>NC_141093.1:22744630-23182130 GCF_041138505.1 Cibotium barometz
CATGTATGTTGATGTACGATTGGTCTCTATTGGTTAGTGTGTGTGAAATAGACCCAACAGGCTACTGCTTTGGTGTGCTTATTGGGGAAGGCAATGTATCAGTTTTGGTTGAGTTGTGTGTGGAGAAGAATGCAATCCTTCTCTTCCCAACAATGGATGCATCGACAGTCTGGGATGCTATTCACAGTATTGTCAAATGGAGTATTGGGTCATTATTGTTAAAATTACAGCAATGTGATGAGCTATGGTGGATCAAATGCTAGAATCAACATCATTAACAAAGTGATTAGATGATAATTAAGACATAATTAGTGAGCAATTAACTAATAGCTTAATGTAGGCATGGATAATCAAAAACCAGCAAATTCTCATTAGGCTAATGCGTCAATTTAAAGAGTTTACATCCAAGCATCAAATCCCACTGATTTCTCCTTGATTCACTCCACCTCTTTTGCTTCATTCTCTCCACCTCTCCCAGAATATCTCCACACCTCCTAAATCTTCTCATGCTACCCTTTATTCTCTCCGAGTAGATTCTTCTCACCTTTTCACAGGTTCTCTCACATTTACAGAGTCTCTTTTAAAGCCTCTAACCAAGGGCTTGTTCCCGCACACACCCTATTCACCTGTATATTTCAACACCTCCCCTCAAGTGAATACTCCTAGCACACCTCGACCATATACCAAGTTTCCCTCTTACTTGATAGTCCGTGACTAGTGTCTAGCACACCTCCCCTCAAGTTAACTTAGCACACTTGGACCCTATACCAAGTTTCTCTCTTACTTGATAGCCCGCGACCAGTGCCTCAAGTCCCTAAACTCATAGTCCTTGACACACTCTCTCTCTATGTGTCCAAGGCTTACTACAAGTGCCCACGACCTTGACTAAAGTGCTCACACATACATCTACCACGTGGCCTACATCATCACGGTGGCTCAGAGGTGGTTTTACTTTGTTGGGGCAGGTTACATTGGGTTATGGGGTCTCTCTCTCTCTCTCTCTCTCTCTCAGAGATTTTCACACGGCTCCTCACTCTTTGGAGCCTCACATCTTCTCTTGTCTTCAGTCTTCTTGTCATGGGCAGCTTCTCTTCACGCGTCCGTGTCTTCCTCTTCTTTCAGTCTTCTTGTGGCAGCTTCTCTTCTCGTGTCCATGTCTTCCTTCAATGCTTCCTTTAGATCTTCTTCTCGGTGTGGATCTTCCTCTTGGAAAGAGATGTTCTTCTTCTTTCATGGCTGGGGCCATGAGCTTGTCCGTCAGGTCTTCTTGCTCCATGTGAGCAACATGTTTAAATGTTTGTTTGACAGTTCTTTTGGGCTTTTGATGTTTATCTTGTGTCATTATGCAATGCAAACCCATATCTATGCGGGAGGTCTTAACTCTTGTCTTATTCTGGACAAGGGCAGTGTCTGATCCCATTTTTACACTAATGTAATGTGCCCAATACATAATGCATATAGCATTCATTCTTATGCACATTCCCAAATGCAACTCTGGCTGTGAATAATCTTGAATTTTAGTGTGATTTGCAGGCATTAACCAAGGGTTAAATGCAAAATGATGATTACCACAAATTTATCAGCATAAACACCATATTGGGGAATATGGAAATTTCCCAGTAGTTTGGGACACGTGGTCAAATCTTCGGATTAATCATAACTTGAACACCGTTACTCTAAATTGAGCGCTCTATAGCTCACTAGATTCCATTTTCCAAGCGCTTTCCAACAATAGGTCACATGATATGGTTTTGAGAAACTTATAGGCATGTTATCTAGCTCCCACCTTTTTAGTATTCAAAAAATGGGAGTTGGAAAATTCCCAAACTCACGAATATAGTGTTCATAATTTTACCGAAAATTACATTAAATCAAGGGTAACCAATTTGTACGGAATGGTTGGAGTATCAAACCAACTCCGAATTGCAATCTGAAGTTATAGGGATCTGTATTAGATACCTAATGGTTAATTTGAACCCTCAATTATACCAAAATATAGTGATTAGCATTGATTAATCATTGATTAATAAATTAATCCTCTATTTTGTGTGCAGAAAACAGAGTATGCGGGGGAGCCCAGATCTGGGGCCTTAGACTTCAAATGAGCTCAAATCCTTTCAAGGCCATCAATAGCAATCAGTCTAGTAGAGGATTAAGCCAAGAAACACAAGATTTGACCAAATATTGAATGCTTAATCTCTGTTTTACCAAAGTCACTCAGATTTGATGAAGAGCTTGGATCTCACTGTAGACTTGATCAAATCAAATTATGACCTCACGAGCTTGTAGAGCATGCTTGAAAACCCCCGGGGATAAGAGGAATTAGTCTTATTTACCTTGAGTAAGTGTAGATCTGAGATCTCCTGCAGAAAAATGGCACTTCTTAATCAGCAAAAATCAACGACTTGCGCTGGCAGTTTGAGGTGTTTCTTACATGGACTAGAGCATAGCTGAGTTAGCTATGTTGGGCTAGAAGAATTTGGGCTAATTTGTTGTGTGTAAGGAGATAGAGCTCCTTCACTAGCTAGGGATACAGAGGGTTAGTTGAAAAGGAGGGAAAAATATTAATTTTCTACTAATCCTAATTAGTAAAGTGATTAGCAAGATAATGGGCTCACAAATTCATGGATTCTAGGCTTGGCTCTGATACCATATTAAAACTATCGCAATGTGATGAGCTATGGTGGATCAAATGCTAGAATCAACATCATTAACAAAGTGATTAGATGATATTAAGACATAATTAGTGAGCAATTAACTAATAGCTTAATGTAGGCATGGATAATCAAAAACCAGCAAATTCTCATTAGGCTAATGCCTCAATTTATAGAGTTTACATCCAAGCATCAAATCCCACTGATTTCTCCTTGATTCACTCCACCTCTTTTGCTTCATTCTCTCCACCTCTCCCAGAATATCTCCACACCTCCTAAATCTTCTCATGCTACCCTTTATTCTCTCCCAGTAGATTCTTCTCACCTTTTCACAGGTTCTCTCACATTTACAGAGTCTCTTTTACAGCCTCTAACCAAGGGCTTGTTCCCACACACACCCTATTCACCTGTATATTTCAACAATTACAACATGTGCATGTGATGAAACAAGATGGGACTCTTATGCCAGAAGAAAATGCAACAAAGTCAAATGGGTTAAGCTATCGAGAGGCTTGGAAGGACAAGAAAGTTTAGTTATGGGATGAGGGAAAAACCAAAAATATTAGAGAGGGAGTCATCATTTATGTGTATCCCTATGATTCAGTAAACTTTAATACGTTGGGTGACGATAACATAGCTATTGGTATTGAGAAAACATATGAGGGTGAGGTTAGTATAGCCATGGATGATATTTGTAGCATCGGTCTTATCAGTTGGCCTATCAAAAGAATCACAACAATGGATGGACACACTTTGTTACAGTATGAGGACTTGTATAAAATAAATGAAGCATATGACATGCACATTGAACATGCACATTGGAAACGAAAGTATTTCTTTCTAAAGAGAAAGCCAAAGACATCAATAGTGCCATCAAAGAAAAGCAAACAAATGTCGTTGGAATCGTTGCAATTGGTTTCATCCATAGATTGTTATGGAAATAGTTGTTGGGATCACCAGAGTCCAACCCTCCTCCCACAACAACACCAACGCACACACATGCACGCCCTTCTAGTTGTAGCAAGCACGTGAAGAAGACCCCACAATGCAGCCACCCCAGAGATCAAAATAGAAAGGCCGATGATGAGCAGTTTGACTCGGTTTTGGTGAAAACATTCCTACATTGCGCAGCACCACAAGTGGCAAGACCCTACTACCAAGACAGGGTCCCCTACCTACCCAGGAAGAACTTGATACACCGGTACCACAGTAGCAGGAGGAGGAGGATTCAGACTATGAGAGAGACCAAGAAGAGGTTCCTTCAAGTGCGCGCAAGTGTAGAAAGGTCAAGCTCTTCAAGCCAAGGAAGTCCCAACCTCGCCAATGCACCAACACAACATAGAGAGCTCCAAGGATAAGGATGCGCCAAGGGCATAGGGCTCTATAAGAAATCAAGTTTTATCAGAGAAACACTGAGTTGCTGATAAGAAGAGCCCCTTTTTTTTGCACAATGAAGGAGATTCTCCAACGATATAGAACAGAGTTCCGTGTGCGCAAGGGATTGCCCTTGAAGCATTGCAAGAAGCCTCCGAGGCTTACCTCCTTGTAGGGCTTTTTGAAGACACCAACCTCCTTGCAATACATACAAAGAGGATTACCATTTCTGCCACAAGGACATGCAACTAGCTCAGCGTATTCGAGGTGAGCAAGACATGATCTAGAGATCTTAGATGTTAACCTTCTTTTTGAAGCAACCCTTTTGTTTCAAACCCCCCTTTGTAACAAGCCTATCTGGCTTTCAGTTGTAACCTTCTGATAATTAAAATTTTAAGTTTCTCTTACAATGTCTTGGTGTCATCATGTTTGTTTAACATGGAGTGTCTATCATGTGGTGCAAGTTTGTCACCCAAGGCATTAGAAATGCTCCTGTAGGACTCAAGAAACTGTGCCAGAACAGTGTGAATTTGGCCTTTGCAAACGGCGATGTAGGCTAAAAATTTACACTGTTCTAGCACTTCTCCCCTAGCCACTCACGATCATTTTTGATGCATTTATAATGAAGTTGAGTACATAATTGTGAGAAACAGTAGTTTACAAGATAAAAACACCTTTAATTATGTGTAAAAATACATTGTTTATCATCCAATGCATCAGAATTGCTCTTGGAGGACTGCGGAAGCTATGCCAGAACAGTGCAAATTTAGGCTCTCCAGCGGCGGTGCAGGCTCAAAATTTACACTATTCTGGCACTTCTCCCCTAGCCACTCAAGATCATTTCTGATGCATAATTTATAATGAAGTTGAGTACACTAATTGTGAGAAACAGTAGTTTACAAGATAAAAACCTCTTTAATCATGTGTAAAAATACATTGTTTGTCATCCAATGTATCAGAATTGCTCTTGGAGGACTGGGGAAGCTATGCCAGAACAGTGTGAATTTAAGCTCTGCAGCGGCGGTGTAGGCTCAAAATTTACACTGTTCTGGCATTGCTTCCCCAGCCACTCAAGATTATTTCTCATACATTTATAATGAAGTTGAGTACATTGATTATGAAAAACAGTAATTTACAAGATAAAAACACCTTTAATCATGACATGTAAAAATACATTATTTATCATCCAATGCATCAGAATTGCTCCTGAAGGGCTAGGGAAGCTGTGCCAAAACAGTGCGAATTTGGGCTCACTTCAAGAGTAGAAACCTGTAGCGACCCTTACGGGGGTCGCTATAGAAGTCGTTCCAAAGGTCGCTTTTGACCATCATTTACACGACCTCTTTAGCGACGTTTTTGAGATGCATAAACGACGCTTTTTGGGTGGCATAAACCACGTTTCGAGGGTGGCATATACATCGCGTTTGGGTGGCAGAAACGACGTTACGAGGGTGGCATAAACCACGTTGTTAGGTGGCATAAACGACTCTATTTGTGAGGTCCCTGTTCCCACCGAGCAACGGATTCGGGGTACTAGCAGCGGAAGTAGCATTTCTCGCGCGGGACAGGGGTCCCACACTCGGGGCCTCGCCCACGGATATCCGGACAAGAGACTAATCCGTCGGTTTGTCCAAAACCGAAACCGGAAAAACTTCCTTTACCCGGAAAGCACGGGCGATTCCACCAGGATAACTCTTTACTCTAACGTAGTCAAGATCATTACTGATCAAACTGATCTGACTGCACCTTTAACGGTACTTGGTCAAATCAAGGAAGAACTTGCACTTGGATCATTGGGATCAACGCTTTTTTCCCCATCAAGAGGCACAGCCGTTGATTCCTATCCATAGAACAATTTCTATCCGGGATTTACTTCATCTATCGTAATAATAGAAATTAAATCTCGATTTACAGATCCATCAGTCCAGCCTAACCCCATCCGATCCCATGGGTTAGCCAACCGCCCAACCACTGTAGTGATGGGATCCAATTTGGAATTTGGTTAGGTTTTGTTCCGGGTACCAAGGAAAAGAGTTCCAAGGCCCCCTAGCCGGAAGTTCATGCAAACATAAAACTAGTCATACCACTTACACACCCAATATGAAATTGCCTTTTTCTTAGCATCAACTAGCTTTAAAACAATCCTTTAATAAAACCATTATGTCACTGATGACAATCCTCAAAGTCTCTGGTTGAATCCTTATTTCCAGTCATTCTTTCATCGGTATACTTATGGCATCATTGGCAACCAGAACGCTCACCACTTGTTCTCTCAGGGGCCTTTTACATGGTTCCTAGCTCATAGTAACCGGCAATATATTCATATAATAGAATGGAATCTCTGTGGAAGATCAGCAAGATCAACCCACAGATCCATATAAAAGAGCCATGGACTCATCTGTTGAGGACCAGCAAGGTCAATCAACCAGATCCATGCCCGGTTTCAGAAAACAACTCTTACTCCTTATTCCAATATCTTCCACGACGCACGTGTGGGTATCTTCGGCGACCCAGAGCCCGAGCACCGTATGGTCAGCACCCTCTAGGATCCTTCGCAGGTGACCTAGCGCTTCACTCATAGGCCGCTTCCTTGGTCCCTCATCCACCGTACCGGAAGCTCACCATTTAAATCGAGCCGAGGCTGGTCAAGACCTCGATCGACCTTGCTACGCGAGACGTCCTCCATTGACTCTCCGTCAGCAGTTGCAACTTTATCAGTTCAGTCTTCATGACCTTAATCCTCAAGACGGTCAAAATGCTTCTCCAGCATTCTTGACATAAAACAGTCATTTACAAACAGTCACAAATACAATTTCTATAACGAACTCTTGTCTTTCCATATTATCCACTCTCGGACCACATTACTTATTCCACATTCCATTCAGTGTGTACTCGTTCTCATCCATTCACTCATATAGACTACATTATCTCACATACATCTTCATATTCATTATTCTACATACATATCCATGTTCGTACGTCCACATCATACATCCAATTTCACATTCATACATACGCATCTACATGCATACATCCACATCTACATTCATACATCCATACCTCCATTTCCACATCCACACATCCACATTCATATTCATACATCCACATTCACATGCATACATCCATTTTCACATCCTCATTCATACATCCACATTCACATACATACATCCACATCCGTATCTACATCCATACATTCACATCCACCTCTTCATTCACAATCACATCCATACATCCACATCTACATACATACATCCATTTTCACATCCTCATTCATACATACACATCCACATACATACATACACATCCGTATCTACATCCATACATCCACATCCACATCAACATTCACATTCATACATATACATCTACATGTATACATCCACATCACATTCATACAACCATATTACATCCATTCTCGTCCTATCACATCCCATATCCATCTTAACACATCCTAACTCATCTTAACACATTCTATCACATCTCATACACATCTTATCACATCTTTTTACATCTCATACACCTCTTATCACATCCTATCACTTTCCATACGCATCTTATCAAATCTTATCACATCTCATACACATCTTATCACATCTTTTTACATCTCATACACCTCTTATCACATCCTATCACTTTCCATACGCATCTTATCAATTCTTATCACATCTCATACACCTCTTATCACATCCTATCACTTTCATATCTTTTTTTTTTTAAAAGAGAATTCTTATATTTGATGTAAGATTTCTCTACACATTTATTTATACATAAATTCCATTTAAGGAGACTAACACTTTCGAATTTAAAATCAATCTTTTATGCATCTTCTTATGCATAAATTCAATTTGGTAGGAAATTACACTTTTAGAATAAAAGAATTTCTCTTATGCATCTAAGTTAAGCATAAAATCCATTTATGAGGAAAATCACACTTTTAGTATAAAAAGAATATCTTTTATGCATACCTATATGCATGAAATCCAATATGATAAAAGTAACACTCTTACAATAAAATAATCAACTTTTATGCATACCTCTATGCATGAAATTCAATTATGATAAAAGTCACACTTTTATAATAAAATAATCAACTTTTATGCATACCTCTATGCATGAAATCCAATATGATAAAAGTAACACTTTTGATATAAAAAATTTTCCTTTATGCATACTTCTATGCATGAAAATTAAAAATGATAAAAGTAACACTTTTGATATAAAAATTTTCCTTTATGCATACTTCTATGCATGAAAATTAAAAATGATAAAAGTAACACTTTTGATATAAATTTTTTTCCTTTATGCATACTTCTATGCATGAAAATTAAAAATGATAAAAGTAACACTTTTAATATAAAAAATTATTCTTTATGCATACTTCTATGCATGAAAATAAAAATGATAAAAATAACACTTTTGATATAAAAATTTATCCTTTATGCATACTTCTATGCATGAAAATAAAAATGATAAAAATAACACTTTTGATATAAAAATTTATCCATTATGCATACTTCTATGCATGAAATAAAAATGGTAAAAATAACACTTTTGATATAAAAATTTATCCATTATGCATACTTCTATGCATGAAATAAAAATGGTAAAAATAACACTTTTGATATAAAAATTTATCCATTATGCATACTTCTATGCATGAAAATAAAAATGGTAAAAATAACACTTTTGATATAAAAATTTATCCATTATGCATACTTCTATGCATGAAATAAAAATGGTAAAAATAACACTTTTGATATAAAAATTTATCCATTATGCATACTTCTATACATGAAATAAAAATGGTAAAAATAACACTTTTGATATAAAAACTTATCCTTTATGCATGATATTAAAATTCAATTTCTCCATGATTGTAATGAAATTCTTTCAATTAATCTAGGATGATAATTCCTAGAATATGGTAGGAAGTCCTCTTTTTATGCTTTGAATGAGATTATTTTATGCATAATTTTTATAAAAATTTTGCCATAGCTCCGCTGCTATGACTGATAAATCTCAATTTTTCTAAGGGATAAAGCTTATCATTAAGAAAAAAATTAAAATAATCTCTAATTGGCTCATTAATCCATAAAGGATTGAATCATCAATATACATAAACTAAAAGCATAGAAAAAAGTCATTAATTTGGCCTCAAGCATAGCTTAATCTTGGGTTAAGGAAAAGCTTTATGAAAAGCTTGATTTGGATTGAGAATGGGTCATGAGTATGACCATTTCTTGAGTGAGATAGAGAAATTACATAAAAACTATTAGAATTTAAACATAAATGGAAATTAACTTCAATAGCATTTATTAAATTATGTAACTCTTCACTACTAATCACCAATTAACTTCAATAGCATTTAAAAAACCATACCAATTAATCTTCTCAAGCTTGAGAGGGGTTGAGAAGAGAGAACCATTGAGAAATTATAGAAAGATCAATATTCACTAATTACCTTACAACTTGCTTGATTCTTTGTTCACGGTAGAGGCCCCCAACCAATCACAATTGGTTAAGTATGTTGATGGAGCCACTAATGGGGATTGAAGAAAGAGGGAAGCTCCAAAAACTAGTGAATTATTAAATGAATTCACAGTTCTTGGCTTAGGTGGAGTAGAGTAACGATGCATAAACACTATATATTTTTCAACAAGGGGGAGGCTTCTATTTATAGGAAAAATTGAGCTCCTAACCAAACAAACTGATTCTAGAATTTTCCAAATCAGTTTGGTCAATTTTTGACCATTTTTAGGTCAGTTAAGCTAACTTTTTGGAACTAGACTTGAATTAGGAGAGAGGAGAGATGAAATATTTCAATTTTTATGAGTTTAAAACTCATTCAAGCATGTGAAATATGCACCTCCTTTAAAGAACTCCCCTTCCTTACATATGTGTCATAATGGAATCATTTTAATATTGCTCATAGTTTTTTTACTAATAAACCTTGTACATTTTCAACTCTTCATCTTATGTGAAATATGCACCTCCTTTAAAGAACTCCCCTTCCTTACATATGTGTCATAATGGAATCATTTTAATATTGCTCATAGTTTTTTTACTAATAAACCTTGTACATTTTCAACTCTTCATCTTATGTGAAATATGCACCTCCTTTAAAGAACTCCCCTTCCTTACATATGTGTCATAATGGAATCATTTTAATATTGCTCATAGTTTTTTACTAATAAACCTTGTACATTTTCAACTCTTCATCTTATGTGAGCATTTACTCATTTTTGGATATCCAAAATATCTCATATTTTTAATATGGCTCATAGTTTTTTACTAATAAACCTTGTACATTTTCAACTCTTCATCTTATGTGAGCATTTACTCATTTTTGGGTATCTTCTTTTACAAATTGGATTTATCTCCTCCCTACACATGGATTGATGCTATTGGCCCATAGGAACCTTAATTGGACCATAATCCAAAAATTTCTGAAAATCTAGACCCTTAGGCTAAGGTCCTTTATACCCATTTTCAATTAATTCCAATTGCACATTGGAAAGTTCTTTTTGAATTTCTGTTTCAGGGGAACTTATTTTAATAAGATGAGATAATTTTCTATCCAAAAATATTAAAATTTTAAATATTCTCTCTCTAGAATATTTTCTCTCTCTAGGTTAAAACAGTTAGAAACAAGTCTTTTATATTTCTGAAGAGGGATTGATTACAAGGGAAGATGCTGGACATTTTGAGAGGCTGGGGAGGAATCTTACATTCTCTCCCACTTGAAAAATGCGAGATGCCCTCATCTCGCAAACTGGGGGTAATTTCGCAAGATGCACAAGTATGAGACTGAGAGAAAATTTTTTTAATTAAGATTAACCACCAATTAAAAAAAAGTCTCAAGAGAGCAAGATTCAAGATAAGAACAAGATTTAAACTTTATTCATTCTCGGAACTTATGCAGTAAAGATAGAAGAACTCTTTACACTTCCATAAGCCCGTCCATCATATGATCACAAAAGCAGCACTCACAAGCTGCACAAGTATAAGGTAACTCATCTATGGGAATAATTCTGTTGGTTATTGCCGCACCTATCTCAGTGGTATGAGGTGATCTAACAAAAGGACCTCTGAGAGGCAAACCAAAAACGGGATAAAGGCATATCTTCTGATGAGGAAGAAAACACGCCAGTAAGAAGACCCGCTCAGAAAACCCAAGATGTCTTGATCTCATGACGCAGTAATATCGGGGACCCAAACCCAAGGTTCGATAACCATGGCCAAGCGGACATTGTTACGAAAGTGCTGCTGACCCCAGGGTGTTACCCTAGTTATGTCTTGATAGGTCCGCCATTTGGTCTGAGCTACAGACGTTCCCAAGTGAGGAAAAAGTGAGCGCGCATACTGTTCTATAAAATCCTTCTTCACAGACTCGCTTGCATCTTGAAGGTGAGAAATCATCACGGATAAAACTAATTCCTGTTGCCAAGCCATGAAGGAGATTAAGAAGAAGGGAGATCGATGGAAGTAAGATTACTGTGAGCGATAAGTAAAAGTTACGACTTATATAAAGGAAGGAGTTAGCGTAACCTAGAAGCCAACGGTATCTTGCCACTGAAGTTTTATCGTCTTTCCATGATTTGGGTTTGGCACAAATTTCTATAGAAGGCATTAAGAACTTTGAGATGAGGAGATAAAAGCAGTTCGTAGGCTAAGTCACCTACTTTCTTTGATCCACAATAGCTGGGGGAGAACTACTTATACTCCCCTAGAGATAAAGAAATTCTTTTGGTCCGTAATCAATGAAGACTATAACTGCTTCTTTGAATTCTCTGACTGTCCTCTTCTTATCTGTATATTGTCTCTGTCGATCCTGGGCAGCGTTTATATCTTTATGAATTGTCTACATCTGTTGCTCTAAGTCGCCAAGCATTTGATTGGTCATCTCGACCCTAATCAATGGGTCGGACCTAGTTAATGGAGTTAAGCAATCTTGTCCGAGACGGATCCTGATTAGATTGGTATGAAGGAATTGGTCTCTGAATTTGGGTTCTAGACTTCCCTATGCCCTTTTCATGGTAGGAGTTGGGCAGTCTTTTAACTAATGGTCAAAACCTTGGCATCCAAAACACTGGTTCTCACTTCTGAACTCATCGTTTTGAATCTTTAAAACAGGTGGGCTCCAGATAAGGTATTCTGGGGAAAGTGTCTTCCCTTTTTAAACAGAATCTTTCTTTTATTTTAGAGAGGGAATAATTTTAAGATCAGAAAGGGAGATTCTTACTCCTGTATACCTCGAAGGTTGGGGGGAGGAATCTTACAAACTTCTACCCCACTTAAAAAGGTGCGAGATGTCCTCATCTCGCAAGTAGAGGACAACTCTTTTTCTTAGGATCCAATTTATTCTGGGTTCCTTAGATTCTGGTCAACCCAACAGAATACTGGGATAAATATTCCTTATATAGAACTCATCATTAAATAATAATTCATTTAGATCATATCATTCCTACGATAATGGTCCATTAGACCGAAAAATTTCCTTCTGAACATTCCTCCACGGGAATTTCAGTTAAGTAAGTTATCAATTTGTCATCCCTTAACTTGATCTACCGTGACAAGTGTTAACAGTAGCAAGTTGACAGCACAATCCACTAATCTCATAGTGATTTGCTGAAATCATTATCATCATTCTAGTTATGAGTATCATCACAGAGACTCGTCCCATTCATCCTCATTGTGGTTTCGCTCCGGTTATAATATTCCAACTAATTTTCAAAAATAATCATTTTTCAATCAGAATCCAAATCAATTCATCAATTCTCAAACAGAATTAAAAATCATATCAACCACATTCGAAATCATCATCTGGATAGCATTAACGCTTATAATTTCAAGTCTTAGATTTACTCGTATATACTGTCAGTAAAGAGCTGCAGTTATACTCTCGGTATATACGGGTAGTCATGATACTTGGAACTATAAGATAGATACCATCATGTCTAGGCCTCAAGCAAGTCAGGGTTCCATACAATTGCGGCATCTGAAAACCCAATTACTAAATTACAAATTTTTCAGTTTGAATATCAAATTGTATGAATTATATCACACAATTATAACCTTTTTGTGTTTCTTGATAAATTTTTGACATATTTGGCTTCTCAGTTGATCTTTATTAGCCAATTGCTCTGATGATTGTATCCTGTGACATCAAAATACTCTTCCAAGGCTTCCACCCATTTCTCCATAGCCTCACCCAAGTTCTCCCCTTCTCCTTTGAAGGGTCCTGGCTGAGACCTATGAAGAGCCTTGCGAACATTAAGGTCAAGCTCGTCATCTTCAGAGACAGGGTCTGGCTGACGACCACGGTTTCCTCGTCTCATGATTTTGCCAAAATTTATATATTATTAAATTTTTATTTTGATATTATTCACGAGATCCTAAGACTTAAGAGTTCGGAAAACAATTTCTTATACAAGACAAGATCTTAATGGAGATCTATGACATATGTCTGATAACAGATTTTTTTTTTCTTTATGAGCAGTAGATCGTTCGCCATAAACAATCATTTATTCAACAGGAATTTTTTAATCGGAAAACGTTTCTTTATTTATATAAAAGTTGCAATATATACATAGAGCAACTCGGCTCTGAGTTCAAAATCTCCTCGAAAGACATATAAGAGGACCGTACTGGGCCATAGTCATGCCCTGTTACATAAGTTCTCTAACTGCGAAGGGAGCTATTATTTTCTCCTTAGGGATAAATCGACTAAGGAGTCTATAAACTCGGCAAGCACGTCTGAAATTTTGAGGCGTTGAAAGATATAGAATGACACCACGCGTCATTTTCAGCTTTATCAAAATCATGGCCAATGAGAGGTTCTGCCTCAGCATTGCACGCCGGTTATAAGAGGCGTGGATATATAGCCCTGCAACCCACTTATGCTGTTGTCTCTCCACTGGGTTAGGAAAATATAATTCCTCGAAATGGCGTGCGAGTCTTGCTCGGCTTGTTCGTGTTGAAGCGGAAGAGATGAGATGCTCGAAGGCAAATGCAATCATATCTTGAGACTGGGTGAGGTCGGGAATACCAGATAAATGGGGAACTTCCATCTATAAAAACAATTTCTTTGATTAAAATTTCTTCATTAAAGAAGCTTACGGAATGAAAATACATTATGAAAATGCTGTTTCTGAATTCTTATTACCAATTTCAGATAAGAATTTAATTATCTTTATTAGCTTTCAAAACCTGCTCTGATACCAACTGTGAGGTCCCTGTTCCCACCGAGCAACGGATTCGGGGTACTAGCAGCGGAAGTAGCATTTCTCGCGCGGGACAGGGGTCCCACACTCGGGGCCTTGCCCACGGATATCCGGACAAGAGACTAATCCGTCAGTTTGTCCAAAACCGAAACCGGAAAAAACTTCCTTTACCCGGAAAGCACGGGCGATTCCACCAGGATAACTCTTTACTCTAATGTAGTCAAGATCATTACTGATCAAACTGATCTGACTGCACCTTTAACGGTACTTGGTCAAATCAAGGAAGAACTTGCACTTGGATCATTGGGATCAACGCTTTTTTCCCCATCAAGAGGCACAGCCGTTGATTCCTATCCATAGAACAATTTCTATCCGGGATTTACTTCATCTATCGTAATAATAGAAATTAAATCTCGATTTACGGATCCATCAGTCCAGCCTAACCCCATCCGATCCCATGGGTTAGCCAACCGCCCAACCACTGTAGTGATGGGATCCAATTTGGAATTTGGTTAGGTTTTGTCCCGGGTACCACGGAAAAGAGTTCCAAGGCCCCCTAGCCGGAAGTTCATGCAAACATAAAACTAGTCATACCACTTACACACCCAATATGAAATTGCCTTTTTCTTAGCATCAACTAGCTTTAAAACAATCCTTTAATAAAACCATTATGTCACTGATGACAATCCTCAAAGTCTCTGGTTGAATCCTTATTTCCAGTCATTCTTTCATCGGTATACTTATGGCATCATTGGCAACCAAAACGCTCACCACTTGTTCTCTCAGGGGCCTTTTCCATGGTTCCTAGCTCATAGTAACCGGCAATATATTCATATAATAGAATGGAATCTCCATGGAAGATCAGCAAGATCAACCCACAGATCCATATAAAAGAGCCATGGACTCATCTGTTGAGGACCAGTAAGGTCAATTAACCAGATCCATGCCCGGTTTCAGAAAACAACTCTTACTCCTTATTCCAATATCTTCCACGACGCACGTGTGGGTATCTTCGGCGACCCAGAGCCCGAGCACCGTATGGTCAGCACCCTCTAGGATCCTTCGCAGGTGACCTAGCGCTTCACTCATAGGCCGCTTCCTTGGTCCCTCATCCACCGTACCGGAAGCTCACCATTTAAATCGAGCCGAGGCTGGTCAAGACCTCGATCGACCTTGCTACGCGAGACATCCTCCATTGACTCTCCGTCAGCAGTTGCAACTTTATCAGTTCAGTCTTCATGACCTTAATCCTCAAGACGGTCAAAATGCTTCTCCAGCATTCTTGACATAAAACAGTCATTTACAAACAGTCACAAATACAATTTCTATAACGAACTCTTGTCTTTCCATATTATCCACTCTCGGACCACATTACTTATTCCACATTCCATTCAGTGTGTACTCTCAGTGTGTACTCGTTCTCATCCATTCACTCATATAGACTACATTATCTCACATACATCTTCATATTCATTATTCTACATACATATCCATGTTCGTACGTCCACATCATACATCCAATTTCACATTCATACATACGCATCTACATGCATACATCCACATCTACATTCATACATCCATACCTCCATTTCCACATCCACACATCCACATTCATATTCATACATCCACATTCACATGCATACATCCATTTTCACATCCTCATTCATACATCCACATTCACATACATACATCCACATCCGTATCTACATCCATACATTCACATCCACCTCTTCATTCACAATCACATCCATACATCCACATCTACATACATACATCCATTTTCACATCCTCATTCATACATACACATCCACATACATACATACACATCCGTATCTACATCCATACATCCACATCCACATCAACATTCACATTCATACATATACATCTACATGTATACATCCACATCACATTCATACAACCATATTACATCCATTCTCGTCCTATCACATCCCATATACATCTTAACACATCCTAACTCATCTTAACACATTCTATCACATCTCATACACATCTTATCACATCTTTTTACATCTCATACACCTCTTATCACATCCTATCACTTTCCATACGCATCTTATCAAATCTTATCACATCTCATACACATCTTATCACATCTTTTTACATCTCATACACCTCTTATCACATCCTATCACTTTCCATACGCATCTTATCAATTCTTATCACATCTCATACACCTCTTATCACATCCTATCACTTTCATATCTTTTTTTTTTTAAAAGAGAATTCTTATATTTGATATAAGATTTCTCTACACATTTATTTATACATAAATTCCATTTAAGGAGACTAACACTTTCGAATTTAAAATCAATCTTTTATGCATCTTCTTATGCATAAATTCAATTTGGTAGGAAATTACACTTTTAGAATAAAAGAATTTCTCTTATGCATCTAAGTTAAGCATAAAATCCATTTATGAGGAAAATCACACTTTTAGTATAAAAAGAATATCTTTTATGCATACCTATATGCATGAAATCCAATATGATAAAAGTAACACTCTTACAATAAAATAATCAACTTTTATGCATACCTCTATGCATGAAATTCAATTATGATAAAAGTCACACTTTTATAATAAAATAATCAACTTTTATGCATACCTCTATGCATGAAATCCAATATGATAAAAGTAACACTTTTGATATAAAAAATTTTCCTTTATGCATACTTCTATGCATGAAAATTAAAAATGATAAAAGTAACACTTTTGATATAAAAGTTTTCCTTTATGCATACTTCTATGCATGAAAATTAAAAATGATAAAAGTAACACTTTTGATATAAATTTTTTTCCTTTATGCATACTTCTATGCATGAAAATTAAAAATGATAAAAATAACACTTTTGATATAAAAATTTATCCTTTATGCATACTTCTATGCATGAAAATAAAAATGATAAAAATAACACTTTTGATATAAAAATTTATCCTTTATGCATACTTCTATGCATGAAAATAAAAATGATAAAAATAACACTTTTGATATAAAAATTTATCCATTATGCATACTTCTATGCATGAAATAAAAATGGTAAAAATAACACTTTTGATATAAAAATTTATCCATTATGCATACTTCTATGCATGAAATAAAAATGGTAAAAATAACACTTTTGATATAAAAATTTATCCATTATGCATACTTCTATGCATGAAAATAAAAATGGTAAAAATAACACTTTTGATATAAAAATTTATCCATTATGCATACTTCTATGCATGAAATAAAAATGGTAAAAATAACACTTTTGATATAAAAATTTATCCATTATGCATACTTCTATGCATGAAATAAAAATGGTAAAAATAACACTTTTGATATAAAAACTTATCCTTTATGCATGATATTAAAATTCAGTTTCTCCATGATTGTAATGAAATTCTTTCAATTAATCTAGGATGATAATTCCTAGAATATGGTAGGAAGTCCTCTTTTTATGCTTTGAATGAGATTATTTTATGCATAATTTTTATAAAAATTTTGCCATAGCTCCGCTGCTATGACTGATAAATCTCAATTTTTCTAAGGGATAAAGCTTATCATTAAGGAAATAATTAAAATGATCTCTAATTGGCTCATTAATCCATAAATGATTGAATCATCAATATACATAAACTAAAAGCATAGAAAAAAGCCATTAATTTGGCCTCAAGCATAGCTTAATCTTGGGTTAAGAAAAAGCTTTATGAAAAGCTTGATTTGGATTGAGAATGGGTCATGAGTATGACCATTTCTTGAGTGAGAGAGAGAAATTACATAAAAACTATTAGAATTTAAACATAAATGGAAATTAACTTCAATAGCATTTATTAAATTATGTAACTCTTCACTACTAATCACCAATTAACTTCAATAGCATTTAAAAAACCATACCAATTAATCTTCTCAAGCTTGAGAGGGGTTGAGAAGAGAGAACCATTGAGAAATTATAGAAAGATCAATATTCACTAATTACCTTATAACTTGCTTGATTCTTTGTTCACGGTAGAGGCCCCCAACCAATCACAATTGGTTAAGTATGTTGATGGAGCCACTAATGGGGATTGAAGAAAGAGGGAAGCTCCAAAAACTAGTGAATTATTAAATGAATTCACAGTTCTTGGCTTAGGTGGAGTAGAGTAACGATGCATAAACACTATATATTTTTCAACAAGGGGGAGGCTTCTATTTATAGGAAAAATTGAGCTCCTAACCAAACAAACTGATTCTAGAATTTTCCAAATCAGTTTGGTCAATTTTTGACCATTTTTAGGTCAGTTAAGCTAACTTTTTGGAACTAGACTTGAATTAGGAGAGAGGAGAGATGAAATATTTCAATTTTTATGAGTTTAAAACTCATTCAAGCATGTGAAATATGCACCTCCTTTAAAGAACTCCCCTTCCTTACATATGTGTCATAATAGAATCATTTTAATATTGCTCATAGTTTTTTTACTAATAAACCTTGTACATTTTCAACTCTTCATCTTATGTGAAATATGCACCTCCTTTAAAGAACTCCCCTTCCTTACATATGTGTCATAATGGAATCATTTTAATATTGCTCATAGTTTTTTTACTAATAAACCTTGTACATTTTCAACTCTTCATCTTATGTGAAATATGCACCTCCTTTAAAGAACTCCCCTTCCTTACATATGTGTCATAATGGAATCATTTTAATATTGCTCATAGTTTTTTACTAATAAACCTTGTACATTTTCAACTCTTCATCTTATGTGAGCATTTACTCATTTTTGGATACCCAAAATATCTCATATTTTTAATATGGCTCATAGTTTTTTACTAATAAACCTTGTACATTTTCAACTCTTCATCTTATGTGAGCATTTACTCATTTTTGGGTATCTTCTTTTACAAATTGGATTTATCTCCTCCCTACACATGGATTGATGCTATTGGTCCATAGGAACCTTAATTGGACCATAATCCAAAAATTTCTGAAAATCTAGACCCTTAGGCTAAGGTCCTTTATACCCATTTTCAATTAATTCCAATTGCACATTGGAAAGTTCTTTTTGAATTTCTGTTTCAGGGGAACTTATTTTAATAAGATGAGATAATTTTCTATCCAAAAATATTAAAAATTTGAATATTCTCTCTCTAGAATATTTTCTCTCTCTAGGTTAAAACAGTTAGAAACAAGTCTTTTATATTTCTGAAGAGGGATTGATTACAGGGGAAGATGCTGGACATTTTGAGAGGCTGGGGAGGAATCTTACACTATTTGAGTGGCATAAACACCCAAGTTTGGGTGGCATAAGCGACCCAATTTGTATTATTTTTTTAAGTCGTTGGGGTCGCTTAAAAGACCTTTGTTTTGAACGTTTTTTTTTAGCCGCGCTGCTACCTATCGAGCAACCTCGTCCATGTCGTTCTCACCATGTTGCTCCTGCAATTAAAAATGTCTATTAGCTATCTGAGTATAAAAAAAACCACATAACATATAACACATGCAGATCTTGATTGGCATAAAATAATATTTGATAGAATTACTTACAAAAGCATCGGGTGTCGGCATCTCCTTCTGTAGCGCTCCGTAGCCATAAATTGTGGCTCTCCGTATCTCGTCTGCAGATGGTGCTCGACCATAATCCTTTCTCTGTCATTTAAACATTGCATATATATAAGTAAGAAGTGAATTGAATGCATATGAGATCATAGATACATGGATACATATATATATATATATATACAAATAGCTATAGATAGACGAACAAAAAATTTGTGCACTTACAAAGAGTGCTCGAAAGCCACAGAGCCCATCCGGCCAAGCCGAGAGGTGTGCCCTGACTGGACACGAGCCTATCCTGCAAATTAAATGCGCTTTTATTTGAATATATAATTAATGCTATTCGAGAAGTACCTATCATATGCATTGAGTGAATTAACCTTGTGTACCTTCTGTTGTTGAGGCCATGTCACTCTCAAGCGAATCTCTTTCTTGAAGTGCCGCTGAGAATCTCTGCACATCGCAGGTGGACGTGTATGCTCAGGGACGACCGCAAATGTCCTAAGCATTTAACAACAGTGTGTTATTACAAGGTTTCACAATTTATGATCAATAAACATATAGATGGATATATAAACACATATGCATAGGTAGGTGGATAGATAAATAGATAAATGTAGCAGTCTGTATGCGCTATGGATGCTCAATTGGGTGCAATTGGAGAGCATACTAGCTCTCCGAATGGACCAATTTGCACACCCATAGTGCATACGGACCGGCCGACGGTCCGTATATGCTATGCTAACGCATTTGGGTGCATGTCAATTACACCTTGAAGAACTATTTTGTGCAAGGTTACTGTAAGCCTCTAATATGGACATAAGTACAGTAAGAAGGTATGATTACAAATTAACTAGTTTTTGCTGAGGAAAGAACATTATTCCTAACCTGGGGATAAGCAAATATGCATTGTGCGCTACCATAGCATTTACAAACACTTCTAGGATGATTTTGTATGTGTATTATTTTTGTTCAAGTTTTCTTTGATTTTTAATGATATTAATATGACATTAATATTTTATGAATGCAGATTCCGGGTCATCCTTTGGGACACCGCCTCCTCCCACTCTTCTTGTGCATCCATCTGTAGTTGCGAGAGGAGATGGTTCCTCTTCTTCCACATCATCTATGACACTAGGTGACTCACAAACATATTACGTTGAAAGAATCCCATGTTGGTGTGCAGCATGCCATGGCACTCATCGACGAATGCGACGCATATGTTTTGCCCATATGGAGGAGTATGGTCCATGTCCTGATATGCCACCGCAAGAGGAACGGGAGCATCCCATGGTAAGTGATGTCATTTTAGAACTATGTATAAATTCATATCCAAGTTTACTCCGCACTATTAATCGTGTTCCATGTGTGTCTCACCCTTCATATAATCAACAATGATGCATTATTCAGCACGTACCAGTTCTATATCCTTGATTTCATGAGGATTGTGAAGACCATGGAATTGATCCTTCATTCCTTCCATGCACACGATATGGTCAAGCCATTTTTCAGTTGCAAATGGAGGCATCATCAACTTCTTTGCCCCTCGGTGCCCAATCACAGAGACATTGGGTGATCATCCATTGCCTGATCGTCTTCTATCTCTCATTCAAACGTACGATCGTAGACGCTATGGAGGATGGTTGGGAGCAGCCCTTCCAGCAAACGGAGAGGTTTTCAGCTTTTGGGGTGCTCGATATGTGATTGCACCATCTACCATTCCCAATGGTGGACGAGGTCTCTTTATTGCACAGGATTTACACGTGCCCGCAAACTCAGAGGTGACTCTTATGTCATTTTGTGGGCCCATTTATGGTTGGGGCGCATGGCATGCACTTGTTCGCTTTATCAGAAGTATGACAACATATGGGCTTTGTGCTAATGCAGCCTCACTCACCGAAAGAAACATTAGATATAATTGTGGATCGCGGCTTTATATTGATGGAAGACCCTATGCTCAAGGAAATGTAGCAGGGCTAATCAATAGTAGTAGACGGAGAAATGAGAGAACAAATTGTAACTTTATGGAGTGTGAGAATAGTCACGAGCCATGTTATATGATTAGAGATGTACCCATATATATAGTAGTGTGTGCTACAAGATCATTACAAGCTGGCGAGGAATTATTTGTAAATTATGGATGGTATCGGCCATCACTAGCCCCTCTTTGAGAATGAAATTTGAGATAAAGTGTCGGCCTCTTAAATTATGTATGTTTCAAATAATGTATCCATCTTTGTAGCCCAATCAGCATTTAATTTTGACAAATATTTGATGATATATTTCATTGTCTCGTCAGTAATACAACTAAGGGTATTTTAGTGTCTTGTCTAAGGTTATCTTGAGTATATGCTTGAATTGTGTTGTAAAAAGGGTTTTAATGTTATGATTATATCACTTAATAATTCGATTGTTGTTACTTTAAATCATTTCTTCATGTAGACTATGTTTATACATGCAGTGTCCAGATGTTGAGGGTGTATCTAGCTCTCACCGAAGTCACCATATCTTGCCAGAGGAGTACATGAGGCTTTTACGTACACAAGATCCAAGTACATATCAACGACTTAGAGATGAGTACAATGCAAAATGCAGAGAAAAAGTGACCAATGAGGGACATGTTGATGATGACATCAATGAGTTTATCGACGATTGGTTCCAAGCAAGTAGTGAAGAAGAAACTTGTCCACATGAAAAATTTCTACGAGAAGAAGCTTCAAGGCCCATCTACGATGGTGCATCCATATCAAGATTGAGTGTGACCTTACTCATCTTGAATCTCTAAACATGCTACCAATGGAGTAATGCATCGGTTTCTGCATTACTATCGTAAGTTATATTTGTATTTTGTTTGCATAAAAATAATGGCTCTCAATCACTTTTGTGCTCATTAAATATTTACAATTGAGTGGTAGGCTTCTTTCGAACAAGATTCTACCATCAAACAATGTGATCCCAAAGTCGAGGGACGAGGCAAAGAAAATGATCGCATCCCTTGGACTCGAATACAACACAATTCATGCATGTGTCAATGATTGCATTTTGTATCGTGTAGAGTATGAAAATGCAACCACTTGTCCCAAATGCGGTGTTGCTCATTTCAAGGCAGGAACCTTGAATGTCCCTATGAAAGTTCTGCGACACTTTCCCTTGGCACCACGAGTTGAACACATCTTCTGCAGCCCCGAAATAGCCAAGCTTATGGATTGGAGTTCGAGAAATGCAAGTACAGATGGAGTCATGAGGATTCCAAGTGATAGCAAAGCATTTAAGCATATCGATGCTACATGGCCAGAGTTTCATTGGGAGCCTCGCCATATAAAATTTGGAGTTGGCTTGGATGGAATCGATCCCTTTTCCATGAGATCGTCAACTTGGCCCGTAGTTCTTATCAACTACAACATCCCACCATTCATGTCAATTAAGAAAGAGCATTTAATATTGTCTTTGTTGATTCCCGGTGTGTGACAAATATTCTCATTTCTAAATAGTACACTCATTTCTATTTGAAAAATGTCAAATTTGAACGATGCATCAATGTAGGGAAGCGGCAAGTTAAAGACATCAACGTATATCTTGCACCGCTCATTGATGACTTGCAACAAATATGGAAAGGAGTAAATGTTATTGATATGTCAAAACCTATGGGTAATAGAAGTTTCAAGGTTCGTGGCATTTTAGCATGGACAATACATGACGATCCTGCCTATGGCTTTGCATCAGGTATAGCAGGGCTCTTTAGTTGTTTGTTTGTTTATACAATCAAAAAATTTGGATGTTGAAAACATAAAAATAATTTTTGTTTCTCTCAGGCCTATCAACAAAGGGTTACAAAGCATGTCCACCATGCGGTGATTGGCTACGCTCCAAATATAGTCAAAGTTTGAGTAAAAATATATACCTTTGACATCGACGATTTCTGCCTCCAGATCATGTGCTACGTTCCAAAGCGAATGCGAGACATTTTAATGGCAAAGTGGAGAATGGACGTTGTCCAACGCGAATGACTCCAAGAGATTGGTACGTCAAGTGGACAAACGGACCTCTAATAGATCCGGAGGCAGAACTTGCAAGCGATAACGATGACAAATATGATTTGCGACAGTCGTCGAGAGGCAAGAAATCAATGGCACAGAATTCCTCCATATGGTATACGTTGGAGTATTGGAAAGATCTAAAAATAACTCATTTGCTTGATCCCATGCACATATTTAAAAATGTTGCACACTCGCTTTGGAATCATCTTGTGGGCTTCAAGGATACAGAGGCTGCAAGGGCAGACCTAAAGATTTGCAACTGCAAACGATCACTATGGCCTATAATCAATGAGGAGACAGGAAATATTACTTATTCACAGGCACCATGGGTACTCACAAAGCAAGAGATAAGCGTCATCAATGAGCGGATACGATGCATACGTACTCCTACGAGCTATGGTGCTTCATTGCAAAACATGTTTACCATGGATGATAACTCTTTTTCGGGTCTAAAGACACACGACTGGCATAACTTCATTAAGGTATGGTGCCTCTCTAACATGTATCGTCAATTTCTAATGAAGGTGCCATTACATTTGTTAACACTAGAGCTAATCTGTGTGCAGCACGTCTTGCCACTTATTATCGACGGTTGTTTGACTGAGGGTATTAGGGATGTTATATATCGATTGGGATCATTGACAAGGTATTGACAGTGGAACATCATATTGTTCTTACTTCTTTGTCCTCACAAAAATCTTATGCTAATCACATTGTTTCTCTTTATAGATGGATTACATCCAAAGAGATCGACTCACGTGATATCCCGCAATGAAAGCTAGAGTGTATTGAGCTCCTTTGTTTGATGGAGAAGGAGTTACCTACCTCCTTTTTTGACATTCAAGTCCATGTTATGATCCATCTCGTTGAAGAGATAGAGATTGCTGGGACCGTGAGTACTTGATGGATGTTCTGGGTTGAAAGGTACGTGGGGGTATTGAAAGGATTTGTGCGCCAGCGAGCAAGACCCGAGGGATCCATGGCAGAGGGATGGTTGCTTCACGAATGCATGTATTATCTATCCGAGTACTTGCAACATGTGGATAACGAAGCTCCTCCTGGTTGGAGAGAAGAACAATCAGACAATGAAACCACAGAGATGTTATGTGGGCAAGGGGTGAGCCATTGTGTGTGAGATAAAATCCCAGTTGACCATGTCAAAAGCTTTAGCAAAGTCCACTTGCATAATAAAAACATCCTGGTCAGAATATTTTGCATATTCAATAGCCATGAGAGCATTGCCAATATTATCATGGATCTGCCTTCTAGGAACAAAGCCATATTGCAAGGGATGTAGACCCTCATAAAGCACTTGCAACAGGCATCAATGTGATGGGCCTCCAATCCATGAGATGCTCACACAAATTCCACTTGGGGATGAGTTTAACTATGCCATGCTTCCATGATTGGGGGAGTACTGTATGCCAAGCCTCATTAATCATTTGCAGGATAACACCTTTAAGGTCTTCCCAAAAGTGTAAGAAAAATTCCACCGTGAGGCCATCATACCCTGGTGCCTTACCAGTGCTGAGATGGGACAAGGCATCATCAAGCTCCACATCAGTGAAAGGCATATCAAGTTTGAGAGCTTCCTGTGGGTTGAGAATGGAAAGAACATGCTGTAAAAGAATATCCCGAGCTTGTAATTCGTGCAAAGAAGTGGTAGCAAGGGGTGCAAACAGTTTCTGAAAATAAGAAAAGCATTCATGTTGGAGCTCTGAGAAAGACCGAGTCCATTCACCATCCAGTTTACGGACTCTGAGGCAAGAGGTCTTCCTCTGGAAGCATGTAACCCTTGAAAGAAAGATTTTGAAGAGTAGCCTTTATCCATGAATTGAGTCATCCTTACCCGAACCTGCCACTTGGCCAATTTCTGTCGGTCAATAGCCTGCAAGAGAGCTGTTGACTAAGAGAGAGCGTCCATTTGTTGAGAGGAGAGGGGCTACAATTGGGAATGTGCAGTCAAGGACTGAACTACTGCTTTGGCATGTTGAAATTTAGCTCTCGAGTCAGGCATGAAATTACTCCCATATTCATAAATAGCATGCTGAAGCCTGTCCACAAGGCATTGCCATGCAAAATTACAATCATAATGGACATGGGCTGTAAGAGGAATTATGGCATATCGGATCAATTGTTGAAATTGTGCATGCTGCAGGTATCCTTTATTGATATTTTTCATCCGAATGGAATGTAAAGGCATGTCATCCCAGGGCTGACCAAACTGAATATTCAGCCAAAGGAGCATGGTCAGAGAGACCAAGAGAGTGATCAACCTCAATATGAAGACTGAAATCTGTATATTGTTGAGCATGCAGTAAATACCATCTATCCAAGCGAGCCCAATAGTTAGTAAAGGCATTATGATGATAGGTGTAGCCCACTATTCCAGTGTGCTTGGATGTCCATAAATCTTGTGCATGTGTCGTGGTAAGTAACTCCTCCCATGATCGCTTTTCAGAAGGGATCATATGAGATCTATGAGTAGTGTTGTCTGATGGCATGGGAGAGTTATTAAAGTCTCCGCCAAGAAGAGCACAAGATCGCCATGGGTAAGAAGCAATTGTGACATGTGAGGCTTCGACCGTAGTAATCACAACCTTAGTCTAACTAGACTGCACACTTAATGATGTTTAAGAGATAGACAAATATGTGTCAATGCAATGCAGCTATATTAGATGATGAATGCGGTTACAATGAGATCCAAAGGGATCTATGCTGTCCTAGATGATGTCTACCCCTGGAAGAGAGGGAAACATGCTGAATAATGATGAAGGATGGCTGAAAGATGGCTGTCTTGACTCCAATGCTGAGTTCCACCACTTGTATGCTGGTATTCCTCTATGTAGGAGTTGGGAAGATGGCTGAATATGCTGATGCATGGATGCGCTGCTGTTCCCAGCCCTCTTGGTGTAGAAACGCTGAAGGAACACACTGTTGGATGCTGAACTGTATCCCCCTTTGCTCCTAGGAAGGAAAACGCTGAAGAGATCCAGATGTCTATGCTGAAATGATGCGTTTCTTTATATATGGGGAATTGGTGCTGGTCGGCCAGCTTGGCTGCAGTCAGCCAGCTCTGAATATGCTCACGATTGCCATTTAAATGCCATAAATGCTTTAAAGGCTGGTCGGCTGACTTGAATGCTGTCGGTTGCCTCCACAAGCCCCAATGCTTTTGTCTAGATGGTTAATATGATGCTATAATGCTGAATCCTCCAACCCATACCATGTGGTACATGCTGAAAACATTCATTTAAATGTCCATAAAATGCCTGATAAATCCTGATTAAATGCCTGATGATGCCATGCCATAAAATAATGCCATGTCACTATACACCTGAATGGTGTGCACGTGACATTCCCCGCTGCTAAACTGTTTGCTGGGTGGTATACTTGGCAACCTTTGACTCCTCTGTGATCCTTCTCCTCCGAACTGCTGCCGCCCCTTCTGTCTTCTGCTCTGCCGGGACTAAGGTCGTCTGCAGGAGACAGGCCGCTCTTTGGGGGGGGCTACCTAGTAGTACATGTGGGAGGTGAGAAAAGCCAAACTGGAGGCCTATAGTGCCAAGTGACATCCTCGCCCCTCGCGGTGAGGAAAGGGCCAGGCTGCCAAGTGCGGAGGAAAGCCTTGCAGTGCCCTCTCATGCGATCCGAGTCGCCCTGGAGTTTCCCCCTGGAGTTTCCCCCACCAGTGTCCTCTCAAGGTGTGAATGATGTCCACCCAGAGGGCCTGTATGACCTCCGCCGGTGGAGTCGCCTGGCGGTCAATGGCCTCCCTGCATCGGGCTCTCCATATGTGCCAAGCCGTCATGCTGCTGATCATCTCCCATCTGTGCCCGACCCCCTCCTGAGGGGCTGCCGAAGAGAAGTCTGGCGTCAGAACCATCGCCATCGCCCTGTCAGAGACCTGGATGGTCACACTGCCAGGGATGTCCTCATAACCAAGGGCTGGGCCGCTGTCCGTGGCCCAAGCCACTGCACCCCACGTCACTAGCATCTCACCTGGTGAGCCTACAAAAATCATCCTGAGAGCGCGCTGCCAGACCTGCTGTGCCTGTGGGCAATCCCATAAGCAGTGCCGCTGCAACTCCTGTGCATGGCCGCACCGAGGGCAGGACGCTGGGTGTCTGCCAAAAGCTAGCCAAGCCCCCACAGCCAGTCCTCTATGCGCTTTGAGCCAGAGGAAAAGCGTCACCTTCCGGGGCCGGAAGCTGGCCCAAAGGTGCTGCTAGAAGTCCCTAAGAAAGGCAGGGGAGAGCCCCTGTCGCCGCCAATGCTCGGCCGCCGCCGGGGTGCTCGCTATCCTGTGCCTTTGAATCCGCCGCCCCAGCCTCGCTGTGTACTGAAAAAAAGGGATGCCTGGGCTGGTAGGGGCCGAGTAGGGATCTCGCCAAAACCACTCACCTGGATCCCACTGAAGGAGAATAAGAGGCCTGCTGTCCCAAGCCCATAATCTCCAAGAACAGTCCTCCCCTATCGATGCCGGTGAGGGGTCTACATGCCACTGTCTCTGATGAAAGCCGACCACCCGCACCCTCTGAAGAATACAACCCTGGAGCCCATCCAGATCTAGTCGTGTCCTCTGAAGCTGGCCACCCTCTCCCACCTCGAAAGTGAGTGGGGCGACTCTCTCTGCTGTGCCGCAGACCGCTAGAAGGATCTCATGCCGAGTAAAGACACCCATCCACTGTGGAGGTGGAGGGTCCTGTACTGGGGTCCGCCACTCCCGGGGGATGGCCGCCTCAATGTCCTGTCTCATCAACTCTCTGCCCCTCATCCCACTGAGTCTCCTCTCCTGAGCCTCTAGAGGCAGCTGTTGCTGAAAACATGTCCAGTCGTCTAGGGACTGGGCTGGGCTGGAGCTCAACGGGCCCCATGACACGTGAGACTGCGATCCAACCATATGGCCACTGGGAAGTCGAATCAAGGGGTTCCAGATCAATGGCTGCCTCAGGCGCTCCTCATCGATGCCCGGGGGAGTCTGGAAGAGTGACGGCCTCAGATGCGCCCAGGCCCTCAGAAGGCTAGCTGCAAAACGCTCCTCGAAGCCAAGGCCCACTCCTCTGGATCGCTGCTCTGTAAAGATCCACCTGATGCTGGGGGTCCAGGGGCCGCTAAGAGAAGGAGTGCGGCTGAGCATCCTGGAAACAAGAAACTCCTTCCACGGCTCAGCGCCGCCTGGCAGGAGGCCACAAACTACCAACTTGCCAAGCAAAGCTCGGCTTTGGCAAATAGGATCAACAATGCCCAGGCCGCCTCTCTCCCTCGGCTGATGAGTGATCACAGCCCATGCCACCTTGGCCCTGGCGGGCCGCCCGTCTCGCCACCAGACCAAAGAAAGTTCCTGATGAGCCTCTGCACCTGGCCAATGCACGCCCGAGAGAAGGCCCAGCAAGAAGTGATGTACCACATGGTAGCAAGCAGAACCTGGTTGGCCACAACTACTCGGCTAGCCAGAGATAGACGAGCGGTACTCCAATACAGAAGCTTCTTCCGAATGCTCAGAAGAAGGGGGGCTATCTGCTGCTCCGGAGATATGTCAATGCCCACATAGCATCCCAGATAACGCACTGTAGTGCCGGGGGGCAGCCACTGAAAACCATCAACTGGCCTCCAAGTCGGGGGGGGCATAGAACTGACCCACAACCCACACGACTTGTGCCAGTTGATCAAAGCGCCCGAAGCTCTGCAAAACCTGTCCATGGCTGAGGCGAAGCGGCGGAGGTTCTCCTCACCTCCCTGAAGATAGACAGCAGTGTCATCCGCAAACTCTGAGTCTAGGAGCTCCTCCGAGGTGCGGATGGGAAGCTGGAGGCCCCGCAAACCTGTATCCTGTGCCGTCAAAAAAGTGCTCATGGCCTCCGCCACAAAAAGACAAAGGAAGGGCGCCAAGGGGCACCCCTGCCGCACCGAGCGCGAGAACTAGAACCTCTCTCCGTGCACGCCCTGTATCAGCACCTGGCTATGAGCCGATGTGTAGAGTGCAGAGACCCCGCGGATCCACTGAGGGGGGAAGCCCATCCTCTCCATAGTGCCTTCCAAGAAGGCCCAGTCCACCCGATCATATGCCTTCTCAAAGTCGAGAAGGAGCACTGTCAGATCCTCTTGCCGAAATCTAGCCAAAGCCGTAGCCTCCCAGAAAGAGAAAATGTTATCCAGAATGCTCCTATCCTGGATGAAGCCTGTCTGCGTGGAGTGGATGATGTCCGGAAGGTGAGGCTGAAGCCGCTTGCTGATCGCCTTAGCTAGGACCTTGTAGGCCGTGCCTAGCAAGGTGATCGGTCTCCACTGTCTAATCTCCAGTCTGTCTCCTCCCTCTTTGGGGATCAGGTGAATCAACCCCTCTGCCATGCTGTCCGGCATGACTCCGGACTCCATAATCTCCTCGAATGCCAATCTGAAGCCCCTATGTAAGAGGCCCCAGTACCTCTGGAAGAAAGCCACTGAGAGACCGTCCTCTCCTGGGCATTTGCCCCGAGGTAATGCCTGAAGAGCCTCCTCCAGTTCTGTATCCGAGAAGGGAGAGAGAAGGGAGTGCTGCAAATGGGCCGGCACAACCGGTCTCGTGAAGCTCCAGACTGCCTCCGGAGCCTCTCTCACCCTGTCATCTGCTGGCTCAGCAGAGAGAAGATCCCTGTAAAAATCTGTGGCTATCGCCCGAACCCTGGGGGGATCCACCACAACCTGGCCATCAGCCTGCCAAAGACGCCTGAGACCCTCTCGTCTGAAGCGAGGCCCTGTCGCCTCAAAGAAATCTCGAGTCACTCTGTCTCCAGCCTGTGTCCAAAAAGAAGCCCGAGCATGGAATCGAAACTCCACCCTCCTCTCCTCGATGGATCTGATCTCAGTGCGAGCTGACTCCATCTGCTCTGAGATCCAAGGGCTCGTAGGATCCCTCTCCTGGAGTCTCTGGAGGGACGCTAGACTCCTCCGTAGGCTCCTCTCCTGCTCTCTGAAGGCCTCCAGACGGTCCAAGGCAGCCTGTCTGAGCATCCGACTGATCTCCTGCAAGCCACTGGCAAGATCGTTGGCTGCCGATCCTCTCCTGAACTGCAGCTCTTGCCAGACCTGCTCAACTCTGATCGCAATCTCGGGCTCCTCTATGAGACAATCTGGAATCCAGACGCTCTCGCCCCGCTCTCCTCTCGTAGGGTCCTCGATCTGGAGAAGCACTGGAAAGTGGTCTGAAAACGAGGAGCCTGCAAGTATGCCCACAGTGCCACCTCTATCACAAGCCCACTCATCAATGTAAAACCTGTCGATGCGGGAAAGGTTAACTCCTGTGGCCCGTCTATCCGAGCGCGAGAAAGATAGACTCCCCTGCAACCTGCCAAACTCCGGGAGAGTCCATGGATCCTGGCCTCTCACCCGCAGCACTAGTTCCTCCCAGGCAGCGAGCTCCGGCCCATGAATGGTCTCCTGGCTGCCCCCCATCCTGTCCTCTGCATCCTCCAGCATGTTGCAATCCCCTCCTAGGCACCAATGGTCTGCCAAGGGGAGGGACTGCCTAATGGTGCTCCAGAACTCGGCTCTCCCGGGTAGCCCCATTAGGGGCGTAGAAGTTGAGGAAGCCAATGCGGTCTTCCCCAACCCGAAGGATGATCCACTGCGCTCGACCCTGGACCAGAGTGCCAGAGTCCACAACCTCGGATAGAAGCTGCTCGCTGATGACTGAGATGCATACTCCACTGGGGGCCATATGCCGGTGACCAAAAAGTGTGACTCCTGCCTGGCAAGATCTTCCCGCAGGTGCGGGTACGCCCGGTAAAAAGGTGGTGCTCCTGGATGAAGAGGATATCTATGGGTCCTCCAACGAGAGCCCTTTGGATCTCCTGGCGAAGTCTGCCCCGACCAATGTAGCAGCGATGTCCACCGAGACCCTGGATGTTCCATGAGAGGATCTTCATGGATATGCTATGGCAAGTGAAGCAGCCACCACTGGCTCACCCCTCTCAGCCGGCCCGGATGATCTGCCCTCCACTCTGTGAGTCTTGGGCGCCGGCTTGGAGGGAGAATAGTCACTGTCTGTCCGGGTGCGGAGTCTCTCCAAAAAGAGGGTGACCTGTCTCTGTGTCTAGCCCCACTCCGCCTTCGCCCTGTCCAGGGCATAGGCGTGAGACCAATCCTCTGCATATATGTATCTAAAGGTAGGATGCACCCTCGGGGCGGCATGGAGGAGAATCAGTAGCACCGCCTCAACTGAGGTGTGGACCGGATCCGCCCGCCAATCTCCTATACCAAACAAGCTCATGCGGGCTGAGTGTAATCGTGTCTGCAAGATAGGTCCGTGAGCCCCAAGTCACTGAAGTGGTGAGAAAACTCCAGTATCTGATCATGCAAAACTTCCTCTACAGAGTTGCAATCCCATGCTGTGTCTGGGGCAACACTGAGAGGAAAGGAGAAGGCCACCATGCTGCTCACCACTGAAGGAGAACGAGAGGGATGGCACACCATGCAAACTCGTAAGGGCGCGACCAGTGTCTCGAACGGGCCAGCATCCAGCTGGAGGCACCTGAAAAAATCGTAGTCCACTGGTAGCCCCATCACTCGCGGGGGCCCCCCAGGGGAGGCTGGAGAGAACTCTGTGGGTGGCGGGCGAAGCTAGGATCGCCATCTCCACCGGCCCAGAGTGGTGGTGGAACAGCTGCTGGACCGAGCTCTGGCCTACCCAGCTGCGCTGTCCCGGGGCAGTGGGTGGTCTGGCGAAGTATCCTGGAGAGACCGAGGGAGGGATGGGGGCTCGCGGCGGTGAGGAGGGGGGAGAGCGAGGAGAGGATGGAGAGGCATCTGCCAGAGGATAGGTGTCAGGGGGGGCCGCCGGGGGAGACGGGAGGGGGGGGGCTGGGGGGGGAGAGGGGGGGTGGAAGGAGTGCTCTTCGGGTGAGGAGAAGGGGAGCCGGGGGTCGCAGGGTGCGGCCCGAGATCCTCAGGAATCTGCTCCAAGGATGGGGCGGGGCCCCCCGCAGGGGGAGGCGGGAGCGGGGTCTCCACGTGGGAGGCTCCACCAGCGGCCTCAACGGGCACTGAGTCTGAATCCTCGTCCATCGGGGTGGGACCTGCTGGCCGCCTACCCCTGACTGGAGCATAAGTGCGGGTAGGTGCCTGTACGCCAGCCGGAGTCGCCTGTCCGCCAGCCTGTGTTGCCTGCTGGCGTCTGCACGACGGTTCCTGCGGGCCGGGCGTTTCCGTCGGCGAACCTCCTGCCATCCGCCATTCTCCTGGGTCTGCGTGGCATCCTCTGCCGGGGCCTGCTCGTCAGATGATGGCGCCTGCTGTGGCGAGCCAGGGATGTCCGGTCTCTGAGGTGGATGGCCACCCCTCGGGTCTCATGCAGGGGGTCCAGAGGCGGCATAGCGTGAAGGATAAACCCCCTTGCGGGGACAGGTGCGTGCGAGATGGCCCATCTCCCGACATGTGTAACACTGGCCTGGGAGGCCCGAATACTCCACGCGCTGTATCAGATGTCCTCCAGAAAGACAAGGGAGGAGGATTGTCTTCGGGAGGGACTCCGGTGAACGGAACCACAACACGAATGGCCGGGAGTCCTGCTGCCCGAGCAATCACTGAAGCCGCTGTCTGAGGCGTCTCCACCACCTGCCCGAATGCCTTGCCAATGGATGACAAGAGGGGCAAGTACTCCCTACGGAGTCCAGGAAAGCAGATAGTGATGGGGAAACCTATCGCGCCTGCTAGCGGGTCAGAAGCGGGGTCGAAACCATGAGTCCATCGCGCCAGGAACACCCGAGATGAGCGGAGGCCAATGGGGCTCCGAGCCAGCACCATCTGAGCTGCCTGGGGGGACTCGAAATCCACCTGGTAGTAGCCACGTCCCAAAAAATCTACGCTGATGATCTTGGCGGGCACGCCAACAAGGCTGCCTTGCAGAAGGTCGCGAAGATCTCTCCGCATCGGCGGACGGCTACCCACTGTCTTGCAGACCAAGGAGGAGGCCTCAAGAGCGGATACTGTGGAAACAAACAACTCAAGATCTTCAGCTCTGAACTCCAGACGGAGACCGAAATCGACAGGGGTAGTCGGAGCGGCTTCCATGGAGTCCTCCAGCGGGAAAAGGCCAGAAACCGGGGTCACCACAACGGGAGGGACACAGCCCTGCGAGGAAAAAGGAGAGGCGGAGGGCTACAGGATAGCGGGGGCGGGGCGGCGGGGGGGGAGGGGGGAGCTGAGGCGGGGGGGAACTAACGGTGAGGGGAGGGGCGAGACGGAAGGGGAAGATAGGGAGAAGGCGGAGGGGAAGAGATGCGCAGCGGAGGAGAAGGCGGAGGGGGGAGAGGAGGCGGGGGAGAGAAGAGAGGCGGAGGACAGGGAGGCGAGGGGGGTAGAGAGGCGGGGGAAGAGATGTCGGGGGAAGGAAGCAAGCGAGGGGGGGAATGGCGGGGGAGGCAGCGTGGAAGGAGGCGGAGGAGGAGAAGGCAGGGGGGAAAGAAGGTGGGGGAGGAAATGAGGAAGGAGGCGGGGGAGCGATGGCGGGGGAGAATGCGAGGCAGAAGGCGGGGGAGAGATGGCAGGGAGGGGCGCACTGAAGGAGGCGGGGGAGAGGACGGAGGAGAAGCGGGGGACTTGCGGGGGGGAGAGGGGGGCGCAACGGCGAGAAGCAGCGGGGAGGGGGAGAGGCGAAGCTCGCAGGCAAAGTCGACGAAGTTCTGAACATCTTGAGGCGATGTTGGAGCAAACTTCCGTCTTCTGTGGAAGAGAAACCCTCTGCTGCTACCAGTTGAAGCCCAAAACTTATGTCCTCCTATGATGATGGATGTCATTCTTTCCCCCATAGATTTCATGGGCAAACATGTATGGCTTGCAGATGCAAGATGGACTGCTAAGATGACTGCTAAGATATCTGCTATGCAAACCATGTGCAACCCTATATGCTGTGCAATGATGGGTTACTAATGCATACCTAAGGGAAAATCCCTAAGGGTGGCCTGCAAAATTTTGAGAACTGGGTTTAACTATGCGGAAGCGAGTCTGACTTAATGCATGATGGAATGAACATGATCTAAGGCTGGTTACCCTATAACGCTCTGATACCAATGTGACATGTGAGGCTTTGACCGTAGTAATCACAACCTTAGTCTAACTAAACTACACTTAATGATGTTTAAGAGATAGACAAATATGTGTCAATGCAATGCAGCTATATTAGATGATGAATGCGGTTACAATGAGATCCAAAGGGATCTATCTGACGTAGATGATGTCTACCCCTGGAAGAGAGGGAAACATGCTGAATAATGATGAAGGATGGCTGAAAGATGGCTGTCCTGACTCCAATGCTGAGTTCCACCACTTGTATGCTGGTATCCCTCTATGTAGGAGTTGAGAAGATGGTTGAATATGCTGATGCGTGGATGCGCTGCTGTTCCCAGCCCTCTTGGTGTAGAAATGCTGAAGGAACACACTGTTGGATGCTGAACTGTATCCCCCTTTGCTCCTAGGAAGGAAAACGCTGAAGAGATCCAGATGTCTATGCTGAAATGATGTGTTTCTTTATATATGGGGAATTGGTGCTGGTCGGCCAGCTTGGCTACAATCGGCCAGCTCTGAATATGCTCACGACTACCATTTAAATGCCATAAATGCTTTAAAGGCTGGTCGGCTGACTTGAATGCTGTCGGCTGCCTCCACAAGCCCCAATGCTTTTGTCTAGATGGTTAATATGATGCTACAATGCTGAATCCAACCCATACCATGTGGTACATGTTGAAAACATTCATTTAAATGTCCATAAAATGCCTGATAAATCCTGATTAAATGCTTGAAGATGCCATGCCATAAAATAATGCCATGTCACTGTACACATGAATGGTGTGCACGTGACAGCAATGGCATGCCACATGGAAGCTCTGGAAGTAGAAGTTTGCGAGGCATAAACAGAGGCAAATTCCCAAATATCACCATTGACATCACATTGAATCACCATCCATCTGCCATCACAATCATTGAAGGCAAGCTGGGGCTGCAGTTCGTGTCTGACCAATATGCAAAGACCCGAGAAATGCTTAGTACCTGCATAGTGGATATCATAGCCCCCAAAATAGCCAGCCTGGCCAGCCATAGAATGTTGGTTATGTTCTTGCAAACAGAGAATGTCCGGCTGCCTAGTTAAAACATAATTCCACACTAGCCTCCACTTAGAAGGATTGCAGAGGCCCTGTACATTAAGAGTGACACAATGGAGTTTGTCAAGCATGAGGATATATACAAAGGAGGAGACCAAGAATATACAACCAAAGAGTGCTTAAGCATCAACCATCATGGGCTGCAGCCCTTCCTTCCCTGGGTCAAAGGATAGCCCTTCCTTAGACTCACAAACAGGAATGTGTTTTTTGAGAATGGACCGTGGTTGTAGGGAGTCTGCCAAAAAGCCAAAAGTGTTTCCCAAAAAAAGAGTTAGGGAAACGAAGGCGAAGTAACATGGAAATTTTGCGGATGAAGGCCTTAGTGCTAGAGCATGTCCAAAACAAATGAGGCACCGTTTCAGAAGGGGCCATGCATCGAAGACAAGAAGCAGATGCAATCCTTCGTTTAGCAAGAGTGACTCCCACAGATAAGGAACCTGTAAGACAAGGCCATAGGAAAAGCTTTTGCTTGAGAGGCAATTTACTCCTCCATAAATTGCAAAGATTCTTTCACCACCAAGTAAGTGATTTTGTCATATGCCGAAGAGAATTAGCATGTGAATGAATCCATGGTGATGGCTGGAGGAACCGTTAGGTCAGAAAGAATAACAGGACGAGAATTTGAGCCCACCGGGTGTAACTGCCAATCTTGTAATTTGTCCCTGTTAGATAAAGGAGGGATGGGAAGAAAAGGCTGCAGCAAGTCAGCAATTTTCCTCCAAATGGACCTGTGATGCATGGCTAGTGGATAGGAAGCCATAGCCTGTGGGAAGGAAAGCATTTGACCAGTAGCATCAACAACATCATTTATACACCTAATCCCCAATTTGCTGAGATTGTATGCCCGAATCGGCTCTTGCAGGGCCAATGGAGAATCAAAAACAACACTCCAGTAAATGCTTTCCTGCCGAAGGGAATTGGCATGAGACAAAAGGAAGGGTGCCCAATGAGCATGCGAAAGGACCTGTTTCTAATCGCAAATAAGTGAAGTGGCAAAAGGGCAGCCCGGGATAGAACCTACAAATCTTCCCAAAATGACCTCCCAGTGATCAGTGATCCATGCACCATGTGCAGAAGTGCGTAAGGCCGTGCACATGGTTGCAAGCATATGAGTCCATGGCTGCGTCTGACGAAAAAAGGTGAGTAGGAGAGGAATTTTCCTTGCCAAGACATGATGCACAATATTCAGCACATTCAATCCGCCATGCATCCTCAGGGAACAAACTTTTGCCATCCGCATAAGTCTTAAAGCTTTAGCGCAGAAGACTTTGTTTTCCATAACAGCTCCATAGCCTAAGACATGAAAGCAGAAGTGTCCTGAGAGGTCCAATGTATCAAAGGCAAATAGTACTGAACATAGGCCATGATAATCGACTGGACAATCCGGAGCCTAATATGGAGTGGCTAGGTGGAGAGCTTCCAGTAGTGGAGCTTGGCATGAAGTTTGTCAAAAATCCACTTTAACTGTTGTTTCCTAGTGATGTACCAGCCAATAGGGTAACCAAGATGGCGGACCACATCATAGGGTTGCATAATGTGTCGGGGCCATAAAAGAACATGCCAATCATATAAATGCAAAGGTATGAGGCTGGATTTGTCAAAATTGACATGCAGGCCAGCAGCCATGCCATATATAGAGAGAGTGTCCATAAGAGTCTTCAACTGCTATGGAGAATTATGCTACATAAAGAAGGAGTCATCTGCATATGCCTGAGCCATAAAGGGAGGGGCTCCACGAATCTGAAGACCAATGAGAAGGTCCTGCGCGGTAAGATGATCCAAGTATCTGAGAAGTGGGAGAGTGGCAATGCAATATAAGAGGGCACTGAGTGGACACCCTTGTTTGACCGAACAACCCAAAGACCAAGACTGAGAAAGATGATTGCCAAGGATGCATTGGGCTGTAGAGTCAGCATACAAGCAGTAGATGACATTAGCCATTTTTGGCCCGAATCCCATCTGAGCCATTGTCTGTGAGATAAAATCCCAGTTGACCGTGTCAAAAGCTTTAGCAAAGTCCACTTGCATAATAAAAACATCTTGGTCAGAATATTTTGCATATTCAATAGCCATGAGAGCATTGCCAATATTATCATGGATCTGCCGCCTAGGAACAAAGCCATATTGCAAGGGATGCAGACCCTCATAAAGCACTTACAACAGGCATCAATGTGATGGGCCTCCAATCCATGAGATGCCACACAAATTCCACTTGGGGATGAGTTTAACTATGCCATGCTTCCATGATTGGGGGAGTACTCCTGTATGCCAAGCCTCATTAATCATTTGCCGGATAACACCTTTAAGGTCTTCCCAAAAGTGTAAGAAAAATTCCACCGTGAGGCCATCATACCCTGGTGCCTTACCAGTGCTGAGATGGGACATCATCAAGCTCCACATCAGTGAAAGGCATATCAAGTTTGAGAGCTTCCTGTGGGTTGAGAATGGGAAGAACATGCTGTAAAAGAGTATCCCGAGCTTGTAATTCGTGCAAAGAAGTGGTAGCAAGGGTGCAAACAGTTTTTGAAAATAAGAAAAGCATTCATGTTGGAGCTCTGAGAAAGATCGAGTCCATTCACCATCCAGTTTACGGACTCTGAGGCAAGAGGTCTTCCTCTTGGAAGCATGTAACCCTTGAAAGAAAGATTTTGAAGAGCAGCCTTTATCCATGAATTGAGTCATCCTTGCCAGAACCTGCCACTTGGCCAATTTTCGTCGGTCATTAGCGTGCAAGAGAGCTGTTGACTGAGAGAGAGTGTCCATTTGTTGAGAGGAGAGGGGCTGCAATTGGGAATGTGCAGTCAAGGACTGAACTACTGCTTTGGCATGCTGAACTTTAGCTCTCTAGTCAGGCATGAAATTACTCCCATATTAGCATACTGAAGCCTGTCCACCACAAGGCGTTGCCATGCAAAATTACAATCATAATGGACATGGGCTGTAAGAGGAATTATGGCATATCGGATCAATTGTTGAAATTGTGCATGCTGCAGGTATCCTTTATTGATATGTTTCATCCGAATGGAATGTAAAGGCATGTCATCCCAGGGCTGACCAAACTGAATATTCAGCAATAAAGGAGCATGGTCAGAGAGACCAAGAGAGTGATCAACCTCAATATGAAGACTGAAATCTGTATATTGTTGAGCATGCAGTAAATACCATCTATCCAAGCAAGCCCAGTAGTTAGTAAAGGCATTATGATGATAGGTGTAGCCCACTATTCCAGTGTGCATGGCTGTCCATAAATCTTGTGCATGTGTCGTGGTAAGTAACTCCTCCCATGATCGCTTTTCAGAAGGGATCATATGAGATCTATGAGTAGTGTTGTCTGATGGCATGGGAGAGTTATTAAAGTCTCCGCCAAGAAGAGCACAAGATCGCCATGGGTAAGAAGCAATGGCATGCCACATGGAAGCTCTAGAAGCAGAAGTTTGCGAGGCATAAATAGAGGCAAATTCCCAAATATCACCATTGACATCACATTGAATCACCATCCATCTGCCATCACAATCATTGAAGGCAAGCTGGGGCTGCAGTTCATGTCTGACCAATATGCAAAGACCCGAGAAATGCTTAGTACCTGCATAGTGGATATCATAGCCCCCAAAATAGCCAGCCTGGCCAGCCATAGAATGTTGGTTATGTTCTTGCAAACAGAGAATGTCCGGCGGCCTGGTTAAAACATAATTCCACACTAGCCTCCACTTAGAAGGACTGCAGAGGCCCTGTACATTAAGAGTGACACAATGGAGTTTGTCAAGCATGAGGATATATACAAAGGAGGAGACCAAGAATCTACAACCAAAGAGTGCTTAAGCATCAGCCATCATGGGCTACAGCCTTTCCTTCCCTGGGTCAAAGGATAGCCCTTCCTCAGACTCACAAACAGGAATGCGTTTTTTGAGAACTCCAACCCAATTGAGAAGAACCAGGGGAGTGGCTGAGGTAGAGGCTTGGCCTGGAGTAGGAGTAGATGCATCCCAGTGGTGGCGAGATTGAAGGGGTCTTTGCCTCAACACCCTCTTGGGCTGTAAAAAACCATCATTATCAGGGGCCTTCTCTTTCTCTTTACCTTTGTCCTTTCCTTTAGCTATGGCTAGCATTTGCGAAGCCACTTTCCCAACTTTGGAGGCATTTTTATCCAAATTCTTGGACCCAATAGTCTCTTGCTTATGAGTGGGCTGAACGAGGGGAGAAGGTATAGCAGTGGCTGGAGGGGGATGCAAGACAGTAGGGCATTCAGAGGCCACATGCCCGTACTTATGGCATGAAAAACAAGCACCTGCAAAAATTCCCCATTTCAATTCAAAGTACTTTTGGCCCATTGACAAACCTTCAACCTCGACTGCAATGGAGAGGAGGGTAGGGGTATCTGTGTCCCACAAAACAAAATCTATTACGATTCCCAGCAGGGCGAGGGGGGCAGATAACTTGGCCCAGTGCAGCGGCCAATCCTGGCAATTCTTCTCGCATATAGTCTGGGAAATTAACCACCTCCACCCAGACAGGACAATGATGTCGTATGAGACTTTGATAGTCCTTATTGGGGGACCATGGCATAGCATGTACCATTTGCTTGCCATAAAATAAAGGAGAAAATTCAAGCATACGCTGCTTGTGCAAGGCATCGGTGAGGTGAACTTCATAAAACCCACGGGAGGCAAAGTACACCCCCTCCACAAAAGAGCCACCAAGGATAGACTGAATCCATTGCGCAACATCATTGGCAGATGGTATCTTTCCCAAAAAAAAGATAATGACCGCAGTTTGTGCAAGCTTCTTAAGTAGTTGTACCAGAGATGGTAGCTGCAATTTATAAGTAACCTGAGGAACAGGCTTGCTCCAATCCTGGCGAGATTGATGGAAGTCCTCTTTCAGAGTATCAAAAACATATTGAGCCTCTGCATCCATACTTGCATCTGAAATCAAATCAGCACATCGTCTTTTGACCTCCTGAGTGCGCTCCTTGCGCACATAAGAGGTTAATCTATGGGTTTAGGAGAGTTTTAGGTAGCGTGAAAGGGTGGGTCTAAGGTAGAGAGAGAGAGAGAGAGAGAGAGAGAGAGAGAGAGAGAGAGAGAGAGAGAGAGAGAGAGAGAGAATTAAGAGAATTCACATGTAACTCAAATTTAGGAATTTTGGGAAATATGCACAATTTTGGGACAATTCTTTATTAGATCCAATACAATGTTTATTGTGCGATATGCAAGATTTATTATTGGATGTTCTCAACAAGCATTTGAATAATGCGATATGATTTATGTACTATTGTACATTTGTAACAAGTATATATGATGTTGGTGGGATGTAAATTTGTCTGCACACACACACACACACACACATGCACACCAAGAATTAAGTTTGTTTATGTCACATAGCCTTCAGTTGACCATCAAACACAGAAACTTTAACAAAGAAAGGATATTCAATGTAACTTCACTCATATGCTAGGGGTACGCTAGCATAGAGAGACAAGGCTCAAACTCAAGTTTGAGCCTTAAGGCGAAGTTCCATGTATGGGAGGCTTGAACTTAAGCTGGAGTCTAGATCCAAGTTGTGCACTCATATGCCAGGGGTACACTAGTATATTGGAGCCTTAAGGCGAAGTTCCATATAGGGGAAATCTGAACTTAAGCTAGAGCCTAGATCCAAGTTGTGCACTCATATGATAGGGGTACACCAGCATATAGAGACAAGGCTCAAGCTCAAGTTCGAGCCTTTAGGCCAAGTTTTATGTAGGAGAGGCTCGAACTTAAGCTGGAGCCTAGATCCAAGAGAAGTTGTGCACTCATATGCTAGGGATACGCTAGCATAGATAGGCAAGGCTCCAACTCAAGTTGGAGCCTTAAGGCCAAGTTCCATGTAAAGTTAAGCATGGAGAATGAGCCTTAACACATAAGCTCCATGTAGGGGAAGGTTCAATCTGAAGTTCAAGCCTTAAGGCTAGTGTACACTAGCATCGAGAGCAAAGGCTCCAACTCAAGTTCGAGCCTTAAGGCCAAGTTTTATGTAGGAGAGACTCGAACTTAAGCTGGAGCCTAGATCCAAGTTGTGCACTCGATGCTAGGGATACGCTAGCATAGATAGGCAAGGCTCCCAAGTTGGAGCCTTAAGGCCAAGTTTCATGTAAAGTTAAGCATGGAGAATGAGCCTTAACACATAAGTTCCATGTAGGGGAGGTTCAATCTGAAGTTCGAGCCTTAAGGCTGGTGTACACTAGCATCGAGAGCAAAGGCTCCAACTGAAGTTCGAGCCTTAAGGTCGGGGTACACTAGCATGGAGAACGAAGGCTCAATCTGCAATTCAAGCCTTAAGGCCGGGGTGCGCTAGCATAGAGAGCAAAGGCTCAAACTCAAGTTCGAGCCTTAAGGCCGGGGTGCACTAGCATGGAGAGCAAAAGCTCAAACTCAAGTTCGAGCCTTAAGGCCGGGGTGCACTAGCATGGAGAACGAAGGCTCAATCTGAAGTTTGAGCATTAAGGCTGGGGTGCACTAGCATGGAGAGCAAAGGAGCAAAGGCTCAAACTCAAGTTCGAGCCTTAAGGCCGGGGTGCACTAGCATGGAGAGCAAAGGCTCAAACTCAAGTTCGAGCCTTAAGGCCGGGGTGCACTAGCATGGAGAGCAAAGGCTCAAACTCAACTTCGAGCCTTAAGACCGAGGTGCACTAGCATGGAGAGCAAAGGCTCAAACTCAAGTTCGAGCCTTAAGGCCGGGATGCACTAGCATGGAGAACGAAGGCTCAATCTGAAGTCTGAGCATTAAGGCCGGGGTGCACTAGCATGGAGAGCAAAGGAGCAAAGGCTCAAACTCAAGTTCGAGCCTTAAGGCCGGGGTGCACTAGCATGGAGAGCAAAGGCTCAAACTCAAGTTCGAGCCTTAAGGCCGGGGTACACTAACATGGAGAACAAAGACTAAATCTAGGTCGAGCGTTAACACATAAGTTCTATGTAGGGGGCGAATGGGGGGAGGCTGGAACTTAAGGTGGACTCTATATCCAAGTTGTGCACTCAGATATGTGACACATATACCATGTTTATATAGGAAACCCTTGTCATTTAGATTATATACTATGCACAAAGATCAATTTTACAGGTTCTCGACATATGTGAAGATACAAAAGAGAGCAACAACAGAAGTGCAAACAATCTACGAACGAGCAACGATTGACAAATGGCACACTTAGCGTGCAATCAAGTAAGCGTTTATATTGATATAGACAATCAATTAAAGAAGGACTTACTTGTTGCGTAAAGTATTCAATTAGATGAGAGAACACACGAAACGCAGATGAATGCACGAAAGTCTCCGATGTCGCACAGACGTGACGGATGCTTGAAGTCTCTGATGGCGTGTGGGCATGATGGTTTTATAGGAAACAAAGGTCGGAACCAACGCAGACGTGTCGATTGCGGGAGGAAAAGAACCTGTTTGAAACGCAGGGCTGAAATGGAAATTCAAAGTCGGGCGCCGAGCAAGTAGTTGGGGGGAAATTCGAAATTGGGGCACGAGCGCCGAGCGAGGAGAAATTTAAAATTCAAATTTGAATTTGGGAGAAATTTGAAATTCAAATTTCAAATGGAGAGGGGGGGCGCTGTCGTGACGTGTGCGGTATAGCCAGGAAAGTACGAGACTTCTAGCTGTGAGAGTAGGTACCAAGTCTAACAAGGAAACTCACACACAAAATTTCCCAAGGAGTATTGGACATCTCCATTTTCAATGACATATACATGAGTCGATTCACCTCAATACATCCTTGAATTCATCCTGATGATTGCACAAAATTGCGTACCAAGTGCTTATCCCTTTATTCACTGACTCCTTTCTCCAAATCCTTTGAACCAATCACATGTAGGCATAACATAACCTTCAATTTTTTCCAACATACATGTGACCATTTACATTCTTTACATCCAGTGCCATCAAAACCATCATTTCAAGATGCTCTTTATCACCTGAAAACCTGCCTTAATATTCTAACATCTCACAAGCAAAAGATGGCATACGGCATAGCTATAACATGCTCATAATTTCCAAAACTCAATCAAGCAGAAGCAAGACCAACTTCCCGTGATTTAAATGTGCTTTAGATACCTTTTTCCCACAAAACACCAAGTTCCAAAACCATTAACTTGTTCTCCAAGCTTTTTACTCATTTTCCAAATCCTTTAAGGATTTATGAGTTTTCGCCTTTTTCTAAATCAAAGGAAATAGTAAAAAAAAACTTATCTGAACGTTTCGAGTGAATTTACACTTTGATTTTATTTTTGCTAATCTCATAAGTCGCTTCAGAGCTGACTACGCGATGGAGAATACGCGTGAAGCAACAGTCGCATCAGCGCAGACCATGCAATGGAGAAAACATGGAATTAGTCGAAATCATCTCTTCATGTAGTACTCATTTCCCTCTTCATTTCTAGCACCTACAAGCTATGAACAGTAGGTATCTCCTTGAAATGAAAATCTCTGGTCGATATCACTCTGGTTCGCGTTTCTGCAGACGTTCCCCTCCCTCTGATATGCGCCGTCCTATACTCTGGTTATTTTCTCCTTTTCCCACAAGAGATGCGGCCTTCCACCACCTTTTGCAGCTTATAATCCGGAATTCCCTTTTTAAAAAAGCTGCGCTCGTTTATATTTTTCCTAACATCCAGAATTTTCCCAAAAAAAAAGCTGCGCTCGTTTATTTTCCCTTTTTATACACATATGCTGCCACCCCTTTAATATGTGTGTAATGCTCCTAACCTTGGCATTAAGGCAAGGTTTCCAATGCAAAGTAGATCATCCAATTTTATTCCCCCGCATTCAATAAAGACTTCGGCACTCTAATGCCCATTGAATCTCCATTACTCTTGATGCCTCCATAGTTTATAATGTCATCATATCGGCCATGTGATTTATAGAATCCCCCAATTGTTCACTCAAATATTTTTCCATGTCTTCATAAATGCATTCCTTTGTGCATTGGCATGTTCTCATGTTTGCATTCCATAAGAGGTATTCACTAATTTGACCCATCGATACCATCAAGAAGCTACTACACATTATGCACATGGGAAGCCATTAACATCATTAACTTATCCCTTTGGCGTGCCACTCGTACCATCATATATAACTGGATGTTTCTGACTTACCCATGAGCTCTGAGTAACAGCAGAACCATCACCCACCACACTCATATACAAAAACTCCTAGATCTGGCTCAGCCTCAGCTCGTCTTATTGAACCTCATTTACAATATGAACATATGTACATGGCATCATATAATGACTCGTCATGGCACTTAACTCATGCATCTGGATTTGTATTTGATGGCCTCACATGCATCTGGATTTGTATTTGATGGCCTCACATGCATGGTTTCACACCATAGACGTGCCATGGCACGACAGCGCTGCAGAGGGAGAGAGGGAGGAAATTTAAAATTCAAATTTCAGGGCGGCAGCGGCTGGGCGGGTGCTCCAGAGGGAGAGAGGGGGGGCGGGGCGCTACGGCGAGGGGGCGGCTGGGCTTGCGCTACGGCGAGAGAGGAGAGGAGAGGGGGGCTGGCACTGGCGCCGCAAGAGCATGGAGAGGGGGGCTGGGGCTGGGGCTGGCGCGCTGGCGCTACGAGAGCATGGAGAGGGGGGGTGCGAGGGGGGCTGGCGCTGCAAGAGCATGGAGAGGGGGCTGGCGCTGTGAGAGCATGGAGAGGGGGGTGCGAGGGGGGCTGGCGCTACGAGAGCTTGGAGAGGGGGGTGGCGCTAGCGAGAGAGAGGAGAGGGGGTTGGGGTGGCGCTGGCGAGAGAGAGGGGGCTGCGAGAGCATGGAGAGGGGGGGTGCGAGAGCATGGAGAGGGGGGTGGCGCGAGAGAGAGGGGAGAGGGGGGTGGGGCTGGCGAGAGAGAGGAGAGGGGGGTTGGGGCTGGCGCTGCGAAAGCATGGCGAAGGGGGTGGCGCTAGCGAGAGAGAGGAGAGGGGGGGTGGGCTGGCGCTGTGAGAGCATGGAGAGGGGGGTACGAGGGGGGCTAGGGCTGCGAGAGCATGGAGGGGGGGTGCAAGGGGGGTTGGGGCTGCTAGAGCATGGAGGGGGGGTGGCGCTAGCGAGAGAGAGGAGAGGGGGGTGGGGTGGCACTGGCGAGAGAGAGGGGGGGTGCGAGAGCATGGAGAGGGGGGTGGCACGAGAGAGGGGGGCGGGGCTGGCGAGAGAGAGGAGAGGGGGGCTGGGGCTGGGGCTGGCGCTGCGAGAGCATGGCGAGGGGGGTCGCGCTAGCGAGAGAGAGGAGGGGGGTGGGCTGGGGCTGCGAGAGCATGGAGAGGGGAATGGGGCTGGCGAGAGAGAGGGGGGGTGCGAGAGCATGGAGAGGGGGGTGGCGCGAGAGAGAGGGGAGAGGGGGGCTGGCGAGAGAGAGGAGAGGGGGGTGGGGCTGGCGAGAGAGAGGAGAGGGGGTGGGCTGGCGCTGTGAGAGCATGGAGAGGGGGGTGCGAGGGGGGCTGGGGATGGTATCTAAAGTCATTACAGTAGTCCAGTCGGAAGAATATGAAGAAAACAATAGCTCAATCGAAATCCTTCTTCTCAACCGTGGATGAGGTATGCTCCCTAAAGTTTTATTTAATTCAATGTTTTGTGTCTACTTTAGTAAATTTAAAGTCATTCTAATAATTATAATATTACATGTTAGGACAATATGAAACTAACAAAGGATGATCATATGAATGAGGAGAATACCAATGGTATTGGTACATTGCAGGTAATATAATTTATAAATACTTCTTTCATGGCTGGCGTTGGGAGAGCATGGAGAGGAGGGCTGGCGCTAGCGAGAGAGAGGAGAGGGGAGGTGGGAATAGATTCTCCAAATAAAGATGATACGGTGAGCTTGGACCATGTAGAGCAGCCTCTAGATCAGCCTGTAGATAAATAGAGAATTGTTGTCAAGAATATGTTCTACATATATAATTAAACACTTCTGTACAGAATTTTACTTTATTGAATATAATACCTTTGTTTATGGAGTCTGTGTTATCTCAATTTTTAAATTTTCAATGTCTGCATTTTATTGAAAACTCTCTTCTTTTGAGCACCTGCAAAAAAGCAATATGAAACAATAGGGTAAAGTAAACTAATAGCAATGCTTAATGAGACTAGGATAAGTCACATGGTATACCTTCTTATTGTTGTAGATAAATAAAAAGTCCTTTGAAATAGAACCTTCTGTCTCAAATAGAATGTCATTGCACAATTGAGCTAGGGAGCAACATTGTCTTAATGAGATATTGACTAGCACATTACCATTCTCAACAACATCAATATCAAGAAGTTTATTTTCTGCACCAAAAGAATCTTCATCTTGATCCATTAGGACTAGTTTTGTACCTAGCATTCGATTGTGCTTATAATAAAAAGAAAAAATGAAATTTTGTGATGCAACCATGTACTTCAGTTGCATAGAAGGTTGGACAACCTCACAAAACACTGAACTACATGTCTTCTTATCCCAACCTTTATCCAAAAATTGTGGCATGCATGCCAGACTTGTTGCTTTAACTGTGAACATTGTTTTTGAAACCTTCACTGGAAAGGTATTAAACAGGTCTACAAAAACTGTGAGAGGCATGCATAAAGAAATTTTTATTATCCTTGTGGCAATATTGGGCCTCAGAGCTTTTTGTACTTCTTTGAAAAGCTTGGCCCTATATGCCTCTGTAACACTAAAATGTGGGAGAGGCCAATCCACTGAATTCCATGCCGGAAGGTCTTGTTTTCTTAACACACCATGTGTGTTTGCATTGTCCAGCAACTGATAAAAATGATCAGTAAAAAATATACCGGATTGAGCTAGCTCTGTTGCACATGGACCTTGGTGTTGTTATTCTCCTATCGATCCATGCAAAACATCTATAAATCCCAGAATACAATCGATGTTTTGCCATGTCTCATACGATGAAGGGTATAAATCTGAAATAAAATAACACAAGATTGTCAATAAGCAAAGAAAGAAAGCTTTGTCTTAAAAATCCATACACCTCATAAAGAACAAAACCACAATAGAAAAATATACAATTAGGCCTGTGTTGTGGAAGATCATTTGGATAGTCTCGCAAGACAAGTTCTTTATGCATGTACACATGCTGAATCAAAACTTCTTTCACCGATATCTTCCCTCTGGTGATTTTAAAATCTCGTACTCTTCCCTTCCATGATGCCAAGAAAATGTTTTTTGTCTGGGGTCTCTTTCTTTTGCTAGGTTGCATGAGCACCCATGCTCCTTTTGAAACAGTAAACCTTTCCCAAGTTCCTACCGTTTTGACTGTACTTGAATTCTCTATCGAAGAAATAGAAGAAGCAGGTCGACGGGGTAAGGATGTGTGGTATAATTCTGCCTTCATAGCATTATCATCCACAGAGCGTCTTCCACAAGAACGGCCATAGTTTTTATTCACCATGGAGACCTTGTGAATCTGTAACCACAGCAAAGTAATGTAAACAAGATAACAAAGTGAAGTTTCAAGAAAGAGAAAGTGGGCAGACAGATAGTTGACAAGAAACATCTTACTCTAAGCCAAACAGGATCAAGGGAGTAGTTTTGGAAAAGAAGAGGCTGCTACACAATGAGGCAGTGGTGTAGAATGGTAGACCTTTCGAAGGAAAGGCAGCACAACATTTCAAAGTTCAAAGGAAGGTGGAAGCGGGAAGGCCCTTGTCAGAGAAAATGTCAGACTAGATTCTATCTTCATGTCCAAAGATCTTGTGAGAATAAAAAACCCATCTCCACATTAATGTAGCACGCTTGTACCTACATAAAATATTGTTTCTTTTATCTATTTTCTCTTATTTTTGTGAATTTTCAACGTTACATTGGCCCTCTATTCATTGGTTGAGAGCTTATTTTTCCAAACCGTAAAAGGCCCCAAAGTGAGCTCCCTTTTTCCCTAATGATGCCAAGCTAGTTTCTATGGTGGCTGAAGCTGTGCATATGACAAAGGATTTCGCCAAGGCCTTTGTTATCAGGGTCCTGCCGAAGCCAACACCATCATCTTTCAAAAGATTTCTAGCTCCGAAAGGTGATTCTAACTTTCCACCACCTAAGAGACAACAAGTTCAATCTCAGGATATGGAAAGTTCCAGAATAGAAGAAAGGTTCTTTTCTTGGAAATCAATACCCTGGAATTCAACTTTAGAAGTTCCACCCTTGAACAAAGGACTGAAATGCTATAACTGTCAAGGATTTGGACATTGCAATATGGATTGCCTAACTCCTTTTGCATCAAGGTTATCGGGGGGCAGGGAAGTCAGGGACCAAGATTCCAGACTCCAGCTCCTTCCTGCCAGAGCAATCAGGTTCCTTTCCGTCAAAATTAGGGAAATCCCAGAGGTAGACCCTTTAACCAACCCTCAGCTTCAATGAAAAGTAATGTAAGACTTCCGCCTCAAAATAGGGGAAGTCAGAGAGAGCTGTTCCTAGATCGGTTGTCCACTTCCAAGGCAGTAATGCTGGAAGTGATTGAAGAGGAAGAAGATGAAAGAGATTATACTCCACCTGCAAGATGAGAACATCTCGCGTTTTTAAAGTGGGGTAGGATGTAAGATTCCTCCTTCCAGCTTTTGAGGTGTAAAGGTGTAAGAACCTCCCCTTCTGTTCTTATGATTATTCCCCTCTCGAAAATAGAAGAAAGATCTTGTATTATCCTATTTCGGCCTAGAGAGAGGTAATTCAAAATTGAGATATCTTTGGATACAAAAATTCTCCTAGTGTCTAAAATGGATTCCCTTAAAACAAAAGTTCAAAATGAACTTTCCAATGTGCATTAGGAATTAATTGAAAATGGTATAAGGGACCTTAGCCTAAGGGTCTATATTTTCAGAATTTTTTTTTTAATGGTCCAATTAAGGTTCCAATGGGCCAATTGGATTAATCCAAGTGTTGAAATGAGATAAATTCAAAGAATAAAAGAAAATACCCAAAAATGAGTAAATGCTCACATAAGATGAAGACTTGACTGAGTACAAGGTTTATTAGCTAAAAACTAAGAGATATTACTAAAAAAAATGAGATATTTTGGAGTAATGATATATTTTTGACACCTTGGTAAGGAAAGGGGGACCTTTGCGGTAGGCGCCTTTGACACCTTGGTAAGGAAAGGGGGACCTTTGAGGTAGGCGCCTTTTTCACATGTGTGGAAGGATTTTTTAATTCAAAAAAATGTGATATTTTTATCTCTCCTCTCTCTTGGATCTAACTAAAAAAATAAGGGAGCCAAACTGGTCCAAAGTGAGTCAAACTGAACCTGGAAAATTGTAGAACCCAATTGGACTTGGTTAGCAACCTCCCTCACCTAGAAATAAACCCTCATTCCTTTGTATTTTCATATTGGAGCTATACCATGCCAGTATTATATTAAAATAATCATATTTCTATTATCCCTTATTTTTTCCTCTCTCTTGGGAGCTTGGAGCTTCTCTCTCTCTCCAACAACTCTTGAAGTTGCTCTTCTCCTCTTGGTGGACCAATTGATTGGTCGGGGGCTTCACTGCTTTTAACAAAGAATCAAGCCAAACTTGGAGGTAAAATTGATTATATGGTTTTTTTTAAATTATCTCAATGTCTTTCTTCTTCTCAACCCCTCTCAAGCTTGAGAAGCTTTCAAAAATGATTCTTTCAATTCAAATCAAGCTTTCCCTAAGAGTCTTAATATTTAATTAAGAGAAAGTTAATCTTTATGCTTATTTGTAATGCTTTCTTTAGATAAATCTCTCTCTCTCAAAAAGAATAGTCATCTCTATGGCTAATTCTTTAACAAAAGAATGTTTCTCAAAGATAATCTCTTATTCCAACGCTAAACTCTAGGCTTGATGAGCTAGAGATTAAGAAAATGATATTTTCATGATTTTATGCTATTAAAATAATGGTTATTTCTTTTAGATTGTTTATGAGTAGTTAAAAACTCTTTTAATTCATTCTAAATGGAAAATAGATTATCCTAACAACTTGGGAAAAGAGGAATGTTGAAATTAGCTTGTTCTAGTGGAATAATCATAGTTATGTTTATAATTATAGTTAAAATTATGATTTAAATTCATAGTTTGATTTTAAGCATAAAAGAAGAACTATTATCATATTTTCATGAATAAGCTTTCACTCTTTTAGAAAAATTTGAGAATTAACAGTATAATAGCAGCGAAGCTATGGTAAAATTTTTAGAAAATAATACATATCTTATTTTTTTGTATAATGCTAAAAGAGGACTTCCTATCATATTCTAGAATTGGAAATCCTATGCAAAAAGAATGATTTTCATCATATTCATGGGAAATTTTTTTTGGTATTTTTGCATAAATATTTAATTAAAAGAAGATGAATTTTTGGTAGATTTATTTTATGCAAAAAGAGGAATTTCCATGATATTTGAGATCCAAGTAATTAAATGGTAAAAGAGAAATTTTTGGCATAAATTGAAATTATGAGTATTTATCAAAAGTGAAATTTTGAGAATTATCATTTTTATTGAGAAATATGAGTGGAATTGATTTCTGAAAATCCCATGAATCTTTTATTCAAAAAGAAGAATATTAAATATATCTTACTTGAGAAATTTGAGAAAGAATGAGAAAATATCCATAAAAAAAACTTGGATAATTCTTATTAAAAAAAAGAAAATCTGGAATCCCTTGGAGGATCGAGGATCCAATGAGTAAACAGAAGTTTAGAATTAGTTCTCATTAATGAAGCTTAAGGAATGAAAATACAATATGTAAATGCTCTTTTTGAGTTTTTACTATTCAAATATAATAAGGTTTATTTTTCCTTTTTAAACCTTCAACAACACTCTAACACGTAGATTCAATGGGATCAAGAAAAAGTACCTTTAACTAGACCAAGCAATTGGCAGAAACTTAGAAAAGTCCTATCAGTATCAAAAGTAGCAAACGGTACTAAAAGTGGATGTGATAAGATGTGATGTGGATATGAATGTAAATGAATGTGATGGGATGTGTAAGACTCCTCCCCAACCCTCAAGATGTCCAGTATCTTCCCCTATAATCAATCCCCTCTTCAGAATAATAAAAGATCTTGTTTCTACCTATTTTTGGCTTAGAGAGAGAAAATATTCTAGAGAGAGGTTATTCAGTTTTTGGATATTTTTGGATGGAAAAATATCTCTTCTTATTAAAATAAATTCCCCCGAAACAGAAGTTCAAAAAGAATTTCAAAAGGTGCATTAGAAATAAATTATAATCTGTTCAAAAGGCCTTATCCTAAGGATCCAGATTTTCTGAAAATTTTAGATTAAGGTTCTGAGGAGCCAATTAGATTAATCCAAATGTAGGGAGGAGATAAATTGAATAAATAAAGGAAATCCCCCAAAAATGAGTAAATACTCACATAAGAAGAAGAGTGGACTCAGGACCAAAGGAAATACTAAAAATATAAATTTTTGGCACCTTAGAGTGGGGATTCCCCCTCATGAAGGAGGCACCTATTTCACATGTGTGGTGGAGTTTTAAACTCTCAAATCATGAGATATTTCATCTCTCCTCTCTCCTAATTCAAGTCTAGCTCCAAAAAGTAAGCTAAACTGACCCAAAATGGTCAAAAATTGACCAAACTGATCTGGAAAATTCTAGAATCAATTTGCTTGGTTGGAGGCTCACTTTTTCCTATCAATAGAAGCCTTCCCCTTTGTAGAAACTTAATAGTGTTTTATGCATTGTTCCTCTACTCCTCCCCAGACCAAAAACATTGAATTCTTTGATAATTCACTTGTTTTTGACTATTTCCTCTACAAAGAATTGGTGGCCATTCTTGATCCAAGCAAGAGTAGAACCCTCAATCCCTCAAGCCAAAGGAAAGCTCACAAAACTCCATGTAAATTAGAAATTCTATTTTTTTAAATTCTATTCTATGGTTTTTTTGATTTCTTACTTCTTTTAAATTGAAATTGGATGTTATGCCTTGATGGAAAGGCTTCCCCCTTCTCTTCATTGAATTCAGCCCTTCTTTATCCTAGATGTGTAATCCAATATATAGAGTAAAACTTTTCATATTGTTTACTCTTTAAAAAAATGAGAATTGATTAGATTAGAATGCTAAATTCGTCTTGGGGTAAATTCTAAGTAGATTTAGAATGTAAAAATTAAAAAATGGTCAGCCATACAAAGGAGGTTATGGCAAAATTTTCTTAAATTTTGTGGAAATAAGTTTTATCTTTATGTTATTCAAAAAGAGTAATCCCCTCCGTTTGTGTATTCTAAAAGTGTTATTTTCATTCTATGCATAGAAAGATGCATATTGGAAATATTTTTATTTTAAAAGTGTTATTTTCATAAGAATTAATTTCTATGCATAGAAAGATGCATATTGGAAATATTTTTATTTTGAAAGTGTTACTTTCATCAAATTGATTTTTATGCATAAAATGATGCATATAAGAATTTTTTTATTATAAAAGTGTTACTTTCATCAAAATTGATTTTTATGCATAAAATGATGTATAAAAGAATTTTTTTATTATAAAAGTGTTACTTTCATCAAATTGATTTTTATGCATAAAATGATGCATAATAGAATTTTTTATTATAAAAGTGTTACTTTCATCAAAATTGATTTTTATGCATGAAATGATGCATAAAAGAATTTTTTATTATAAAAGTGTTACTTTCATCAAATTGATTTTTATGCATAAAATGATGCATAAAAGAATTTTTTTATTATAAAAGTGTTACTTTCATCAAAATTGATTTTTATGCATAAAATGATGCATAAAAGAAAATTTTCATTATAAAAGTGTTACTTTCATCAAAATTGATTTTTATGCATAAAAGGATTTTTTTTATTATAAAAGTGTTACTTTCATCAAAATTGATTTTATGCATAAATGATTTTTATATCAAAATTAGAATTCTCTTTAATTCTATGTTTAATTTCCATGAATAATTGATAAATAAATAAGTAAATACTCTATGAGAGAAAAATTCTATCGTTTCATATTCACTCGGATGGTAATGAGAAAACTTAGAAAAAAAAACTTTCGAAGTCAGAATTTCAGATAAATGATTAATTTATTCTTCATAAGAATTCGTGATTAGTTTAGAAATTAGTTAAGCAAATATTCAATGAATGAAATTCGAAAAAATAGTAATTGAAATATCACCCCTTTTGAGAAAGATAGTTCAAGAAGAGCCTTACTAGACTCAAATCCTGAATCAGGCTATGACCAAGACCAAACTCCTTTGTCAGTCTCAAGGAAAGACGATGTGACCAGTTCAGAAAAAAAAATACACTCAGATCACCCACCGAATCTGAAACTAAGTTGAGACCCTTTGATTTTGATCTAAGGATCAAGGTTACTGAATTCGAGGAATTTTGTTTGGAATTTAGACCTACGATCTAGAAGTCTTGGATACGGATTTAAGATATACTCATTGTATTCAAAAGAAGATCAAAATTGAAAACTTGCTTAGAAACCCTGTTTTCTTAACACTAGTTTGGTACCAAAAAAGGTTACTTAAGTGTCAAAGTGGGTAGCCATGTGAATGCAAAGAGATAGTGTGAGCTCGTGCTTGGTTTCTATCACGTGAAAATGAGAAAGAAGGCACCTTTGGCTATTTATAGTTAAAATTTAAAGTTTGGCCTTTTCACACTAGACGGCTAGACAAAAAAATCACAGTTTGGCCTTTTCACACTAGACGGCTAGACAAAAAAATCACAGTTTGCAAAAATATTAAGATTTCAATTAAATAAATATTGGTTAAAAAAGAGCCTACTACAAAATTACAAGCATGTCATCTAATCTAAAATTGTTATAATGTCTTCATTTTTTGCCTCTCTTGTGACATTTACTTCATGTTGATCTCCATCTCCTTGTTGACTTGAAAGCTCGTCATTGCCTTCACCTTGATCCTAAAACTCTTGCCCCTCACGTGCATCAGAACAGAGGCTATTTTCCCATATACCCAGTTTATCTTCAAGCTCTTCCACATGCCTACTATGTGTTGGTAGGGCTATGCACCTTGCTGTTGAAAATTCAAGGTCCCCCATTTGCCATGATTCTGAGACCATGGTTGTCCCCTCCTTACGCTTCCCAATCTGTAAAAATATAGAAAGTGGCACAATAACCAGAAAGTGTAAGGATTAATTCTAGACATGTAGTGAAATCAGATATACCTTTCTTCTTATCAACTTGAAACTTGGCTCTTTCACATTGCTAAAGCCCATGATGCTAAAGTGTTGACACAAGTCTGTTAGGCTCCAATGCTTGCTTGCTGCCACTCGCTCAATCCATCCATTTTGCATCATCACAGCTACCTCAATAGGCACAATTTCTTCTTCTGAGGCTTAAAGTGGGATCCATGTCCTGTGCTTTTGCATCCATCTTTGGTAGTGCAGATGCATGTACAAAATAGAGTGTGCCTTCAAAAACCTGAAAGACACTGTAGAATCTACTACATTGCACTTGTACACATCACCTTGATGTGACCCCTCATTAACCTCCCAACCCTCTCCTAGTAATCCTTAAATGAGGTCAGACCGTACCTCCTTATACAAATATACATTGTTTTTGTTTGGTGCATTGGCATGGAATTGAACATGTGCACAAAAACATGAAAAGGATAAAACCAATTTATCCCTACTGACATAGATGCCTTTGAAAACTTGAGTGATGTCTTGATATCACTTACCATCTTAAACTTTAAGCATACGATGGTCCAAGCATTAGGTTTAGGCCATTCGGGATTGTTAAGAGGGGGGTTGGGGATCTCTTCTAGCTTGCCAAATAAACCTGGTCTTTTATCTACAAAATATGAGTGAGAAAAGAAAAAGATATTGTTCTGTACAAGATCACTTGGGCTTTGAGATACAAATATTGCCTCTCCAATGGATGCATGCATAGCATAGAAAACTCCAGTGAGGCTTTGGAGTGGTTGTTCCTCAACATAATTAGAGGGGAAATATATATGCAAATAGAGACATAAGAAAATGGAGAATCATAAGAAAATTTGAAACAAAAAATACAATATTAGCATGTTGTTAAAGCTGTCTGACAATTTGAAGGAAACCTTGGTCGTTGGCCTTGAATGTACAGGTCTCCAAGGGTGTACACATGTTGCACTGTGGCAACCAGTCCTTCCTTCTTAGTATGCTTGAAGCCTTGTAGCCGCCTCTTCCAATGATGTAGCATATTCCCTAGTTAACGCACTCGATGTGGTCCCTTAGAGCTTGGCTGCATGTAGACCCAAGCCCTAACCCTGAATTGAATCTTGTTGGAGCCCAAACTCCATTCTCATCTCTTGTGTTATGCAGCACAAGCTATTCCACCTTCTCCCTAGGACTCCTCACATTACTGGAAGAGGCCATGGTGGTAAGAAAAGAAAAGAAGGGAAAAGAAAAGATTGTTTTACAACAGAGGAGTGGAGAGGAGAGAAAGTTCAGGGTTTTCAGTGCAGCAATGGAAAGCTTAAAAGAGGGTTAGAGTTTGGGAATAGGCTTCTTGAACCTAGACTAGACTAAAGAGGGATAGAGTTTCTGTAGCAATGGAGAAGGAGGGAGCTTGAGAGAGAGAGAGAGAGAGAGAGAGAGAGAGAGAGAGAGAGAGAGAGGGATATTGAGAGGGAGGGAGCTTGAGAAGGAGGGAGAGCTTGAGAGGGATGGAGTTTCTACGTAGCAATGGAGAGCTTAGGAAAGGAAGAAAGAGGGAGAGGGAGATTCGGTATCGCATCCATTTACATCTTGTGAGATCCCACTGTCCCCTCTGCGCACCGGATTCCCGATTGCTGCTGGCAGTGGAAGCAGCTCCTGCACGGGGTAGGGACTCCCACTCGGGGCCTCGCCCTTGAATGTCCGAGTACGAGACTAAGCTGGTGGTCATTCCGAAAACCGAAACCGAGAAAATTTCCCATGCCCGAAAAACGGGGACGATTCTACCTTTTTGAATTTCTTAACGACGGGGTCAAGAGACTAAACTAACCTTCATCTAAATAAACCAGATAGAAAGAAAACTATTACAGACTTAGCTTGAAGGAATCAACGCTTTTTTCCTAATTGAATCAGGCACAGCCGTTGATCTATTAATTTGAGAAGTCTTCAGGCTTTTATTTAACTACTCGAGTTCTAAGTGTATTCCAATTAAATAATTTTATTATTAAAACTCTACTGATTCTAGCCTAGCCCCATCTGGCCCATGGGTTAGCCACTGCCCAACCACTGGAATCGGTAGAACCAGACAAGTACTCACCCATCCATAATTGAATGCCTTTCTTAACTTTAGCTTTAGAAAACAGATACGCACACACTCCTCTTTAAAACTTGAACTTATAAAATGATCCATTGAACAAAGAGTTATTGATTACAGATATCATAACTCAAAATTTCCATCTAGTTCCTTGTTTCTCAAAAATAGGTATCACTCTGGACTCTCCGTTGAGACCAGCTGGTTAGCAACGAGACCAGCTGGTCAACAACGAGATCTAGTAACAGATTACGATAATTTTTTTCATCATACATATATATCTTCCACGACATATGCATGGGTGTCTTAAGCACCCCGCGAGCCCGTGCATCGCCTAGTCAGAACCCTCCAGGATCCTCCTTAGGTGTCTTGGAACTTCGCTCAGGGACCGCTTTGTCGGCCCTCGCCCATCGTATCAGAAGCACACCATTTTTCACCATACCGAGGCTGGTCACAACTTGGGCAGGTTTTTGCCGCATGAGCCATCCTTTGAACACTCCGCGCCAGCTGTTGCAACCAAGCTTCCCTTAGAAAAACACATATACCAAATGCTCCCTCTAGCATTCCGGCATAAGACAGTCCTTTAACACTAGTTCTGTAATTGGACACTAAAGTTTAGTGTCCTGAGGACACTAAAGTGTCCTCAGGACACTTTAGTGTCTTGTTTCTCACCAAAACTTTGAAATTTTTTGGGAAACCTAGAAACAACATTTCTACACCTTGTTTCAACCATAGGTCGGTTAAAAGTCAAAAAATAAAGGGGATTTTTCATGATGTCAAAACACAAGCTATATTAGAAATTTGACAAAAAAACTCTAACTCGAAATTCTCATTGAAATTTGAAGCTGTTTTGTTAAAAATCCCATAAAATGCCTATAACTTCTTGAATAAATCATGTTTTTCACGTTTGTAAAAGTCAATTGGTAGAACTTGGGGTTTCAAAACAACACAATCTCCTTTAGGTCCTAGTTCCTAAGCTACTTGTGAACTATAACAAAAATCTCATAATTACCAAGATGCTGAAAAAGAGGAAAATTTTGGCCTTCCAAAGGTACTTCCATAAAACTAGGTTTATGTTAGTGCAAATCGGCAATCGAAAATGATTATATAGTTCAAAACCAAGTTAATACATATTTTTTGGGGCCCCAAGCATGGATTTCACTGACGTAAACGAGAACATGTGAACATGTTAATAACATATGTTAATAACACAAAAAATCTTGTGATCAGATGTTATATTCACAAAGCTTTCACAAGGGCCCAAAAAAATTATCTATGTCGGGCATAAAAAATCTTCTTAGGTGGCCACTGACCTGCTATTATGTGAAGATGGTAACATGAGAACATGTGAATAGCTGATTCCCATGTGTAGCCAAGCTTTTAAGGGGTTCCCAAATGGTAAGTGACCTATTATTTTGTGAAAGGTAACATGAGAACATGTGAATAACTTGTTCACATTTGTTATTATCACCAAAAATCTTGTGATCACGTGAATATTAAATCCCTGGTCCCAAGCTCAAGTAAATCTTGCTACTTGAGCGCTATCTTAGTTTTTCAATCGTGCTACATTTTTCAAAATTTCTAAATTCTCTCTCAACAACCATGAAACAAAGGTTTTAGGTGCCCAAATTATGTTTGTACAATGTACCTTAGCGGAAATATTCTATACAGACAAAATGTTGCAAGTTTACTAAGGAATGTAATGCGTATGACTCAAGAATCTAAATCCAGAATTTTTGTTGTGTGCAGTTTTGACATTTTGAAACAATTAATATTTGTAGCGTACTAAGGGGCTTTTACATATAACTTTAAGATCTCAATGGATAGAGTAAGCATTGTATCACCTTAAAAAACTTGCAAACACATTAAAACCATGTATTGGTTTGGATACAAATGGATGCTAAAAAGTGGTGTATCAAACACACACGACTTCCTACTATTTTAGACACTCTCAATTGAATTTTATTTCATGTGAAACTTGGCAAAATCTTTGACACAAATATGATATAATTACTTGGAATTTTTCACGGGGCTTAGTGATTTTTTTCTCTAAGCTTATAAGGCGGTTTTCTCAAACCTGAGTTGCAGTCTCATGCAAGTCCTATTTATGGGTGTAATTCCTTATCGTGCCAGCATCCAAATTGCAAGGTTACATTTTTTAAAGACACACTAGGTCACATATTCAAACTCCTCAAGAGGTATTTTGAATATGTCTTTCGTAGTGCAAGTAGGTACGAGTGCTGGTGTGGAACAGCAGCTTGCATCAGAGTATTTTCCAGAGGGTGCACAATCTGCACCTGAACAGCCCACTGCGGTAGAAGATGTGGGGCCATCTTCCCCATAAGAGGAGAGAAAGGTGCTGCCATAGCTTGAGATCAATCTCTTGAGAACCATTGTGGTGGAAGGTGAATAATACTTATTTCTTCATGACCTTGAAAAGGCAGCTAGCTTGAGAATGGATGAATGCTTAGGCATTATATGCATGCGATGTGAGGTGGACCTTGATAAGTCCAACCTCCGTCCTCACCTAGATAGTGTTATATTACCCCTTGGAGAATCTATCACGCAGAGACATTTGCTTTGGTCAAGGAAACTGTGGTTGAGACCGCGGAGCAAGCCCTAGTTCTAGAGGAGGAATTCACAACCTTACAGGACAAGCTAGAGGCTGAAAAGGATACCCTTGCTGCTGGAGTGATGGAGGAGACCAAAGCACCTAAAAAGGATGATGCTAAGTCCTCAATTGACCTCTCCGCCCCCACCAGCACTTTGGCAAAAGAAGACATTGAGCAAGAGGTAATAATCAACCTTTACAACTTAGAAACATTTGTAATTATGTATAGGAAAAGATTTTGATTTTTCCTTTGATTGCAGAGGGTGGTTGAAATTGACGCATTTGTTGTTGGGAGAGGCGGCGACAGAGCAGAGACCAAGCCAAGGTCCATGGACATGATGCTGCGTTGATGCACTATCTTGGTCGGCTTCCTGTGGATGGCATCACCATTATCCATAGGGACTACACCTCTCAATCTGCCTTCATTCTCTTCTTTTTGAAAGCCCTCTTGAAGGTGCTCTGTGTAGCCTCTATGTCGCAGAGCACCAAATGTATAGTTCTGATTAAAAAATCCCTTGCCTTTGATGTCTTTTGTTCTGGATTTAGGGGTAAGCTTCTTGCTCGTATAGGTATAGCCAAAAGCTTAGGCATAGAGGATCCTCAAGAAATAGCCCAATCACTCCTTGAACACAGTCTGCCCAATAACAAGAGAAGGAAGCTCAATATTGTAAGAAAGCTTTTGTAAAGATGATGTATCACTTCTTATTATGAATATAATACAGTTTTTGCAAACTTATTTTCATCAAGTATATCATTGTTTTTTCTAGTTTGTACCATCAATTTTTTTGTAAATGCATCAGAAATGACCCTGGGAGCCTGGGGGAGCAATGCTAGAACAGTGCAAATTTTGAGCCTGCGCCACTGCTGTTGTAGAGCCACTACAAGAATGGTCTATACATAGCGACCCTCATATAAATATGAAGAAAATAGTGGGGGTCGCTTTCGTGGATGCTTATGCGACCTTTAAAATGCAGTTGTATATGCCACCATAGTAGCGACCATAGCAAACTGGAAATAAGTGGCATAAGCATCAAAATTGCGATGCATAACCCACGTTATTTTTTGGGTCATTTATGAGACCAAAACGTTAAAAAAACATCAACATGTATGTCAATTTCCTTTCGCGTTTCGCGCGCACTATAGTAGCTTCAAACATTCGCTTCATCTCACAATCCCAAGCTCACGGCGGCCAGCACAGGTAATGTGTGTGTTGTTGGGGTATCGATGTCATAAAGAACGCTCTTAACCGCAAAAGCGCAGCCGGACATGCTGCTGTCTAACGCCAGGCTTACGATGCCACAACCGCCTTGCCCGCTCTGTGTGGTGTGTGTGTGTGTGTGTAGTGTGTGTGGTGTGTGTGTAGTGAGGGGCGAGCTAAGAAGCGGGCAGGCGACCAGCGATGGGGAAAAAAAGGAATGAGCAAGCGGGCAGGGCGCACAGGGGCGGACACCAGCGGTGGCAGCCAGAAGGACACAGGCAGGGCGCACAGGGCAGGGCACACAGGCAATGTGTAATTTTTTGCCCTTTCCTTGTTCATCCCCTGCTGGTCCTTTGCTCGTGTGTGTGTGTTGCCAATGTTATTTCCTGTTTTATACCCCTTGCCTTCCTTTTCTTGTTCTCTTCTCCCTCATCATGGATTCAGATGCAACCTTGCTATATATAGCATAGCAGTATTAAATGAAACTCATCAAGTTCTGACACTGTACTTATTTGACTAAGCAAGTGGTTGTAACACCTTTTTAAACTCTTTGGATTGCCTTAAGAATTCATTACTTGATATTATGTCCCATTGTCTAGATATAACAAGGCTAGCATGGAGGCCAGATAGTTGATTTTAGTGTGATTTGGATTCTGGGGTGCAGCAGAGGGGCATCCATAGGACCCACAATTGATTAGTCATGTCGAGCATTAGTTTTGGTTTTAACTATTTATTTCATAGATTGACAATACTTTGATTATTATGAACCAAGTGTGTGGGTTCATGTTGAAACCATAAATTGATGAGCGGGCAACCAAATAGAGGCTTCTTACTTAAGAGTATGATGAAGCTATGAAGGGAAGTTCAAACATAAGACAAATTTAGGAATTTTGGGAATTATTCGAGTCCCATTTCTTATAGGATTGGTTGGAAACTTGATATTTTTGTGTAGTTTGAGCTAACATCTATTTGTTGGTGCACTCTTTGTGCCATTAGATTATATCTTGACACAACTATCTGGCGTATTTGTTTGTAGTTGTATAGATACATACGTCAATGCAACAATATTAGAAGGACAAGGGAAACATGACACTAAGCTTAATTGAGATTATACAACACCTTTCATATGAAGAAGATAATGTTAAATACTATCTCCACTTTGAGACATTGAAGTAAAAACATGGGCTTTATTTAATTTGCCAAAAGAATTTTAAATATCACTTAAAAAGGAACCTTAGAAATGAGAGATCTAAAGGGTGTGGTGTTAGAAACAACAAAACAAAAAGTAAATCTCAATGATAGTACAATGTGCTAAGTTTACGATTGATCCACAGATAAAAACCCATCTTAGACACTATATCAAGATTATAAATCATGATATATATGCTCAAATTTGAGGGACATTGAAGTAAAAACATGGGATAATAATGCCAAAGAACACTTGGAAAAGGAACCTTAAAATTGAGGGATCTCCAAAGAGTATGGTGTTTAGAAACACCAAAGGCAATCAAATTTCAATGAGATTGTTACATTCAAGTTTACAATTCATCCGAAGACAAAAACCCTTCGTAGACACTTTGTCAAGATAATAATTGAGTACAAATTGTATCTCAAGATTTTGAAGGTTCCCTTGAGTCTGCATCATCTAGTGTTTGCTTTTTTGTGCAGCCACTTGCACCACACCACTCTTGCAAGGATGGGTGACCGTCTAAAAGAGCAGAGCACTTTGATTCTAATGCCCTCGCTTCCAAATCATCTTTGCATAAAGCAATACATCGTCTATTCTTTAGCAAGCTCTCCTCTAGCACAACTCCACCATAATATATCTCTACAACATAGATGTGTTCAGGACAAAACCCTGTGATGAGACCGTCAATAAAGCCTTTGTCGATGAATTCTCTATTTTGGCCACTAGAGCCTGAGATGAATACATTTTTTGTGAGAACCTTATCAATGGCCTCAAACTTGTCAACCTTGCTGATGAAAAGAATAACAGTTGCAATCTCAACTGTTCCAGATGTCCAGGCATTATCTTTTTGTGTGTGGATCATGCCAAATTCATAGAGCACCTTTGTTGACTGGCTAGAAATCCCTTCGATAAGCATTCCAATGGTGATGAAATCAACAAAACACACAAGAATATATTCATATTGTGAGTTTAGTGTGTTCAAAGCAACTTGGAGAAAAATTCTGACGAGAGCTGCTCCTTTGTACCATGTAGGTCCATGATTGCCAGTTGAAATGGTACATGCTCTTCACTACAGAAGGCTATAATCTTTGTCATATCATCCTAATTGTCCAAGGAATAGACTCTTGTTGAGATACAATAAAGTTACTACACTTTTTGGAAGTGAAGGATTTTTTTTTTGAATGATTGAGAGCGTCCCTAACAAAGGACTGGCTGTAGCTCCTCAATTGATTATACTCATACTCCCCTAGCTTATATGTCTCACACACATGTTCCCAAGTCATCTTTTCCCTTGTCAGATCAAAATATAGAAGGCAGTTATTGCATCTTTGAGCACTTGATCTGTTTTTAGCTTCCAAGCCATCTCCTCCATATCCATTCTTTGATGGGTTTGCTTTCCCTTCTTAAGCAATATTCTATTGTCAAGAAGTATTGTTTGAATGTCCAAAACTTCACTCTTTTGAAGGCCTAAAATGCACTTAAACAACGTTGGGCCTAGCGTGACTGTTCCTGGTGCCTGTTGAATTTACCCACTCTTCAAAGTTGGAAGTTTGGGATTTTGATCAAGACCTTTAGTTTGAGTTTTGCCCTTTGTATTTGATAGCAAGCCTTTTGCATATAACCTCATGATCTTAACCCAATTCGGCCATACATCATCATCACATAGAAGCAAGTGTAAATCATTTTTGACAAAATTCTTATGTAGTGTATGCTCCGTGGTCTCCACAAAGGCTTGCAAAGTTGCAAAGTAAGAAGTTAGCCCCTTTACTATAGATATCACAAAATATTAGGAGGAATCATGCATCTATGGGTTTTCAATCATTTGGAGCTTATGCTCAAACTTGAGTTTGAGCCTCACTTGCCACCAGTGCTAAACTAGTATATAATGGTGATGCTCGATCTTAGGTTTGAGCATCACCTCCGTATGCAAATCTAGCACTTGCAAGTGAGGCTCCAACTTAAGTTCGAGCCACAATTAAATATGCAAGTGCTACACCATCACATAGAGGTGAGGCTTGAAGTTCAATTTCTTTGCAAGTGCTTGCTCCTCTTCTTGCACTCGAGAGCCTGCCATGTCTTCAACTGCTATTGTGCTTACATCAAGGACTTTTGTTTTGTCACCCTCCTTTTTTATATTTTGAAGAAGTTGCACCAGCGTTTCTAGATGCTTCAAGTGCACTGTTCACTATGGCCCTGCCTTTTTTCTCCACGATTTTCCTAACTTGAGTTGTTGTTGTCTCCTTTTCAGGTATGGACTTTTTTCATAAATCCAAAACCTTATTTGCATGCCTCACCGCTTTCACCAGGTCCTCCACATTATCCACCCCTGAGTCTTCTTGATTGGAAAAGTCAATGATCTTCAATCCTAGCTTTACAATAGAATTGTCCTTTCCTAGTTTATTGCCAATCATGCCTGGTGGGTGAAAAGTGTCCAATGATAAGCAAGACTTATTTGCTTTTGTAGTTTCTCCTTCTGGCAATACATTGCATGTGAAGCATGGGTTTGCTCTTGCATCCACATCATCCTTAGCACCTACTACAATCCCCATATCTCCATATGATATATCACCTTGAGACAGAAACAAATGGAGGACTCCTTTAAAGTTTGCACTAGCATCGTAGCTATCCACAAACCATTTTACTCCTTGGTTACTCAATTCGAAGGTTTTATCCACCTTAATTCTAGGAGTGACACTTTAGCTTGAGTTGTTGTTTCGAGAGCATTCAGAGTAAAGATTGGTGCACCATGTGGTTGCGAGGTAGCGGGCGCTCTACTAGCTTCCATTCCTGTGAAGCACAAAAAAAGTTTCAAAACCTTAGAAAAAATGGATTTAAATGCTACATATCAAATCAAAACCTATCAAACTTAAGAAACTTAATGCATGCTACAATTATTGATGCTTCACTTAGTTTTCTTGAATAGCGGGGGCCTCACTTGCATTTACATAATCCATACAGAAGCTCGACTTAAGCTGGAGCCTAGATCTAAGTTGTGATGCAGCTAGTGTCTTCCGAGTGCTGAGGATCATTTCTATTCTCTTGCCAATACTTGTTCCAGCAATCCTTATAAACCTCCACATCACTTGCATTCTTCTTCTTTGAAATTGGTGCCCAATATTGTATCTGAACTTGTAGGTAGTTTATCGAGTTGTTGTTTTGATCAACATCACTTGTTGTCACTCCCAACCATATTGGGTAATTTGCATCACAAGGTTGTACAAGCACAAAATCTCCTTTAGACACATCAAGAGTCAGGTTGAACTCTTCAACAGTTCTGTTGCGCATTGGACCACAATAATGGTCCTCATTTACATCAAACCTTTTATCTACATCATCCTCCACTTGAAGGTTAAGAGGCTCAGCTTTTTTGCATACACTCCTTGGCCAAAAGTCATGAAATCCAATGTCTTCCCTTGCACTAGGGGTTTGCATGTTTAGCATAAGATTCTCCAATAGGCAAGGATCAGATTGATCCACTTAGCATAATCACTTTGGTCTCCTTTCTCTTGCAAGTGCTCTTTCCACCAATTGACATGTTTTTTTAAGCCTTCCACAACCTTCTCATTTTCCTTAACATACTCAAAGGGTGGCAATACTTTTGGAAAACCTTCAGGAAGCTTGGGTCCTCCCTGGTCATTTCTCTTCCATAACTCTATACTGCTTTTTGGTAACCAATCAACATTTTTGGGGTGTACTTTGTATTGCATCAAAGGTATTCCATCACTCATATAAAACCTGAATTGCAATGGCTTTGAATGTCCAATCAAGCTATCGGCTCCATTATGTAAGCATCCCTTGACAAAGCCTTTGAAGTCTGCCACCTTTTGTAGGAGGAAGGGTGCTGGATGCATGCTAACACACTCATTAAAGATCTTCATTAAATGTGGAAACGTGAAAATGGTTTGTTTCCTCAACTTCTCAGAGAAGCGACTAAACAATGCATCAATATCTTCATGTGAGTATGACCAACCATAAGAAAACCAAGCTGCACCATGTCAAACACTCCTCGTGCAACCAATAGGGATAGATAGGCAAATACATAACGATTCTTATTTTCAAAACCACAGTTGTCAAGTTGCAACAACAACGTCCTTGGCAATCTCTTGAAAAATGTCCTTGAATTTGATGGCATTAAACTTGAGGCATTGACATTCCCCCTATCCTGCACATGCATAACTAATCCTTGAAACTGTTCTACCTTGCCTTACTTGCTTACTACTGTGTTTGGGTCGAGACAAGAATCTTCTTGCCTTAACACTACCAATAGAGGGCTTGATTAGTACCTCCTTGCCATTGGTAGACTTTTTAAAATCCTTTGTGATATGAACCTCCATGCAGACCTATATTGGATAACACTTTTTCCAATGCATGAAGAGCATCCTTTCTATTTCTTTCGGGACGGAGTTTCCAAGCAAATCCAATATACAAAAATACCAATTTCTCAATAATTCAACATAGAGCATGCAATGTGCATATGTGAACATTACATAGTGGAAGTCAAGAATGGCCTTGAAGTCAGGGTCAACTTTATCTCTATTAGGTGCTCTCTTCCACCATTTGGAATCCATTACTTGAGCTGATTCTTTGCAGTAAAGACAAGGAGACTTTGAGTTACCTCCTTTACTAACGTTATACATGCACTTAAGTGTTTTAAGATCCCCCACCATGTGCCACTCTACTTGAAAATCACCTTTTCCTGCAACAAGGAGATTCTCTCCTTGCACTTGTCTTTTAATTATTCTTGGTATTTCCATGTGGTGAAACACCCAATCTAGTGTTTCATGGTCTTCTGTCTTTACCTGTGATTATACAAAACAAAAGTCTTACTATAAAAGATTTGAAAACATTGACTAAAATCAAGTACGAAATAAAAAATGATCATACCTGGAACGAGCCCAACCACCATATGTGTTTCTCCGACTGCACACTAAAATACTTCAAACTCGCTTCAGTCAATGATGTATCAAGTGCTCCATTCATCAATGTGATAGTAATCCTTTCCATTTTCTTCCTTTACAACCTCACACTCATCCAGTTTGATAACAAATTTCAAAATGCCTTTGCACTCTTCAAATGTTATTCCATAAAACTCGACCATTCTTCTTTGAAGTTGTTGTAGATCTACAAATATATTGTTCCAAGGGTCATACACAGTGGTTCCTTTAGCACCATGAAATATTTCTTCAATATGGATATATGGTCCAATAACCTCATCTATACTTTCATTCAAATGACCTCTTATCTTCCACACTGTTGTTGGATTTGGCAGTAAAACTCGTTTAATCCTTTGATCTCTCAAAGTTGAGGATATCGCATGGACAATCGAACTATATCCCTTCCTGCTAACTCCACTAACATCAAGAGCCTCTTGGATTGTAGTACCATCAACTTGATTATTGGATATAAAGTCCTCTACAACATTGCGTTTGATTGTTTTGTATTTTTTTTTTTCAATCAAACCTTTTGCTACACCACAAGAAAGCAATCCTTTCATTTGTTTAACTGGAAGAAGGTTGGGATCCATATTTTCTTTTGCAGGCTCCAATAGTTTCCTATAGTAACAACACAATATGCCTATATTATTCAACACTTCCAATCCTGTTTTGCGTTAATGGACAAAATAGATATAGTCATTTGAGAGCATTTTTTAGTATAAAAAATAAAAAATTACAAACTAACTTTGCTTCCTGAATTCTTCGCTTGCATCCACCAGTCCCAGCCTTCAAATTTGCAATGTTTTTAATCTTCCTGCTTCGTTGTCTGTCTCCAAGCACGGTTCTCTTCCTTCTTGATCTTGTCAACTCTTTTTTACTCTTTGAATGCTCCTCAATTTCATTCTGCAACTGCTGCTCCAATTTTGCACGAATAGCTATCTCTTGAATCCTGGCCCCCTTTTCTTGTAGGTACATTGTTTTATATGTTTCTGCAAATGCAGACTGTGCTGAAATATAACCAAGAAGTCCATTTTGTCCATCGCCCGCAAACCTCAGTAGTGTGGTTGGATTGACAAATGGAGGTGTAGAGTCTTTTACTAGACATTTTGGATATATACTTCCATCACACCATAAGTCAATATGTTGGAGCCCTTCTCTTCTCATATTTTCCCATTGTTGAGCATTCAGCACCGTATCCTTTCGTCTTTTTTGTGCTGAAGCATATTGTTCTTCTAAGTCGATGTGAAGATCGTATAATCGCTTCTTCTGAGATTGTAACTCACTAGTATCGGCCATTTTTTGTGCTTCTGAGGTTGTAAAGTTGGCTTGTCAATCTCATAGTCTTTTTGTAACATGAATTGTGGAAGTGTGGCGGTATCCATACAATCATTAAGTTCAGTGATGGATTCTTTATGAGAGGCCTGCACACGTCGTCAAAAGAGATGCGGAATCTTCGAGAAACAAAAAAAAAATTAAGGAGATATTTAATGCAAAATCGTGTTAATTAGACAAAAGATTATCTTATTCTTTTCTCAACTGACAGTTCAGTAGTCCTTACTGACAGTTTTGAGCCACGTTTCCATATTTTATTATTTTTGAGATCTTTTAGGAGAGAAATAAATCAAAAAATAGTGAATTTCTTACAGGGCCCCAAAATGAGCTCCCTTTTTCCCTAATGTCTTCACCAGGGTATTCAAGGGTTCGTTCATTCCCCGAATGAACCTGGCCATGAGCTGTTCTTCATCTAGTGGCTAGGGTATTCAAGGGTTCGTTCATCCCCCGAATGAACCTGGCCATGAGCTGTTCTTCATCTAGTGGTGGCAAGTACTTGAGGAGGAGAGTGAACGCTTGGTGATACACTTCAATAGTTCTGCTCCATTGGGTTAACTCTAAGAATTCGTTCATCTTGGTTTCCAAAAAGCCAAGAAGACAGAATCTCTTCCTTAGGTAAATCTTGAGATCATTCCATGTCTGGGTGTTTCGATCTAGACGGTTTGTCTCGCACTGGTTTCTCCATGCCACTCGAGCTATTTCTACTATCTTCAGCCTTACAAGAGCCATTTTACTCTTCTCGTCATACCCGGTGACATTGACGTATTCTTCCATTGCTTCTATTCACTTCTCCAGAGCCTCACCCAAGTTTTTCCCTTTACCCTTGAAAGGTCCAGGTTGCGATTTATGAGAAGAGTTTTATAAACATCTGGGTCAAGCTCTTCCTCATCGAGTTGGGGGTTAACATTCCTACCACGACGACCTCGATCCATGATCCGATCAATACGAAAATTCTTGTTAAGTCCCTTTTTTCCATACTAATCAAGCTGCTCAGGTGAAAAGACCACTTTATTTATAATTCAAATCCAACTTTAGATCCAACTGATTCTGAGGTTCTTTATAGTTTGGTCAGTCCCCCCACAGAATCCCAAGATAAAGATCCCTTCTACAAGAAGAACATATAGAACTCATTATCAGAGAACAATTCATTCATATTCTTAACACAATAATGGTCCATCATACCAAAAATTCCATCTGAACATTCCTCCACCACGAGAATTTCAATTATGCAAGTTCTTAATTTGTCATTCCTTAATTAGATCCAATGGGTCAAAGGTCAAACAATAACAATCTGTCAGTACAATCCACTAATCTCATATAGAGATGTGTTGAACTTACCTTCTTTCAACCAGAATTTAGAAATCACGATCTTTTAATCAGAATCCAAATCAATTCATCAATTCTCAACCAGAATTCTAAAATCATATCAATCATCATATTCAAATTCGCCATCTGGATAGCATTTTTGCTTATAATTTCAAGGTCTTAGATTTACTCGTATATATTTCCTGTAAAGAGTTATAGAGATACCCACCACGGTATACACGGGTAATCACGGTCCTTGGAACTATAAGGTAAATACCATCATATCTAGGCCTCAAGCAAGTCAAGGATTCCACACAATTGTAGTACTTCCATCTGAAGAACCAATTTCTAAATACGAATCTTCATTCTGAATATCAATTTGTATGAATTTCATCACACAATTACAATCTTTTACTGGTACTTCATAAATTTTTGACATTTCTGGCTTCTCGGTTGTTCCACTTTAGCCAATTCGCTCTGATACCAACTGAAAGATCCCTGCCCCCACCATGCAATGAATTTAGGGGTGCTAGCAGCTCAGCAGAAGTAGTACTTCTTGCGCAAGGCAAAGCCTCTCACTCCGGGCCCTGCCCATGGATATCCGGACAAGAGACTAATCCCTCGATCTTCCAAAACCGAACCCGAAAAAACATCCCTCACCCCACAGACATAGGCAATTCCTCCAAGATATTTTATTCTAACGTAGTCAAGGTCTTAACTAACCAGATTGATCCGACCGAACCCGTAAGTCTCATGGTCAGATCAAGGAAGAGACTCGTACTTGGATCATAGAGACCAACGCTTTTTTCTCATCAAGAGGCACAGCCGTTGATTCCTTTCCATAGAACATGTGAGAAAGAAGAGATGAGAGAAGAGACAATGTACTCAAGAACTCATCGATGAATCACTAGCCAACTTGATTAGAAATGAACTACAATGCCTCATATATATAGGCACGAGATGAACGGATCTCTAGAAAAGTTCCTCCACCCTTTCCTCCACCCAAAAATGTGTAAATAGGAAAAAATGAAAATGAATGCTATAAATCCCAAAAATGCCTAGAGGCTAAAGAGTGTGCCACTAGCATGACACCATTTGGAGATGACACCTATCCAACACCTCCTCTTCAGGTCTAGATGGGAAGACCAACACCAACGCGCTGAAGAAGATAATCCAAGGTAGGTCGAGGAAGAGGCTTAGTAAACAAATCAGCAACATTATCTTTGGTAGGACAATACTCAAGCTGAATGCAACCTTCGAAAATCCAATCACAAACAAAATGAAAATGAACATCAATGTGTTTGGATCGTCGTCGAATAACTGGATTTTTGGCTAAAGCAATAGCACTCTGTGAGTCTGAGTAGATGAGTGTTGGAGTAGATGAACATCCAAGGTGATTCAGAATTTGCTGAAGCCAAAGTGCTTCAGAAGTGGCATCAAGATATGACTTGTACTCTACTTCTGTCGATGAAGAAGAAGTAATTCGCTGCTTTTGACATTTCCAAGAAACAAGTCCTTTACCAAGCATAAAACAATAGCCTGACATGGAATGCCTAGTATCAATACACCCTGCCCAATCAGAATCTGAGTAACCAATAAGTGTATCTCCACCTGCATAAGAAATGCCATACTCAAGAGTTCCATGAAGATATCGAAGAACCCTCAAAGCTGCCTACCAACAATGAGATCAAAAAGGCTACGAAGAGAATTGGCTGAGAATACTCATAGCATAGGAGAGATCTGGCCGAGTGTTAACCAAATAAAGTAGAGAACCAATAAGTTGGCGATACTCTGTAGAATCAACCTCAGGGGAATCATCATCTTTGGATAATTTTGAATTAGGATCCATGGGACAAGTGAGTGATGCACAATCATGCATGCCATATTTCTCAAGCAACCTTAAAGTATACTTCTTTTGACAAAGAAAGATGCCAAAAGCAAATTGCCACACTTCTAAACCTAGAAAATAGTGGAGTAGTCCAAGATCGGTCATGGCAAATGATGTGAGTTGAGTTTGAACCCATTTGAGTAGGTCCAAATTAGAGCCAGTGAGTGTCAAATCATCCACATAAAGCACAAGAATGCATATATCATCATCCACAATAAGCACATAAAGATTAGGATTTGCATGAGTCCTTTCAAAATGTAGAGAAAGGAGAAAACTATCAATCTTCTGATACCAAGCTCGAGGAGCTTGCTTAAGACCATAAAGAGCTTTCATCAAAGTATTCACCTTCTTTTTTAGCATAACCTTTAGCAACAAGTCGTGCCTTGTACTTATCAAGAGTACCATCAGAATGAAACTTGACTTTGAAAATCCACTTAACACCAATGACCTTTTTATGTGAAGGTCGTGGAACTAGCTGCCATGTGTTATTAGATTCAATAGAAGAAATCTCTGCTTGCATTGCTTCACACCAATGTGGTAAGGAAAGAGCTTCCTTAACCGTTTCAGGCTCAAACACATCACCAATATGAGACATCAAGGTAATATTTATCGAAGGGCGTGTACATAAGACACATGTACATAAGACACGTGTAGTAGATTGTTGAGCATCTGAAAGTGATATACCTGAATCCTGAAGTAGAGAGCGAACCCATTTCGGAGGACCAGAAGTCCGTGCAGAATCCAATGAAGTAGTAGGTGTCGCAAATCGAAATGGATGGAGGGAATGAAGTAGGAACTAATGGTGTAGATGAGGATGAGACTGTAGGGAATGATAGAGGCTCAAGCTCAAGAGATGGAAATGGATCTGAGAGAGATGTAGAAGGTGGTAACTCATCAAGACCAAAAACATGCTCATCAAAGATGGCATCACGTGAAAGAACAATATCCTCACAAGAAGATTCCCAAAAACGGAACCCTTTGGAGCGAGAAGCATATCCTGTGAATATCATAGGTTTGGACTTAGTATCAAGAGTCCTCCTCTTAGAAGAAGGCACATGCACATGAGCAACACAACCAAAGACATGAAAATGAGAAACAATAGGCTTGTGGCCTGTGAAAGCCTCCTCTGGAGTCATGCCGTCCACTGCTTTCGTAAGAGAGCGATTGAGAGGATAAACTAAAGTAGCTATAGCCTCACCCCAAAAGGAGGAAGGTAGCTTCACATGATGTCAAAGGGAGCGGGCCATTTCCTTCACCGTTCTATTCTTTCTTTCAACCACACCATTCTATTGAGGAGTGTAGGGTATGGTGGTTTGTCGTTGTATGCCTTTTGAAGCTAGAAAATCCTCAAATGCTGTAAACTCACCTTCATTGTCAGTCCTGAGAAAAGCTACCTTTTGACTTGCTTGATTCTCCATTTGGGCAAGCCAAACCTTGAAATGAGAAAGAGCATCAGACTAGTTAGGTAAGAAATAAACCCATGATTTGCGAGAGGTCATCCACAAGAAGCATATAATACTTGGATCCACCAAGCGATTATACTTCCATAGGTCCTACAAGATCAGCATGAATAAGCTCAAGTATGCGTGTGGCCCTATGAGTAGCCTCCTCTGGAAAAGAAGCCCGATGTTGCTTTCCTTGAGCACAAGAAGAACGAATGTGATGGCGAGGTTTGTGAAGCTTTGGTAGACCTGTAACCATGTCATGTGAGACAAGATGTTGCAAAGTAGCAAGAAAAACATGGCCAAAGCGGAAATGCCATAGATCACTATCTTCATTAGAAACAAGTGCTTTAGGAGAAGTAGATAATTGATGAAGATGAGACTCATGTGGTGGCAACTGTGTTGTAAAAGAGCTCATATGATAAAGCCCAGCATTTTGAAAACCATGTGCCACACAAGAAAGTGACTGTATCAATGATTTCAATCACTTCATCATCAAAGTAAACCCCAAGACCTTTAGAAGTAGCCTTAGAGATAGAAAATAAGTTGGCAGACATCTTAGGCACATGTAAAACATGTAAGATAGCATCTCCAAAAGAAACATCACCAATACCAATCACAGGGAGACACGAAGCATCACCAATGTGTACTGATGAAGAGATAGACTTATGGTTTTCCAATAAGGACGTCATGTGAGAGGTAGCACCACTGTCGGCAATCCACTCATCCGTAGTATGCGTATCAAGATCTTTGATTACCACAAGTGATGAAGAACTAGAAGACATAGCAACATATGCAACCTTGGCGTTACCGTCTTCCTTCTTGTCTTTGTCTTTGTCATGAGAAGATGTTTATGTAGAAGAACCCTTAGACTTGGATTCAAGTTCAGCTTTTACCTTCTTGGATGCCGCCTTCTTAGCAAAACAACGATGCTCCGTATGGCCACTACGACCATAGAAAGTGCACTCCTTGGAAGAATCCTTTGATTTGTCCTTGTCGCCTTTGGTTGAAGAATATTTAGCATTGGAATTAGAGCCTTTGCGTTGATCATTCCCCTTGCCTTTGCCTTTGCCCTTGCCTTGGCTTACAAAAGCCGAGTCCTTTTTGTTTTGCTTGCGACGAGTAAAGCACTTATCATGAAGAAGACCCATAGTCTCTTCAAAGGAAGGGAAAGGAACTCAAAGAAAGATGTTATCTTTGAACGATTCAAAAGAAGAAGGCAATTTACCAAGTAGCTTATGGACCGGATTGCTTACCAATGTACCAAACTCTTCAAGTTGCCGCTTGATTCGATTGAATTCTCCAAGCTTCTCCATTATGTTGTCGGATTCGGAGATAGAAAGCTTATCCAAATCTTCTTCCAACTTAGCCATCTTAACTGTTGAAAGTCTTCCATATTGCATTTGTATAGCGTGCCATAATTGTTGAGCCATACTCCTTGTAGAAAGAAATTGAGACACAACTGATCTAGACATGCCATGCACAAGTAAAGCTTTGGCCCGTGCATCCATATAGGTTTGATATTGAGAAGGCACCATATGAGGAGAAGTGATTATAGACCACACCCCGGTGCTTTCCAAAAGAAGTTGCATAAACAAGGACCAAGTGTGGTAGTTGTTTGGGGTAAGCTTTTGTGCATCGGAAAGACTTGGAAGGCTCAAAGATTGAGTGAATGGGTTAAAGAGCTGATATGATTGAGTGGGGAGTGGAGTAGTAGTGGAAGTAGTAGAAGGAGGAATCATAGTCGATGAAGTTGCCATAAAAGGCATAGATGATGTAGGGGGATATACCATAGAGGGCATAGAAGTATGTGGATAGGAAGACATAAAGGACAAAGAAGAAAGAGAGAAAGGATCCGTAGAAGGTAATGGATATGACGGAAAAGAGAAAGTAGAAGCACCTACCGAAGAAGAAGGAATTGCACCAACTTTCGTTGTAGTAGTTGTCGGTCCAACCATCGTAGGAGATGTAGGATCCATAGTATCTTCAAGTTTGCCTTTGTCTTTTACAGTAGAGGACTTCCGAGATCCCATAGGAAGAGGAGGGTGGAAAAACACAAGGGAAGAAGTGTCGTACCTCCAAAAACGCAGCCAATAGATGGGCTTTCCACCAAGGAAGTATCTCCAAAATATACACAAAGATAGTGCAAAAACACAGCCATAAAACACAGCCGATATATGAACCAATAGACTCCGTAGAAACCACCAAAAGAGGGCTGAGAATGTAGCCTTAGGTAGAAGGAGTATGGAGGAGTTGATTGTCCACAAAAATGCAAACACAAAGTGTGTAGCAAAGTGGAATTTTCAGCCGGTAGAAAGGTGTAGAAAAGAGGATGAATATGTACCTCAAAACACCATGAAGAGGGCTGAAGTTGATGATGAAAACGCAGCCAAGAAATGGCTACAAATCTCTCCACAAGAAGCCTCCAAAAAAAGCTACCGCATGTAGGGAAAACTAGTTGGCAATGTTTTCACTGCAAGTAGAGTTGTAGGACTTGGATTGAAGTGCTTTAAAAACACACTTGTAGAGGATGGTAAGGGGCTGGTTTGAAGCCTTTTGGATCATTAAATGAGTGCAAGGATGATGAGTAAGGGCTTCTGTAAAAAACCCAAGTAGAAATTCTGCATGTAGGCAGTCTACGAAGAATACCTCAAAAACGGTGAGGAATTTGCAAAAACCTTCTTCTGCTAAGTTGTAGACCACAATGATTCCAATAGGTCTCGCGTGCACAATCCTTAAAATCACATTAGTTTAGCAAAAAATGAAAAAAATGAAAAAACGCCATTGAAAGCGGGGTTGTTGAAGAGGACTAGAGGTAGAGAGGAAGAAGGATAAGGAGCTTCTATGTGCGCCACCACCTTGCTCTGATACCATATGAGAAAGAAGAGATGAGAGAAGAGACAATGTACTCAAGAACTCATTAATGAACCACTATCCAACTTGATTAGAAATGAACTACAATGCCTCATATATATAGGCACAAGATGAACGGATCTCTAGAAAAGTTCCTCCACCCAAAAATGTGTAAATAGGAAAAAATGGAAATGAATGCTATAAATCCCAAAAATGCCTAGAGGCTAAAGAGTGTGCCACTAGCGTGACACCATATGGAGATGACACCTATCCAACAGAACAAGGGTTATCTGGGATTTACTTTAACTATCGTAACTTAACAGAATTGAGTCTCATCTTAGGGATCCATCAGTCTAGCCTAACCCCATCCAATCCCATGGGTCAGAGCCAACCGCCCAACCACTGTAATGATAGCATCCATTTAGAAATTTGTTTATGTTTTGCCATGGGTACTAGGGAAAGGAGTTCCCAGGCCCCCTGGCCAACACTTCAAGCCATTAGGACCTCAATGGAAGGCTTCTTGGGCCCTTTTATTTGGCAGTTTAAGGGAGTCAAACCTTTTCTCTTAAGAAGAAACGTTTTCTAATTAGAAGCTTCAAAACGGCTACTTTATTCGAATTTGAATTTTGGGGGAAAAATGGAATTTAAAATCTAGCAGATCAAACCATATCATGTAACATATCTATGGAAAGCTCTTGATGCGTAGATCACGGATCTATAATCTCCGCTCAAATCGGAGCTTGTATGTAGAAGTTATGGAGGTCCGAAAATTGTAAAATTGTCCCCCCCTCCCTTTTTGGGAAAAAAATGCACCCTTTGACCACTCTTACACCTCTCTTAAAAACCCAACATTTCAGTCCACATGGCAACCCCCCATTTGGCTATTCCTTAATCACCTTGATTAGGCTTGGGCAAATTAAAGGGCCCAAGAAGACCCCATTCACTTCCTAATTTGAAACGTTAGATAGTCGCACCACTTACACACCCAATATGAAATTGCATGTTTTTCAGATTCAACTGTCTTTAAAAAAATCTTTTAATGAAACCATAATATCACTGATAATAATCCTCCAAAATATCTAGCGTGAATTCTAATTTTCGATCATTCCTTCATCAGTGTACCTATGGCATCATTGGTATAACCAGAACGCTCACCACTTGTTCACTCAAGGGCCTTTTAAATAGTTCCTAGCTCATAGTTATAATCACATAAGAAAAATCCACATGGACTCTTCGTTGAAGATCAGCAAGATCAACCAGTAGATCCATGTAAAAAAGAGCCAAGGACTCATCCATTGAGCTGTTCGTCAGCTATTTTGCATTTTTATCACTTAGGTCTCACGACCTCATTCACAAGATGGTCAAAATGCTTCCACAGCATTCTTGACATAAAACAGTCATTTAAAAATAGGTTTCATAAATACAATTTCTAACGAGCTCTCATCTTTCCACATTGTTCCACATCATTTCTCGTTATTCCACATTCTTCTACATCAATTCACATTGCTTGTAAAGCTACACATTGGTACCAGCCCCTAGACACCATCTAAAAGAGAAAAAGGGTTTCCAAAAAAAAACTACATCATGGACAGCTATCCCCCTAGAAGATGGTACATTTATGTACCATCCCTATCATCTACACCCATAAACAAATTTGGCATTCTATCACTTTGATCATAAAAATCATTTGAATCCTAATTAACTGGCCATAGTCTCTGGTAGTAGGATTTAAGTCTCCAACCATTTGACTTTCCTCTTGTCCAAAGTTCCATCTAAATCTTCTAAATGATAATAACCTGTAGGGAACACAGAGTGAACCCTAAATGGACCTTCCCACTTCTGTGTTGCAACTTCACATTATGCCTATTATCTAACTTATTATTATAGCTGAGCACTAATGTTCCTTCTTTAATGCCCTTATCTCTTGAGAACTGTTCATCAAATTTCTTTGTTCTTTGTTGTTTGCTACAAGGCCTCTACATGGCTCATGGAATCTCGCCTCTTCAACTGCAAGTCAACCAAGCTAAGAATTGTGTCTACTATCTATTTTATAGGTACAACATTAATCTTCTTGAGGTACCACAAACTAGATACATCCAATTCCACAAGGTGTAAAGCCTCTTGCCCGTATACTTACTAAAATGGACTAAACCCTATAAATTGTTTGTGAGTACAAACTGTTTGTGAGTACACCTATAGGCCCAAAGTTCTCCATCTAAAGCTTTATACCAATGCTTTGGATTACTCTTAAAACAAGCTTAATGATAAGATTATAAAGAATACCATTGACCTTATCCATTAATCCACTGCTCTAAGGATAATAGGGAGTCACATGCCTATGTCTGATATTAAGGTTTTTTAATGCTTCATCCATCTCTTCCCCAAAAAACCCTAGACCATTATCAGATACAATTTCTAGAGGAGCACCAACAAACCTACAACAAATATGTGTGTAGATGAACTTGTGGACAACCTTGCATGTGATTCTAGTAGTGGACATAGCTTTCAACCCACCTAGTCATGTAATTCACACCAAGTAAAATATACACCTTCTTGTTCTCAATCCTAGGTAATGGTCCTTTAGCATCTATGCCCAGTTTTTCAAAAGGCCCCATAACAGTAATAGGCTATCTTGGCCCATAGATTAGTCTCCTATATCTTGCAACTTGACAAGCATGGCATGATCTACACCAATGCTGCACATTAACATGCATACTAGGCTAAATATACCCAATCTATAGAACTTTCTTCACTATTAGATCATGAGAAAAATGTCCACCACAAATATCATCTCATGAACACCTTAAGAATTTTAGGAATTTCATGAGAAAAATGTCCACCACAAATATCATCTCATGAACATCTTATGAACAGCTTAAGAATTTTAGGAATTTCATCCTTGTTGGGCACCCTTCTCAGAATCAGATCTGAACCTTTTTTATATAGCATCCCTTCCAACCAAACATAAGATAGAGCCTTTTTTGGCTAACTTGTACCTTTCCATTTTGAAACAACCAATTGGGTACCCTCCACAATGTAAGTACATATAACAATATTCAGAAGATATTGCAAGCCTTGATATCTAGGATCTTGGAGAGAAATCTTGTACATAATACAGACATTTCAAGCACTGTGTTCCATTGACTAGTTGGCCAAAGAATCAACCTTTTGGTTTTCAGTCCTTGGAATATTCAGTGTATTCATCCAATTTCTTTTGTTTTAGACTAAGAATCTTCTACCATAAGGTTGTTGTGTCTCTTCCTTTTCCATATTGAGTTTTGAAAGTTGCTTCCAAAACTGACCAGGATCCTGCGAAATCTATCTATCCAAGCTATTAAACCATTCCTTTTCCTCTTTTCTCAGTCCCATGCCTCCTATTTGCTACAGTATCTTTGTTGCTGAGAATACATGAATTAGTCACATTTTCTAAAAATGTATGAGCATCTTCACCTTCCTCTCGAAAGAACAAATGAATCCCCAAATAGGTAGTGCTCTATAATATGTGTTTCATCACACGATCTATACCTGATTCAGAGCCTTCCTCAGTGGAGGCACATGTCTATGAGAGCTTTTTTAACTCTCACACTAGCTATAACTAGCTAGCACTATAGAAAGGTAAGATGAGATCAGGTATACAAGACACAAACCCCAAACACCAAACAAACAAACACAAAAATTGAAGTTCTTGTGTTGCCTCTCTTTAGCTCAGTGGACTTTGCAGCTCTGGACAGCTGAACATAATAGCTCATTATTTGGATACCTGAACCCACTCCACGTGAATCAACTCCACGTGGAGTGGGTTCAGGTGAACCCACTCCACGTGAATCAACTCCACGTGGAGTGGGTTCAGGTGAACCCACTCCACGTGAATCAACTAACTCACAAAGATATTCACTTGAGTCAATTCTTACACTGAACAATCGAGATCTTCAGCCCTAACACATCAACTGACCTTCTTTGATGATCTGTTGATCTAAACTGATCACAATAGACTGCTGACCCATGATTGATTCCAGGTGACTTCTTCAGACTTTCAAGGAATTGCTTGTCCTCTAGACTCCCAAATTCTCCTTCAGGTCTAGCATTCCTTAAATCATTTACTCCAAAACCCTGCTAATTATGTATCCTATCTCTTTCCCTTCTAGTCTCCTTAGTTTTTGTCAGCACTAATTCAGTTGGCACTGAAACTAACACCTTGGTCTTGACTAGCTCCCAAAAAATTGTATCTAACTCCATTAGACTTAGATCTGATAGCTCTTGATTTGATCAACCTCTAATTAAACCTCTAACTCCATTAGACTTAGATCTGATAGCTCTTGATTTGATCAACCTCTAATTATAGAGCTCCTATCCTAACTCTTCTTCCTCTAGCCTAATCTGATTCAAACAGTATTGAGCCTGTCTCTTCCTCCTTCTATCATCACTATATATGTCAGCGTTGTTTCAATAAGCATTGTATCAGTCAGTACTACTTCAATAAGCATTGTATCGGTCAGCACTAATTCAGATGCTTCCCCTTTCAATCTTCTTTGTATCTGTCAGCTCTGAGATAATCAATGTCACTAACCTAATTCATCACCTATTATGACTAGCCCAACCCTACTAGTCCTACTTTAGACAACTCTTAGGAAACTAGTTGTTGGGTGGTTGTAAGATGAGGGTACTCACTTTCGTTCACTCTCTCTAAAATTGGGACATCCATGCATCTCGGGCGGAGTACCTCGATCGTGATAGTGCCGCGAATTAAAAGACGACACGTGCCTCCCGAGCCTAAATCGACATATCTCGATCGAGATGCCAACTAATGCCACGCTAGCAGGTCCGGGTTTCCAGGCGTCATCCATGTCACCAATACATGTCACCGCCACCACAATATCTCGATCGAGATATCTATGCCACTCGGATCCACATCAGGGCCACGTTGTATCCCCGTAGGCATATTTGACTAGCACATCTCCATCGTCCACGTATCTCGAACGAGAAATTTACATCCAATCGCGACCATTCATTGTTCGAGGTAATGGGATACAATCTCCACCGTCCCCATATCTCGATCGAGATACTGAGTTCAAATCTCAGCCGTCCAAATATCTCGATCGAGATACAAAGATTCAATCTGCACCGTCCAAATATCTCGATCGAGATACGTAGATGCAATATCCACAGTCCAATTATCTCGATCGAGATACGGAAACGCAATCTATACCGTCCATTCACGTACGTTGGAAGATGCGATCTCGGCCGTTTAAATATCTCGATCGAGGTATATAATGAATCTTGACCGTCGAGATACCTTGTCGTGGTAATGCCTTTAAATCGTGGCCGTCCATGTACCTCGAACGAGATAGTAATATCAAATCTCAGCCGTCGATCCTTTCCCAACCCTAAAATTAGGTGTGTATCTTGGCCGTATGTTGCACTAACCCTAATATCCAGAGCGTTAATCTTGCAAACCCTAAATTGCATGATGTTACCGAACCTCGATCGAGGTTATAAAACCGGAAAACTTTTTTTTTTGCCTCATTTTCACAAGTCGTTTTCACTCTCCTTGCTCTCTTGATTTGGATTAGTATTAGTGAGCCCATTAGCTTTGTTTTTAGCTTCATTAGTGCTACTTAGCACTAAGCATTAGACCCTTCACATTAGACCCTTCACATTGGACCCTTCACATTTGGCTTAGGTTTTAGCATGGAGGGCCACGAGGAGGGCCACGAGGAGGGCCGCTCATCTATTGCGGACCTCATCGCGGAGATAGACCGCGAGTTAGCGGCTATTCGTAGGAGTGCTAGAGACACTCCGTCTACATTACATATCGTGGCAGACTTGGAGTAGCCTTCACGATATTGTTTATGTAGATGAGTGGATAGCCCACCATCGCGCTGCTCCTGTGTCACATGGCCTGACATATCGTCAGGTCTGTGATCTTGCTCCTATTAGGGATGGAGCTTACCTAGATCTTTTCCTCGATAGTCGTGGGATGAGGCCTGGGGCGGGCAAGCCCCTCACTATTTCGCGGTGTTCGCATCCTCGTATGGCGGCACATATCTATAGTCGATATGTTGCCGCATATAGGAGGATGCCGAACAACCGCCAGATTCCCATATACTTCGCAAAGCAGTTATATGCGGAGTTTGTCTTAGGGGAGGAGGTCGATTACACCAGCCATCGTCCGGGTGGTGGTGCTGGCCGAGGCCGTCTCCAGGACCAGGGTAGGCGGCCTCCACCAGCCCTTCGTGTAGCACCTACCACACAGATCCTTCATTTGTGCCATTGTCGACAGTAGAGGCTCTTGGCACGCATCCAGCACGTGGTGCGCCTATTCTCACGATCTATAACGACGACAGATGTGGAGGTATTTACATATATATTACGTCTTAAGTTTTTTTGGTCATTTATCTTCATGTTTATATATACTTTTCTATATTTTTACATGAGCAGCATGGTTGATTCTGTCACGCAGGTTCCCACACCTACCACTGAGAGGCTCACTCAGGAGTTGGTAGAGGCGAGAGCGGAGATTGACCGCCTCCGAGCTGCATTACAGATGGCAGAGGCAGCTACTGCAGAGGCACAGCATCTGAGAGAGTCCGACATCCAGCAGGTAGGTTTCTCTTGCACGTAAAAGAGTTATAATTAAGGTCCTAAGTTATAAATTTCTTTAAGTAATACCTAATGAGAGACTAATCAATTATTTTAATGCTTTACTTTCTTGCGTAGGCTCGGACCGAGGTAGAGAGCTCTAGAGCTGAGGCACAGCATCATCAGATTATGGAGCAGATTGCCCAGCACAGGGCAGAGCAGCTGATGCTGCATGTTCGAGAGTATCGTAGATCCTCGGACGTGACAATGCCTTACCTACCTTTATATCCACGGCCTGTCACAGAGGTTTTTTGACGACCTCTCCCGCAGGATGCACTACCCTTCCTACGTGATGCGTGCTGCTCTTTATGTATCGAGGACATTGATAGTACAGGAGGATATGCCCTGGGATGTGGACATATTTTCCACTTGTCTTGCATCACCCAGGAGCTAGTCCGGTTCTCAGCATGCCCATCCTGCCGTGCACGCGTCGACCTAGTGACGTACAGGGTATTGGGCATCGATGATCTTCACCCAGGCCTTGTTCGAGTAGATGCCAGGACTGGCAGGCCTGTCGACTTTACATCAGCTATGGACTTGGGACTCGACGCCTTCGACGATAGAGCCCAGGAGCCTGAGGTGCCTCCTGAGATAGAGTGGAGCTCACATGAGTTCGACGCTTACCAGAGAGTCCTACATGAGAGCCAGGTCACAGCATATGAGCGCGTGGGTGGTGCTGGCCCTAGTGGCACATCGGGTGATGGTGCTAGCAGCAGTGCTGCTTCTCATGAGCAGCGTGTCCTTACAGCAGAGGAGCTTACACGAGCAGAGTGGCAGACACGCACCATTGCAGATTATAGATTTTGGGTTTACAGACAGAGGCGTCTTGCATTAGCACGACGTAGAGAGAGAGAGAGGGCCATAGCAGCTTTTGGGACTCGTGAGCTCCCGAGTACACCGGCACCAGCTCACGATCCTGCCTTTGAGGCAGACCTCCCCGCAGACATTCGACGACCCCCGCAGCCGGCACAGCCTCCTTGACGTGCACAGCAGCCTCGACGTGCACGTCGACCGGCAGTTAGAGATGCTGATTTTGATTGGGTTGCTGTTGATAGTGACTAAACTCAGACTAGCTGGGTTAGCTCACTTACATTGTACTTAGATTTTTGGGTAGTGACTAACCTCAGACTAGCTGGGGCAGCTCATTTTCATTCTGATGTACTTATTTGATGTTTATATCATTATGAGTTTTCTCATTATTGAGTATCATTACATTTTAGTTGATGTTCTTGATTTTATTATATTTTTTAACACTTTGGCTATCATATTGTTTGTTGAAAATCTCCATGCCATCGTACCCAAATATGCTCTGATGGGGACCAAACTTTGCAAGCATGGAGAGGGGACCCACCCCCACATGCTTGCAAACTTTGGTCACAATCAGAACATGTCTGGATTGGTAATTGGCGCCCAGTGCGGGTTTTTGAAGTCTCTTGGTGCTTAAGAGGCCATGGAAAATCCGGGCCTTCCCCATACCATCGTACCCAAACATGCTCCGATGGGGACCAAACTTTGCAAGCATGTGGGGGTGGGTCCCCCCCACATGCTTGCAAAGTTTGGTCACAATCAGAGCATGTTTGGATTGGTAATTGGCGCCCAGTGCGGGTTTTTCAAGTCTCTTGGTGCTTAAGAGGCCATGGAAAATCCGGGCCTTCCCCATACCATCGTACCTAAACATGCTCCGATGGGGACCAAACTTTGCAAGCATGTGGGGGTGGGTCCCCCCCACATGCTTGCAAAGTTTGGTCACAATCAGAGCATGTTTGGATTGGCAATTAGCGCCCAATGCGGGTTTTTCAAGTCTCTTGGCGCTTAAGAGGCCATGGAAAATCCGGGCCTTCCCCATACCATCGTACCCAAACATGCTCTGATGGGGACCAAACTTTGCAAGCATGGGGAGGGGACCCACCCCCACATGCTTGCAAAGTTTGGTCACAATCAGAACATGTTTGGATTGGTAATTAGCGCCCAGTGCGGGTTTTTGAAGTCTCTTGGTGCTTAAGAGGCCATGGAAAATCCGGGCCTTCCCCATACCATCGTACCCAAACATGCTCCGATGGGGACCAAACTTTGCAAGCATGTGGGGGTGGGTCCCCCCCACATGCTTGCAAAGTTTGGTCACAATCAGAGCATGTTTGGATTGGCAATTAGTGCCCAGTGCGGGTTTTTCAAGTCTCTTGGTGCTTAAGAGGCCATGGAAAATCCGGGCCTTCCCCATACCATCGTACCCAAACATGCTCCGATGGGGACCAAACTTTGCAAGCATGTGGGGGTGGGTCCCCCCCACATTCTTGCAAAGTTTGGTCACAATCAGAGCATGTTTGGATTGGTAATTGGCGCCCAGTGCGGGTTTTTCAAGTCTCTTGGTGCTTAAGAGGCCATGGAAAATCCGGGCCTTCCCCATACCATCGTACCCAAACATGCTCCGATGGGGACCAAACTTTGCAAGCATGTGGGGGTGGGTCCCCCCCACATGCTTGCAAAGTTTGGTCACAATCAGAGCATGTTTGGATTGGCAATTAGCGCCCAGTGCGGATTTTTCAAGTCTCTTGGTGCTTAAGAGGCCATGGAAAATCCGGGCCTTCCCCATACCATCGTACCCAAACATGCTCCGATGGGGACCAAACTTTGCTCCGATGTGGAGGTGGGTCCCCCCCACATGCTTGCAAAGTTTGGTCACAATCAGAGCATGTTTGGATTGGCAATTGGCGCCCAGTGCGGGTTTTTCAAGTCTCTTGGTGCTTAAGAGGCCATGGAAAATCCGGGCCTTCCCCATACCATCGTACCCAAACATGCTCTGATGGGGACCAAACTTTGCAAGCATGTGGGGGTGGGTCCCCCCCACATGCTTGCAAAGTTTGGTCACAATCAAAGCATGTTTGGATTGGTAATTGGCGCCCAGTGCGGGTTTCTGAAGTCTCTTGGTGCTTAAGAGGCCATGGAAAATCCGGGCCTTCCCCATACCATCATACCCAAACATGCTCCGATGGGGACCAGACTTTGCAAGCATGTGGGGTGGGTCCCCCCCACATGCTTGCAAAGTTTGGTCACAATCAGAGCATGTTTGGATTGGCAATTAGCGCCCAGTGCGGGTTTTTCAAGTCTCTTGGTGCTTAAGAGGCCATGGAAAATCCGGGCCTTCCCCATACCATCGTACCCAAACATGCTCTGATGGGGACCAAACTTTGCAAGCATGGGGAGGGGACCCACCCCCACATGCTTGCAAAGTTTGGTCACAATCAGAACATGTTTGGATTGGTAATTAGCGCCCAGTGCGGGTTTTTGAAGTCTCTTAAGCACCAAGAGACTTGAAAAACCCGCACTGGGCGCCAATTGCCAATCCAAACATGCTCTGATTGTGACCAAACTTTGCAAGCATGTGGGGGGGACCCACCCCCACATCGGAGCAAAGTTTGGTCCCCATCGGAGCATGTTTGGGTACGATGGTATGGGGAAGGCCCGGATTTTCCATGGCCTCTTAAGCACCAAGAGACTTGAAAAACCCGCACTGGGCGCTAATTGCCAATCCAAACATGCTCTGATTGTGACCAAACTTTGCAAGCATGTGGGGGGACCAGGGTCCCCCCACATGCTTGCAAAGTTTGGTCACAATCAGAGCATGTTTGGATTGGCAATTAGCGCCCAGTGCGGGTTTTTCACCCCCACATGCTTGCAAAGTTTGGTCCCCATCGGAGCATGTTTGGGTACGATGGTATGGGGAAGGCCCGGATTTTCCATGGCCTCTTAAGCACCAAGAGACTTGAAAAACCCGCACTGGGCGCCAATTACCAATCCAAACATGCTCTGATTGTGACCAAACTTTGCAAGCATGTGGGGGGGACCCACCCCCACATGCTTGCAAAGTTTGGTCCCCATCGGAGCATGTTTGGGTACGATGGTATGGGGAAGGCCCGGATTTTCCATGGCCTCTTAAGCACCAAGAGACTTGAAAAACCCGCACTGGGCGCTAATTGCCAATCCAAACATACTCTGATTGTGACCAAACTTTGCAAGCATGTGGGGGTGGGTACGATGGTATGGGGAAGGCCCGGATTTTCCATGGCCTCTTAAGCACCAAGAGACTTGAAAAACCCGCACTGGGCGCCAATTACCAATCCAAACATGCTCTGATTGTGACCAAACTTTGCAAGCATGTGGGGGGGACCCACCCCCACATGCTTGCAAAGTTTGGTCCCCATCGGAGCATGTTTGGGTACGATGGTATGGGGAAGGCCCGGATTTTCCATGGCCTCTTAAGCACCAAGAGACTTGAAAAACCCGCACTGGGCGCCAATTGCCAATCCAAACATGCTCTGATTGTGACCAAACTTTGCAAGCATGTGGGGGGGACCCACCCCCACATGCTTGCAAAGTTTGGTCCCCATCGGAGCATGTTTGGGTACGATGGTATGGGGAAGGCCCGGATTTTCCATGGCCTTTTAAGCACCAAGAGACTTCAAAAACCCGCACTGGGCGCTAATTACCAATCCAAACATGTTCTGATTGTGACCAAACTTTGCAAGCATGTGGGGGTGGGTCCCCTCTCCATGCTTGCAAAGTTTGGTCCCCATCGGAGCATGTTTGGGTACGATGGCATGGAGATTTTCAACAAACAATATGATAGCCAAAGTGTTAAAAAATATAATAAAATCAAGAACATCAACTAAAATGTAATGATACTCAATAATGAGAAAACTCATAATGATATAAACATCAAATAAGTACATCAGAATGAAAATGAGCTACCCCAGCTAGTCTGAGGTTAGTCACTGCCCAAAAATCTAAGTACAATGTAAGTGAGCTAACCCAACTAGTCTGAGTTTAGTCACTATCAAGATAGAGATCTAGTCAGCAGCACCCTCTCTAGCTCTCAACTGCTCTAGAATGCTCTCATGGTCATCCACTCGAAGCCGAAAACGAGGGTGAGAACTGTGTTTTCGGCTCTGTACTCGAACAAGAGTGAGCCTGGTAGCAACCACTAGATGAGAGAACTGAAATGCCTCTAACTCCCACTTCCACTGCTGGAACTCAAGACTCCCCCGATGAAGTCGAATCTGCTGGTAGAACCGGCCTGCCACAATCATGCTATGGGCGTCATAAGAAAACCCATGATCATCCACTGTATCCTGGTCAAGCATGCACTTTGGCCTAGTGCAAATCATCAGATAGTAGTCTACTCCCTCGCTATTTCCCTCACTGGCAATAACAGCAAATACATCACCCTCCTGTAGCAAATCTGTCAGGTCATCATAACTGACCATGAACGCAGGACCTGTGTGCTCATCAGACACCACTGGATGTGAAGGATGCTCGGGGGAGAGGAATGTCTGTATCCATGCATCTGCCCATCCTCTCGAGGCACAATGTGACCAATCGCCATCCATACATGCTCCACAGAAGCATGCAAACCGTCGTGTGTAAATCGTGGGGGCCGCCATGCACGTGCTCCTGATGGAATGTAAGCCCAAGGTGCCAGGTACTGTGTCACAATCATGGGAGGCTCTACGGTCAATCGTGCCACCATCCACATGCCAAAAAAATCTCCTGACAATCCGAGCATCACGTTTGGGGTACGATGATGCTACACTCCCACACAAATGTTGGGAGCACCACTCGACTACGTGGCCCGCATCTCTGAACCGCTGAGCATCCTGTCTCGCAGCTGATGACGCCTCAAGGCACGTTTCACACACGTGCCTGCACCATCATGCTCACCCTTCCCGTGACCAGTCTCAAAGAATGACCAAATCACTGGGATACTAGACTGCACATGCCACCTATAAATCCATAAAAGATAGTCTTAGTTATTGTTTTCTTTAAGATGTTCTAGTGAGTTTGGTTTAATTGTAAATGTAAGAAAGCCATAAGTACAACCTGTAGAGCCAATAGAATTGACGTGCTGACTTGAATTGTGCGCCACAACCATCCGACCAAACCCATCGCTGGACATGTCTGATCCCACAATCTCCTAAAAAATCGTCATGGAGACGAAAATAGTGTTGCACAAAATGTGCATCATGTGAACGATCATCACTGATATAGAAATGATACTCTCGAATAATGACACGGGTCTCGGGGGTACTCGCTATCCCATCTACATGAGCCTCTGCATGTCGATAGCTAATGTGGACCAAAATAGCAACCTGGTGAGGTAAGCAATACATACGTTTAGGACACAAAAAATCAATTAAGTAATGTAGCTCAAACATAAAACAAATATTACAAAATATAACCATTACCTGCTCTGAGAAGTAATACTCAGATTGTATCTCCTGAAAAGGTGTGAAAGTGTAGTTCTCTGCAAAATCAATCACAGAGACGACCACACCAATAGGAAACTCTGCTAAGCATGCTCGGAACTGACGATCCTGCCACTTGGCACAATGACTGTGCCGTATGTAGGGGTAGATCTGCTCCCTAAATGTGGCTGTGAAGTGACAACGTGGTGTATGTTTGTCCACGAGCTGCAACTTCCTGGACTGTCCACCACTCTGGAGCTGGTGTGTCACGTACTCATAACGTTGCCATGCCACTATCTCTTGGTCACTTGCATCAAGATCTACCATCTGTAGATGTGCAAGTGAACCACATGATGTGCAATTGCTCTCCACACAAGGCATCCTATGGAACTGGGCATCCTCCGTGCGTGCACACAAAAGAGAGTGGATGAAATCACGTGGACTACGAGGCAACTCTCTATGCCCACTAAGAGAACGGAACACATCATAAAAAAGTTTGAACTCAACATGGTAGCGACAACAACATGTGTCACGCTGACGTGAGTACCTCACAAACCAAGGCTTACACCCCTCAAATGACCTTTGCCCAATTTTAAGCTCTGGATACGAAGCCACAAACTGAGAATACAACTCAGTTTGGGACATTTCAAGAAAGCAAGCACCGTGCTCAATGAACACTCCTCTTGTCACTCTCTTACGCAAAGCTTTCTTGAAAACTGGCGATGCACGACAATTCTCCTCCCAAAAACTTTCTATCAAGGTTCTAGTGGTTTCATCTAGTAGGCGATCATGCCTAGCTACACGACCACTACTCGCCCACATAGCACCAACCTCATTGGCATCTAAACTTTGTCGCCTAATAGACCCAACTCTAAGTGCGTGTGGTGCTATGGAAAGGATGCGAGATGTGGCACTAACCTTACCCTTCATTTGGGAGCTACTTATGGCTGCCACAATAGCCCGTCGAGCAGCCAAAGCGTCCGCAGAGTTCCTCTTCTTGTTAACTATATAGGAATGACGAACACTTTGTAGCACCGCCATGCCAGCTCTCCTCTCTCTTCGACCTCCAATGTCGGAAAGCGCCCTGTAGTTGGCCATGTTGGGCAGATCAATCAAAGCATCAAGCACACATGCCTGTGATGATGAAGACGTGAGGTCTTTGAAATAGGAATGGAAGATTGCATGGGCACGACGATGTGCCCCTGACTTTGATAGTTCTTTCCTATCCACACGAAGGGCGCCCAAAGGAGGGGGGGTGGGTTCTTGTAGAAGAGAGGACTCAAGAAGGGCGGGTTCATGTGGATTATCTAAACTAAGGGGTAGTGGGGGGGAAGAGGGCGAAGGGAGAGGAAGTGGAAGAGGAGGAGCAAGGCTTGGATCATCGCCAACGGAAGGTGTTGCTCGTTGACGTGCTCTCCACTCTCTCTTTCTCTCACGAGCTACCCTTCTCCTCTCCTCCTCTTGAACTTGGTGGATGGGGGGGAGTCTAGTCCTATCACGTTTCCGACTCCTACGACTTTGAGAACCCATTCTCAAGGAAGCTAAGAGAGAAAATATTATAAAGGCTCAATGATGGGATAGTACTAGAGATAAGTGTGGGATAGTACTAGAGATGTGTGATTATATAGGAAAAATAGGTTATCCACTTCAAATCTCACTGGATTTCCTATCTAAGATTGATTGGATAACTAAGATAAACATAAAGATAATTAAAGATAAACTATTATCCACTTAAAAATTAATATTATTTATAATATTTATTAACAAGTCTAAATATTTATCATTACTAGATATATAAATATATCTTTAAAGATATCTTTTATTTTATAATTATATAACTGCTTTTTTTAAATAAAGTACATTTTTTAAATTTTATTCAAAGGTTTATTCTACATAAAAAATTTTCAAGAAATATAAAAATAAAAAAATTTATTTTTTTAAAATTAATAATATGATCTTTAATAATATTTTTATTGATCTAATCCCAAAATATAATCCTTTAAAATTAGTGATTTTAAATTCTTTTATTTAATAAGTTACATATATTTTATTATTTAAATTTCTATATTTTATTTCTCTAAATTACTAAATTAACTTTTCCAAAAATATGTTTTTGAAAAAAGAGGGGAGGTGGGAAGGAGATGCCACGTGTCACAAGCGTGCATGACACGTGGCATTCTCTTGACATGTGGCACTATTATGGTTGATGTGGCAATTCCATGATGTGGCATGCCATGTCACCATGTGCGAGGTGGCATGCAAAGGTGGCAAGATGATGTGGCATTAATGATGACTAGGATGATGAGGTGGGGAGTCAACTAGGTTGACCATGTTGACATGGAGGGTGGAGGTGGCAAGCTGAGGTGGCAAGCTACTTATGTGGATCCTCTCGATGCTCATGTGGACATAAAGTGGCATGCATATATAAGGTTTGGGCCTACCCAAGCCTCACACATGGAATGAAACCTAAGCTGTGAAGTTTACCAAGCCTAGATTTCCAAACCTAACTAGGATTGGTTTTAGACTTGAAAAGGGGAGAGTGGACACAATATGGGAATTTTCACTTGGGAGGATTGAAAATGGACCTTCCCATACTCAAATCAAGCCAAATTTTTTTTAATAAATTCATGGCAACAAGAGTATTGATCCCTTGAGTTTTTAGATTGAAAGATTCAATATTTAATTTTCTAGAATTAAATTACTATTGATTTAATGGGCCTCTGACAGTCATAATAAATTTTCCAAAGTAAATCTACAAAAATCAAACCGTTAGATTTGTAATTTTACCTTATACCCACATTATACTAATCTTTCCCAATCTAATCATCACTAGATCCATACAATTTGAGCATTTTAAATGGTAGATGTGGTGGGAGGATAAAATAGTATGTTTTTTAATAATTCTAATATCTTTTAAATAATATAGAAAATAGTAGAACACATCAAAAATTACTCGATAAATCAAGTTAAGCTCTATGTTATTTGTATTTGTGATATGCAAAGTGGGAACATCATATGAGTAATAATGTAAAAGTTATAGGCAATTTACTAACATTCACTATACCTGTCTAAACCTAGGACAGGGCCTGTATACAAACTTGGTTCCCAAAGAAAAGGGGATTTGCAATTATTGGATATTCGATGAGATTATAGTTTTAGGTGCCCAACTTTGCATATGATGTTTCATTAGAAGACCTTGAAGTGAAACTCCTTGGCTAACTATGAGAGATTGGCTATTCTTCTTGAAAAAATGCCTGTTTTTCAGCTAAAGCCAAGGGCGCCCACGACATGAAACTAGATAACCTCATCTTGCAACCACCCTGTTGATAGTTTTGACTAAGACAACTTCTAATTTGGACCATTCTCTTGATTCTCACTAGTCATCCCTAATTTAACTAGCACTCCTCCCTACTCATCTTATTTTAGATAGCACCGATTCACCTGGCACTGACCCTAACACTTTTTACTTCAATCAGCTTTCTCCAAATGATTCCCTTTTCCAAACACCCCATGATCTGAATACTTTCTGCTCTGACAAGTTAAAATAGTTCATCTCTCTACTCCCTTCTCAGAGTGAATTTCTCTTTTTTATCCTTCAAATGACATCTCTTATAAAAGAAAAAAACTCAAAATAAACATAGGTAATTAGGTCCACCGTGACCCAAAAACTCATGTCTTGCATAAACTCAAACTCAAACATAGACTGACATTCTTGATAACCTAGAAGAAATATTCAATATGAATCAGAAAGACTCTTAGAGAAGGTAGATGAACATGAGGCATTCCACACTCATCAACTAGTAAGCAGACAAACAAGGTTCATCAATCCTTAACAAAAAGAAATTCTTCTTATTGTATTGACTACACAGATCCTCTATCTCAAACAAACCCACATAGTGAAAATAAAGAGACCTGCTCAACAAAAATGCTTAAATGTCTTACAACAAAGCCTATTACAACTTCACCCTCTTATTCTCTAGCTTAACTCTGACTGTGTTTCTCCTACCAAGCTGATATTCTCTCTCCTCCTCCTTCTCTCCCTGTCGTATATTATGTGTATCTCCTTCATCCAAGGTGAAAGGCCTTTTCATAGGACGAAGTAAGCAGCACTTTTTACCTTTCTTTCCAAAAGGGTCTTTCACACGATGCCTTCGCTTCCTATTCACTTTCTTTCTTTGTCACCCTTATTCTTCTAGATCCCCCACGTGCGTCTTTAGGAATATCCTTCCTTCAAAGAAGACACATGGCCATTACATGCTTCACTATTTGTTCATGCTCACTTCCCCTGTTGTCGTTAACACAATGGTTTAAAGCTATGCATTAGTACCAGCCCCCCCTAGACACCATCTACAAGACAAAAATGGTTTTTTTTAATTACTGTAGCGGCTAGAGAAGGAGAAAAAGAAAGACTCAGGTATGGCTGTAGTAGCTAATGCATCATCATCTAATGCAGAAAACAACGAATCTATAAATTATACACATGATGATTGGACTTTCATTATGTAATGTAGGTTTGCCCCTTCACATAAGGATGTATTCATAACTATTATAGATGTACATGTTTGGTATTTTGACAGTGGTGCTAGTAAGCAAATTACTTCTCATCATCGCAAATTGTTCTCATCACTTGAATCTGATCCACAAGGAAACACTGTTACATGTGCAAACAACTCCTCATATCATGTAAAAGAAGTTAGTAAAATTATTCTCACTCCCGCACGTGGAATAATCATGCTCTCAAATGTATTATATGTACCAAGGATTGACAAGAAGAACTTGTTATTTGTCTTTGTCTCATTACTAAGGTTGGCTTAGTGTTTTAGTTTGTAGGTGACAAATGTATTGTTTATGATCATAGTGGTGGCAATACAATTGTTTCTTCTAGTACTTTGTTTCATGGATTTTATAGGCTAGATGCATTTGAAAGACAAAAGCATGTTGTATGTATAGTTTCTACCATAAAGGAAATGGGTGATGCTACGTTGTGGCATGCACGCTTTGGTCACTTGAACTGGTAGTTCGATGTGTTTGCATAAGCATGACATGGTGTCTGAGACGCCATATCTTGAATCCCCTGTCAAACATATTTGTGAGGGATATATTCTTGGAAAACATATGCAACACACATCCTTTCCCAAATATGGTTCAACTAGAGCTTTCCAAAAATTATAGCTTATGCACAGTGATGTATGTGGTCCTATGAGAGGACACCATCTATTGGGGGCTACCTCTATTTTGTCACATTCATTGATGACTATTCCAAACATACGAGGGTATATCCATTGAAATAGAAATCAAAGTTTTTTATGTGCTTTAAGAACTTTGTTGCTATGGTTGAAAATGTTCCTACATGTAAGATTGATACCTTGCATATTGATCAAGGGGAGGAGTATATGTCTAATGAGTTTCATATTGCAAACATGGGTGATCATTGGATAAAACATTAATGTAATGTTCCCTATACACCTGAGAAAAATGATGTAGTTGAATGCTAAAACATGCTCTTATGGAGATGGCCCGCTATACGGTCAAAAGTCAAGAGTTATCTCATGGTTTCTGTGTGTAACATATTTTTTGAATAGGTTTGCTACAAAGTCTGCATACAATTATGCCTTTTGAATCTTAGGTGGTAAAGGGCCCTTTGTGGCTCACTTAAGAATTTTTGGTTGTCTTTTTTTATTTACTTGGCCTGAGAAACTTCGTAGCAAGCTTGATGATAAGGTTGTTAAATGTATTTTTGTGGGGTATAGCTTGGAGAGTAAAGGTTACCGTCTCTATCATTCTACTACTAAGAGGATTCTTGTGAGTAGAGATGCTGTATCTATGGAGGAGGATGCAATTCAGCCCTTGCTTTCACATACAAACTAGCAAAATATATGTTCGTAGGATATATTCAACACTCTTCAACACTCTTCTTCCATTGTTCAATACAGGACACATTGATGTAAAGCATTTGGATACCTAAAGGATTGTTGAAAATCAACCCACATAGGTTAAAAATTTGCATGTTTTTGAGCCCACTTATCATCCTATCTATGAAGCAAATGTGCATGATGCCGCATTGATAAGGAAAGAAGGAAAATTAAGGAGTTCAAAAGTATGCCAAAATGGCTAGTGCAAACACTACGTGACAAAAATTGGCCACTCCTTTACCTAGAGGAACACGTACAGGTTCTCAGGCACCTCATGTTAATGAAGGTCATGCTTTTATTGCTAGTTCATGTAATGAAGAGAAACCTATCTCCTTTCATGCAGCAAAGGAATCAGAATGATGGATGAGTGCTATGTAATCTCAATATGATGCTTTACTCAAAAATGATACTTGGAAGTTGTCTAATTTTCTTCATGGCAAGAAGGCCATTGGCACAAAATAAGTTTATAATTTTAAATGTAAAGATGACGGTAGCGTTGAGAGTGATACAAAGCAAGGCTTGTTGCAACTAGTTATGCACAAGAAAAAGGCATTAACTCTGGTGAGACCTTTGCACCCACATGTCGTATGACTATCATGTAGAGTATAATTGCATTAGCAATACATAAAGCTTAGAATATACATTAATTGATAACAAAACTACTTTTTTGAATGGAGATCTTCATGAGGAGGTCTATGTATCTCAATCTCATGGTTTTGTTCCAGAAAGGTTAGGAATCAAAAGCATGCAGATTGCAAAAAGATTTGTATGGTCTTAAGTAGGCTCCTAGAGCATCGTATGAGAAGATACATCCATACTTGGTTGCATTAAGAGGACTAAAGGTTAATTTTTTGTCATCATGCTATATGTTGATGACATGCTGTTCACAGGTCCTGATGATGGTCATATTTCAGCTTTTATATAGCTCATTTATAGAGGTCTTTTGAAATGTCACATCATGGTCCATGGCACTATTATTTAGGCATTGAGTTTCGATAGTGTAATGATTGTATTGTTATGCTGCAGACACAATACAAAGAGGCATTGTTGAAGAGGGTCAATCTTAGATACTACAAACCTATTTGCTACAACTATGAAACTTGGTTTGCGAATTAATCTTGAAGATGCATGTAACCCTTTTGATGTTGGATTGTATCAAGAAGCTATTGGATGCCTTTTCTTCTTATGTAACACCAAGCTTGACATTCAGTATGGGGTCTAAGTATTGAGAAGATTTATGCATAGCCCAGGCACAAAGCATTCGCAGTCTGTCAAACGGGTGTTCCATTACCTAAAGGGAGCCAAGCAATTTGGGTTGTTTTATCCCAAGGGGCATAAATCACAAATACATGTATTTAGAGAATAAAGACTCATATTGGGCTGGATGTTATGACACACAAGTCTCAACAAGTGGTTTTTGCTTTCACCTTGGTGATTCATGTATATCATGGCTCAATAAGAAGCAACCCACTATGGCCAAGAGAAGTTTGAGGATTTTGGAGAGCTTTAAATTTACTTCCCTTTGGGGATTCGTCGGGGCTCCCCCTCATAGTCCAAAGAGCATATCACATCTTTGTACTTTTAGTGCTAGCTCACCCAGGCTTGTTCACATCATTACTTCTGAGGGGATTTGTAGTCATATTTGGTAGTGATGTGTGTAAACACACTAGGACCTTCGAGGGCACTTTTTTCCCCTTTAGAGGGGTTTTTTCCCGTGCTAGCAGACACCCATCTTGGGGTATACTTATCATTTTTGTACATCACACATTCATTATATCTATCTATCATCTCATTGTGTGCTCCCTTGAGCTTCTCCAAGGTGTATGTGGGTATTCCTTCAAACTTGTTTCCAACATATCATCTGTGCGCCCATATCCAATCACTTTAATGCAAGCTAGATAGAAGTGATGTAGGTACCATTTTAAGGTCTAGTTGGTGAGCAACCCATGTGAATTGGTTGTCAACATATTATGTGCCATCTCCAATCACTTTGATGCAAGCTAGATAGAAGTGATGTAGGTAACATTTTAAGGTCTAGTTGGTGTGTAGCCCATGTGAATTGGTTGTCAAGAGCATACATGATAATACCCAAGTTAAAGGTTTTATGAAAGCTTGAGAGAGAGTTGAGAGGAGATGCTTGCTTTCTCCTAGTACATGTGCCTTTTTATGGTTTGTGAAAAAGAGGTGAGTCCTTGCAAGGAGGTGTATTAAACATCTTGTTTATAGTAGCAAGAGGGAGGCTTGGAAGCTTAGAGCTAGCAACCACTAGTGTAGGTACCATTTTAAGGTCTAATTGGTGTGCAGCCCATGTGAATTGGTTGTCAACATATCATGTGCCGTATCTTATCACTTTGATGAAACCTAGATAAAAGTGATGTAGGTAACATTTTAAGGTCTAATTGGTGTGTAGCCCATGTGAATTGGTTGTCAAGAGCAAACATGATAATACCCAAGTTAAAGGTTTTATGAAAGCTTAAGCGAGAGTTGAGATGCTTGCTTTCTCCTAGTACGTGTGCTTTTTTATGGTTTGTGAGAAAGAGGTGAGTCCTTGTAGCAAGGAGGTGTATTAAACATCTTGTTTATAGTAGCAAGAGGGAGGCTTGGAAGCTTAGAGCTAGCAACCACTAGTGGAGCTTGGAGGTCATGGAGATCCTGGGCTCAAAAGCAAGGTATGTATCTTCACCACAATTATGGTCTATTTCCATTCCTACTTGAATTCTCGAGAGACTGTTCTTAAAGGGGTAAAAATGGGCCATAACAAAGTATCATGTGCCATATCCAATCATCTTAATGCAAGCTAGATAGAAGTGATGTAGGTACCATTTTAAGGTATAATTGGTGTGTAGCCATGTGAATTGGTTATCAAGAGAAAACTCAAGAGCAAAGATGATAATTTTTGAAAGCTTAATTATATATCCTGTGTAAAGTCATGACTTGCTATTTTGTGCCGAAGGAGGTGTAGCCAAGTTGTTTGGCAAACTCACTCAGGACAAGGGGTCCTATGTTTGAGTCCCAACTTGGCTCAACCTGAGACAGCCCATCTTCTCACCATCCGTGCGGGGGCGGCCGTGACCTTATATACTGCTCCCGTGCGGGTGAAGGATCGACCATTGAATAGTCTAGCTATTTGTTGTACGGACCTGCACATTCTTAGAGACTAGCTTTCAAAGAGAATTAAACCCCCAATGTGCGTTACCACATTGAAACCCTCACGGTACCGCATATGGAACTAAAACAAAATATCAAACCAGTTTGATGGATTTTATTCCTCAAAAAATAAACCAAAGGAGTTTGATGGATTTTTTTCCTAGTAAAATTTACTTTAAACTGAGTATAGGAGACTTAATACTTATTCGTTAGCTTGTATGTAAAAATACTTTGGCGCCACTGACCAATCTATGGTCACTTACTCGTACTTGATTTCCAAGCCCTTTATGGTGATTTTCTCCTGACCCTTCACGACGATGGTGATCACAACCTTGTGCTCTTTCGGGATGCCTATGCGCTTCAGGTTATCTCCGATCTCGAATTTGACGTTGGTGACGAGGTGCTTGTGTTTGCTTGCCGACGGGATGATATTGAAGGTGCCCACGTACTCAGCGCTGCTTGTTTGGGTATTCGCGTCCGCGTCCGGCAGGTTGACGAAAACTACCAACTGCATGAAGCTATCTCTCGTCACTTCCACGCCTTGGATCACCAGCACTTCCTCTGTATGACGAGGTTTTTTGCCAGAGGGCCGGTTCACAAGTGCCGTGAGAGTACTCCCCAAGTCAACGGTGCCGTTCTGCGGCGAAGCTCCTATCTCAGGAACGCCGCTGGCAGCCGCGGCGGCTGCTGCACTGCCATTTGAGACCGGCAGCGGTGAGTAATTGAGCCAGAGGTCGTCAGCCTTCACCTTCTTGTAACTCACGCCAAGCTTCTCGTTGTCGAGGGCGTCCCGGACTTTCACCTTGACTAGATTGGCGTTCTCGTCGTAGAAGAGGAACTCCGCATCCAGGAAGTCGGAGTCGGTGTGGTCGTGGCGGCTGCCACCCGGGATATTGTATCTCCATACATCCCACAACCTATCCACGTTGCTGTGGTGGGCATAGAAGATGGGGTCGCGGGAGGCAGTGGTGAAGGTGCCCATGTCCTGCAAGAGCGTCTGAGTTGGATCTCCCGTCCAGAAGTGGATGCCGTTGTGCACACCGTTCTCAACGCTGCCACCAAGAGGAGCGTTGATCACTGTGGAATTGGTAACGTCCGTGCCAAGTCTGTCGACAAAGGAACAGTACGATTAGGTTGGTACTAATCCTGTGGTTAGAAGTCATGGAATTAAATGTATAGGCTCAACAGTAGAGTCAGTACCTGTATGCTCCGCCCATGAAGAGCTCGGCTGTGCTGGCCGTAACCACCGACTGGTACATTGCGTTGAGGTTCTCATTGATCACCACCGAGTTGTTCGTGCTGTTGTTTTGCGGGCTGAGCCTCACCAGCGCAGGAGGGAGATGTGCCTGGTTGCGCTTGGCGTCATAGACCGCAGTGCCGTTGCGGACGAACATGGCCGGCATCACGTTGCCACCATCGCGCTGGTCGTCCCAGTTCCAGAAGAGAAGGGAGAAACCCGGGTCGTTCACCAGGCTGCCAAGAATGCGCTCGTGGAAGTAGAGGTAAAAGCGGTGCCAAGGTAGAAACAGCCAAGAGAAGTGCACCTGCAGAGGGATGTCGCCGGCAGCTCCAGCCTGCATGTATGCCCCGTTGCAGAAGGCGCAGTGGAGTTTTGCCTGTGCGGCAAAGCTACGAGGATCGTCGGCCGGCAACGCCCTCATAAGCTCGTAGGCCTTGTTGTACTTGGCGATGTACTTCTCGCTGGCTCGGTGGGCGGGCCTGCGGACATGCTTCCTCACGGGCCGGTAAGTCTCGAAGGAGAAGTCCACCGCTTTCTGCTGGGGCACAGAAAGGCAGCAGTTGAAGTGGATCGTCACCGGAGGGCCGAACAGCGAGCTATCGCTTGCCATTTCGCACTGGTTTAGGTCGGGAATCCGGATGGGGGCTGCCTGAACAACCATAACGAGCAGGAAACTCTGTAGAAGAAGCACCGGCAAGAGGCCATGGATCACCTGACGAGGGGAGCGCCGCTCATGAGAAATCATACTGGACGGATATTGTCAGCACTGTATTGTGTGTTCAGCAAGACTTGATAGACGGGAGGACGAGGCACGGATAATGAGAAATTTTTGAGGATCACAAACAACTGTGTCTAGAATATCATGCAAAACCGATTGACAGATGTGCTATGCTCACTCGCTGTATGCGATATATAGGCCTTCGCTGAACGTGACCGGTTCCACATTAAATCAAGGGACGGTTTCTGCCAGCTAGTCATTACGTGATCGCCGCTTCTCTTAGTAAGCAGCGAATTTCAAGCCTAGCAGTTAGGGCCATTTGACCGCTTCAAATTTCCAAATTTTGATAGAGAACATGCAGCGGTAGTGTTCTAATAAATAAGCACACAGTGAAGATCGTTTGTGCACGATGTACTTCCCTTGGCTTTTTTAACGATGTACTTCCCTTGGCTTTATTTACTCTGTGTCAAGTGACCCTTCTCAATCTTATCTCCACTCTGAAGCGACTTGCAGCCTGTTGCCGGCTGCGACGTGCTTAGGTGAGGACAAAAGCCACAAAATGAGGCATCGCACGACTGTCTCATACCCTAAAAAAGTCAAGAAGTAAATGTCAAAAAAGATACCGTAAACCACGAGTTTAGCTCATGTCAACGATGTCTAGCTATGGCATTGCTTTAATTAACATCCATATAAGCTAGCTTCACGCTGCTCCATCTGGATTCTGTATACTATATAGGCGTTTGCCTCACACGGGGTATCCCCACTCCTGATACATACAACCAAACGAGAAGAGCCACACCAACAAGTTTGAATCTTCATATTTGAAAAAGTCAACAAATTCAACGTTGTCAAAAATTTTATATTTCGAAAACACCAACCAATTAACTCTAAGTACAAATGTGTAGTCGGCAAATTGAGTTTATTAGTGTGTTACAAGTGTTTCGTTTCAGCAGATTTCATAGCTTTATAATATGTGGATTCCATTAATAGGTAACAAAAGTGCACAGACTTTCTTGTAAATACACAATAAATATATGTATGTACATGTATCATATACACACACATATACATATACATAATACAAAAAATATACCACACTTTTATGTGCATGGAGAGTTGACAAACTTCCTCTCTAGAAACTACAAGACCCAATAAACATGCCCTTCCTTGGGAGAAATATGTTTCCTCTCTTGTAATTCCAAGACCCAATGAACATGCCCTGTCTTCGGAGAAATATGTGCATGAAGACCCAATGAACATGCCCTTCTTGGGTGAGCATGTGAAAAAAGGAAACTATTTCACGTAGAAAATCTACGTGTCGAAGCCTTGTTTAAACCATTGGCCATTGCCTCACATACATTTGGATGTGATGCAAGAAGAAAAATGTAGATGCAAAAAATCACCAAGCCAAATGGGCCCAAAAAATACATACACATGAATACGTTACAGTCGTGGGTAAAATAGGCTCTAACCATGGTTGGTTGCTTGGGGGTGGCTTGTGCAATGAAGGAAAAAAACTGATCAAGGCTCATGAAACGTGGAGTAGGTGGGACAATTGGTTGGGGGGTAATGTTGGGGGTGATTTTCGGGCTATATATGTGGTCCTCCATATGCATATATGCATGGACATGGTTATGCAAGTGGATACGTAGATTATGTAGGAGCATATGAACATGTGACAAATATATATATATATATATAAAGCATAAGATCAAAGGGCTTACGTACGAGATTAGGGGATAAAGTTGCCAGAGTTCTTGTATCACAAAACCATAAAACCCACACTAATCAGCTGCATTTTAAAAGCATAAAATCAAATATATATGAAGAGATTAGGGAGAGGAAAAAGGAGCTTACCTCTAAGAGATTAGGGATAGATGTAGAGATATGCAATCTGCAAAAAAAACATTTAAAAATTTATTATAACACTGTGCAGGTGTAAGAAAACATGAAAGAAAGAAAGATGGTGGTGTAAGAGAGTGCAGGGATGTAGGGGAGAGAGAGAGAGAGAGAGAGAGAGAGAGAGAGAGAGAGGACAACCAATAGGTCATAGCCATACAAGTATTTCATGCGAGGACCAAACACATAGAGGTCCATTATCACTTTGTCAGAGAGAAGGTGCTGGATGGTACAGTTGATCTACAGTATGTGAAGACTGATGAGCAGGTGGCTGGTATCTTTAACAAGCCACTTAGCAGGGAGAAGTTTGAGTACTTCCGTACTATGTTGGGAGTACATGGGATGAGCTTGAGGGGGAGTGTTGAGAGCCTTGATATCCCAAGCTCATCTACATCTTCATCTATGGCACTACATCATGAGCTTGAGAGGGACTGTTGAGATTCAAGCTCGATGTCAGTGTGTGCCAGCTATGCTATGTGCTGGCATGTTAGGTAGGAACATGTGTAAAACATAAATGACCGCGTCCAGCTGGTCATAGTGTGTGGACATTAGCTAGGGTTAGATGTGTGTGGACACAACTCATAGTGTGTTGTGTGTATTATGGATGATGGCTTTATACATTGGGTGAGAAGGGAGATGGCTTCCCTCTATGGTTAGGGTTTGTAATATACATTAGGGTTTTCTCCTGTGTGTGTGTCTCCTCTCCCTCTACCTATTTTTCAACATTCTATGGGAGATTCAAAGAGTTCTTTAGCAATGGAGAACCTTAAGATGAGCAAGTTTATCATGGCTTTGGATCCCCGCTTGCATGGAAAAGTTCTTAGCAAGGATGCCACTAATTTTAAAGAGGCTCTTCGTATTGCTTTGAAGAAGGAGGCCACTCTTCATATTGAGTCCACATTCCAATCTTCTCTGAGTGTGCCAACCCCACCACGAGTAGAGATAGCCTCAACATCTTAGGTACAAGCTCCATCCTTGGATCATAATATTGCACAACTTATGGCAGAATTTGCTGATTTGAAGTTACACTTAGTCAACGCAAGGCCACCTAGGGTTCCACGAGTTGAGGATAAACCTAGGGATAGAAGTAGTGTCACATGCTATGAATGTCAAGAGAAGGGGCACTATCGCACTGAGTGTCTAAAATTGAGGAAAAGAGAGGATAAAAGTTTAGCACTTTTAGAGGAAGCATGCTCACAAGAAGAAGAGGAAACATTGATGCCATTAATGGCAAAAAGGAGTCGTAAAACTAGGAGCCAAGAAGAAGAAGAACAAGAAGATAAATCTGAAGAAGAGGAGAAAAATAATAAGAAGAAGAAGTCGTCTAGGAGAAAAATTGGACAATCTGACTTTCCTCTTGGACAAGGATCTCTTAGTTATGACCTCTTAATAGATCTTAGGGAGAAAATGACACAAATCACATTTGGGCAGCTTTTGGCACTCTCTCCAAAGCTCAGAAAGGAATGGGGTAAGCTGGCTAGCACAAGGGAATCTAAGAAAAAGAAGAAGAGGGATAATGGGACTCCTATGGCTCAAAAGGTGGATATTGATGTAAGAGATAATGTGCCTGCGATTAATGTCATCATTGAGGGGCAAACAATTTCTAATGCATACATTGATGGAGGTGCGTCAATCAATGTCATGAGTGAAAAAACAATGAAAGATGCCGATTTAAAGTTGTCTTCTACTAACTCTCCCTATCGCATCAAATTTGCTGATTAGGAATTGTTAGGAATTTGGGAGTGGATGTATGTGGTATTTGTGTGCCTACAACTTTCCAAGTCATTCCTACAAAGCTTGATGCTAGGGTTTACCCATTGATATTGGGTAGGCCATGGCTTCGCCAAGTGAAGGCAATTAAAAAGTGGGAGACATGTGATCTTATTCTACAAGGTAAGAATAAGAAGGTCCACTACAACATCAAGAGTCGTCATAAGAAAGTGATAAGAGGTGAACCTTCAACTTCCAAAAGTTCAAAGTCAGAGTCATTGGATGAAGAGGAGACGAGTGGTATCTCCGAGGATTCCATCATCTCAGAAGGAGAGGTGGAGGGAGTTGCATTTAGTCTTTCCCTACTAGGAAGGGATCGAGGGGATGCTGAAGACAATGGAGCCTTGGAAGGGGAAGCTTCTTTAACCATATTCAAGAAAGGAGATGTGAACCTCACTAGTCTTTACCAAGAGAATGAACTTCTTCTTGATGAGTCCATAGCGGGTATTGAAAGGGAGAATTACTTAAAAATGTTGATGGATTTCCTAACCTTTTTGCAAACAGCTACTCAGAAGTACGCCAAGTTACCCTAGTAGAGCAGAAGAGTGATCTCAAGCCCCAAAGTAAGCCAGTGGTACAGCGACTAAGGGGTTTGGTAGTAGTGCAAGCGGAGGTTCTTAAGAATGAGGTAACTAATGTGCTTGAAGCTGGATTTATTTTTCCAGTAGATAATTGAGAGTGGATTTCCCATTCCCAAAAAGGGTGGAAAATGGCGTGTGTGTGTGGACTTTCATCCTCTGAATGCATGCACAAAGAGGGATATTATCCTCTACCATATTAGGATGAGATTTTGAATCAAGTTGTAGATCATGAGTTGTATTCAGTCTGTGATGGATACTCTGGATACTTTCAAATCCGGATTTGTGAAGAAGATCAAAGGAAAACCTCGTTTATCACCCCTTGGGGAGTGTATGCCTGTAGGGTGATGCCATTTGGCTTGACCAATGCACCAGTAACTTTTCAACGCTTCATGAGTTAGGTATTTCTACCTTACTTGGGAAAGTTTATAAGGGTCTTTTTGGATGATTTTTGCAATTATTCAAGCCACATGGATCACTTGGAAAAGTTGAGGTTGGCCTTGCAAAGTATTGATGATGGAAAAGGGTGTCTTAATCCTAGAAAATGCCGCTTGGCACGAAGGAAGGTGGTTCTCTTGGGACATGTTATCTCAGAAGAAGGCATAGAGATGGATCCTGAGAAGGTGCAGGCAATTGTGGCCCTCCCACCACCTACCAATGTAAGGAAGGTAAGGAGGATTTTGGGTAAAACAAAGTATTATCAACACTTTGTTGACATATTCTCTGAAAAGATGTATCCTATAAATCTGTTGACAAAGAAGAATGTTTCTTTCCAATGGGGGTCCGATCAAATTCAATCTTTTTGTTTGCTCAAGGAATGCATGAGTGAAAGTCCAATTATGCAATCTCCTAGGTGGAGGGAGGACTTTTATGTGAACCCAAGTGTCTCATCACATTCAGTGGGTGCCATACTCTTGTAAAAGAGAGAGCAAGGGCGTATGCAACCAGTGTAGTATGCAAGCTGACAACTCACCACCGATGCCGAGGAGAGGTATGATGAAATGGAGAAAGGTGGTTTGTCTCTTGTTTTTGCAGTAAAGAAGTTTAGGTCATACTTGTTGCCTCGCCCTTTTTTCTTCCTCACATCTCAACCTTCTTTACAATTCTTGGTCTGCAAACCCAATCCTGCAGGAGGGAAGTTTGCAAAGTGGATTTGTGAGCTTCAAGAATTCTCTTTCACTTTTATTACAAAAAACACCATAGGCCCTCTCTTGCAAATTTACTTACAAGGAAGGAATAGGAACAAAGGAAGAAGTATATGAAGATTTGGAGACACCACCAACTGCTTTCACTATGCATTTTGATGGAGCCTTTAGCCCTTCCAGGCAATGTGGGACTGGGGGGATAGTTTTATTTGATCCAGAAGGAAAAGAGGTATGGGCCAAGGGTAGGGAATTTCCAAAGGCTATATCAAATAATGTGGCTGAGTACAATGCATTAATTTGGGGATTAGAAGATTGCATAAAAGATGGAATTAAAGAGGTAGAGGTTAAAGGGGATTCGCATTTGGTCATCCGACAAATGAAAGGAGAATATAAGGCAAGGAGTCCTAATCTCCAAGAATTGTATAAAAGGGCAATGGAGTTAAAAGAAGCTTTTGAGTTTTGTAAATTTGTGCATGTTAACAGGAAGGTTAATCAAAAGGCTGATGAATTGGCTACTAAAACTTTGGCTTCTTTCAAAGTAGCTATTCTTGCGTTAATGGATACAGGTTGGCCTGAGCTCCAAGATGTTCAACACTATTTAGATACAAGATACTTCCCTCCTGGATTGAATCCTCAACAGAAGCAAAGGCTTACAAGGAAATCTCATCCTTACACAATTCTAGGGGATGTTCTTTACAAGCAAGGTAAGGATAAGATTCTTAGGAGGGTAGTGAGCTTGGAAGAATCTAAAAGGATTATGGAGTTATGTCATGAATGTTCAGGTCACTTTGCCTCAGCCAGCATAACTCGAAGGATCCTTAACATAGGTTATTATTGGCCTCGACTCAGCAAAGATGTCTATGAGTGGTACAGAAGCTCTGAAGTATGCCAGTCATATGGGCATAAGCAATTGGTTCTCGGACCCTTAAACGCTATCCCAGCATATGGTCCATTTGAAAGATGGGGATTAGATTTTGTGGGCCCACTTCCTCGTTCCTCACATGGGAAGTATTACATATTGATGGCCACAGATTATGCAACAAGGTGGGTAGAAGAAAAGGCCATGGTCAATAATAAAGCAGTGGCTGTGGCAATCTTTCTCAGGGAATACATATGTGCCCGATTTGGGTGTCCATTAGAAATCATTTACGGATGGGGGGAGGTCTTTCAGGAATGACTTGATTGAATCTTTGGTGTAGAAATTAAAAATAAAGCATGCAATGTCAACTCCCTATTATCCCCAATGTAATGATTTAGTAGAAAAAACTAATGGACTACTTTGTGGATCTTTATCTAAGCTAGTGGATACTATGAAGAGAAAGTGGGATGTGCATTTGCCAGAGGTCCTATGGGCCTATAGGACAACTCACAAACTCTCTCTTGGTTTCACACCTTTTCAGTTAGTTTATGAAATGGAGACTATTTTGCCAATAGAATTGGAAATCACAAGCCTTCGCACATCTTTTGCACACTTGAATAATGAAGAAGAAACACATGCCCAACGCCTAGTACAACTAGAGACCTTGGATGAGAGGTGGCTTCAAGCACTTCAAACTTTGGACACTTCACAACAACGATGCAAGGCAAGGCATGACACTCTCACAAAGAAGAAGAAGAAGCCAAAACTCAAGCAAGGAAGCTTAGTCATGAGGTATGATGGCTGTGTGGAGAAACAGCTCGATAAGAAGCTTCTTCGACACTGGGAAGGCCCCTTTAGGATAAAGCAAAAGTTCAAAAATAACACCTATCTTCTAGAGGATACAAGTGGCTAGTAGGTTCCCGGACGTGCCAATGAGTACCAGCTAAAGATATTTTACCCTCAAGCACCATGGCCAGCAGACTCCCAAGACAAGCATGGAGGATCTGCTGGGGGAGAAAAGATGTGACATGAAAAATAGATATCTTTCATTTTTAATTTTGTACATATTTTGATGGTTTCTCAATGGTAATAAGGTGGAAGGTTGTCCAAGAAGATTATGGCGCCCATAATGGAATAATGGCGTGGTGATGCAGCCGCTTGGCGGCTACCCTGATAACAGCATTCTATCTTCAAATATAATGGTTTTACGTGATTTAGGGTGCACAAATTGTAAATGCCACAAGTATGCTTGATAAATACTTTGGTATAGTAGATAGGCTAGTGATGTGGAAAATAAAAGTGGCCCTTCATGCTCACATGGACTTTAATTGTATTATTAATATAGTATTCACCATAAGGCTACAAGTTGGGGAGTGTGGAAGGCATGTGGAGGAGTGTGTGTAGGTGCATAATTGGGAAAGACTCTTCTAGAATGCCTACATGAAAGAGGAGAATTCTGGCATGTGTAAGTGGGATCTCCACCTGCATGCCACTTAGACTTGGCTATTATCTCATCACACTTTCAAAGTCAAAAATTCTTCAATTTAATAATCAATAGAAGACTTAGCCTAAGAGGACAATTGATGGTGACATCTACCCTTATGTCATTGAAGGGTTGAAGATTCTTATGTTGTAATTTGTAAAAATGGAAGAGAGGGTGATTCTCCACCTATAAAAGGAGCCCTCCTCTCCCTTTCAAATGAATGAATGAAGCCTCCTCAATTGAGCATTTTGTGTCATTGCCATCCTCTTATATTCAAACACTCTCTTTACATGTGAATGTCTCATTTAGCATTGGCTCCTCATGCTTAACCCAATTTTGGACCTTTTTGATGATTCATGATAAGTGGGATAAGGAGTTATTATCTTGGTGGGCCTGTAACTTCTCAAGGTAGCCCTTGCCTTATTGCCGCCCTCCTTTGGAGGTACCAATGGTTTTAGTGGTAATGAGCATGAATTTCTGCCAGTCTTGCAACTCCAAACAACAGGGCAATTCTTTGTTGGAAGAAAATCTTCGAACTCAGGATTATGTGAATGGAAACATACGAGAATTATTGGTAAGGTTCATCCGTTTGAATTGGGAGATTTGGACAGAACATCTTAAATTAAAAGAATATAGCAATCACTTACAAGAGGATAAGATACATGGGATTTGCTTTTTGATAAAAGATTAAGAGTAATTAATCATTACTAAGAAGAAATAATGGCCAAAAGTCTATAAAAACAGAGATATAAAGAGAATTGCAGTTTTAAATCCATATAGACCATACAAAAGAGGATTACATAAGTACCTAGAGCTTGAAGAGAGCTTCACGCCTATATAAAATCTTTCAAAAATGGGCAACCGAGCGAAAAGTTATGAGCATTTTACTACAAGACTATAAAACTGCCAAAATTCGCCTAAAAGTTAGCAACTTTGGGAGAAATTCTGATCATCAATGAAGTGAAGGATTAAGATATTAGTTACATGAGTGGAAAGAGAATATAAAGAGCTTCCTAGCCATATGATCAATTTTAGAAACCAATACCCGAGTGATGAGTAATTACTAGTTGAAATTTGGGTATTAGACTACAAAAACTGCACTTCCCTCTCTTTGCATGAAACCTCAATTTTCACATAGCCTCTTGCTTTTCATCTCCTTCATGATTCCTTCCATGAATTATGATCTCACCTTTGATGTGCTTATCTTTATCTTAACCTAGGGAGAGAAAGGAAGGTGAGGAGGCTATGAGGTTTTACACAAGTGTGTTTTGATTCTAAGAAGTGATCGAAGTCAAAACCCCAACTTTGTGTCACACTAGTACCATGTAATCATGCATTTTATGGTCTCTAACCCCCCTCTAGAAACAAGGCAATAACTCATCATCAGTTAACCTTTCCCAAAGTTTGCACCTTGAATTTAAGTGCTTCAGATGAGAAACATAGTTTCTCATCGACTCATCTTCCTTTTGTTTGATATTATGTAATTGTGCCACAGGGCTCCATTTATCACCACTTCGGGAAAAACTGCACACAAAAAAATTCTTTAGCCTTGTGAAGTTAACCTTATGCTTAGGCTTAAGGGTTTCGAACCATTGATGAGCTTTTCCTTCCAAGGTCAGTGAGAGAAGGCATGTATCATTGTCACATCACTGACCGGCCCGCAGGTTTCACATGTGGATTCAAAAATCTTTGCTTGTTGGATAGGATCCTCATCCCCAGAGAACTTTTGGGCAAGTTTTGAAATGATATGGGGTTTCATCTGGGAAGGTCAGTGTTAGATATCCGTAACGCCGCTACGGGCGTTACCACGAGAGGGGACGGCCTCTGGCTCACCACCCAGCCATAGAGGAAGAATCCGGATTGCCCCTCATCCCCCAGGCTATATAGTGTGTGGCCTGCCGTCCACACTAGCCTGGCCGCCCATGACTCCGCATGGGCGTCCTCTCCCATTGAACCCCGGATATGGCCATCCGGTCTGCCGTCGGTCAAGGCATTACAGCCTATGTGACATTACCCCCCCTTAAGAAGAGTTTTCGTCCTCGAAAACAAACTGGGGAAACCTTTTGGAAATTGCACTACGGCGTTCCCAGGTAGCTACCTCCTCATTCCTATCTGTCCATTTAACAAGTACCTCCTGGTACACTTTATGTCGGGTCTGTCTATCACGATACTGTAGAATCTTTTCAGGTTCATGTGGTATCTTTGGTGGTTCTATCAAGTCCACCAAAATCTCTGGAGAAACTGCGTTCTCTAACCCGTGAACTGATTTCTTCAGTTTACTGACATGGAAGACAGGATGGACTTGAGAACTCTCCGGTAACTCAAGTTTATATGCTACGTCCCCAATCTTCTTAAGGATTTTAAAAGGACCACAATATCTCGGAGAAAGTTTATCACACTTTCCCGTTTTCATGGTTTCTGACTGCGCAGGAACCTTGAGGAATACAAAGTCACCTTCTGCAAAGGTCACCTTTCTTCGTCCTTTATCTGCATAAGTTCTAGCGCAATCCTGAGCGCTACGAATGCTCTCACGTGCGGCTCTGAGCATATCATTCATATCTTCAAGGAAATCCTTGACAGATTGAATCTTCTCCTTTTCTAGGCCTACAGCCATTGGAGATCTCAGCTGGAATCCATACATTAACATGAATGGTGTAAATCCAGTCGCTGAGTGTTTGGAGCTGTTATAGGCAAACTCCAGTAAGGGTAAGTACTCTTCCCAATTAGATTGCTTCTTACTAACATAAGAACGCAACATATCCTCTAGAATTTGGTTAACTCTTTCAGTTTGACCATCAGACTCCGGATGATCTGCCGTACTCATACTCAGAGTAGTATCCAGCTTTTTGAAGACTTCCCTCCAAAAATGACTGTTGAACTTTCTATCTCTATCCGACACTATATCTGCGGGCAGGCCATATAGCTTGTAGAGATGTTCAATAAAGAGTTTTGCCAACTCTGGCGTTTTAACAGTTTTCTTCGTGGCAATAAACTTTGCCATTTTAGTTAACCTGTCCACTACCACCCACACCGAGTCATTCCCTCGACTCGTCTTGGGTAAACCAGTAATGAAATCCATGGAAATGCTTTCCCATTTCCCTTGAGGAATCTCCAGCAGATGGAGTAGTCCTCCAACCTTAAGACGTTCATGTTTATTGACCTGGCACTTATTGCATTTCAGCACATAAGTCTGGACGTCCTTAAACAAACTAGGCCAATAAAACTATCTTTTTACTAGTGCATAGGTCTTTTGAATCCCGGGATGACCCGCACTTGGACTATCATGACTTTCTTTAAGAATTTGGGCCCGAAAGTCACCAATAGTTGGTACACATATTCTACCCTTGTAGAGTAAGTACCCGTCGTCAATGGAGTAATTAGCATATTTCTCCCCCCGACGAAGTTTATCACTCCCCTTTGAAGCCGTGGCAGTCAAAGGTGATGAAGGGCCTACGTCAGAACTCTCCGGTTCCAAACTATACCCAGAAGACACGGCTAGTCTCTCCGGACTAACTCTCGCTTCCCTTCCCATTGCACCTTCGGCCAGTCTCTCCGGACTAGCAATACGTGCCAACGAGGGAGGTGGTCGCGTCTGTGAAGAAGTGCGTACGCGTACAGCGCGCCAGACCTCTGTAAAAGATGAATCGTGCTCACATAAACCACGTAGGGACTCCAAGAAATCATTCTTGAAGACTGTGAAACTAAGTTCATTAATCTGTGGCATGCGACTAAGTGCATCTGCCACCACGTTATACTTACCTTTCTGGTAACGTATCTGAAGGTCAAACTCTTGTAGAATCTCCGCCCACCGAGCTTTTCTACCCTTCAGTTCATTTTGACTTGAAAGCCATTTCAGACTTTCATGGTCCGTCCGGACCTCAAAAGTGGCACCATATAAATAGTGTCTCCACTTTTTCAGTGCATGAACTATCGCTAGTAACTCTCGCTCGTAAGCCGAGTAGTTACGCTGCGCACGATCTAACTTTTTACTTTCAAATGCAATTGGGCGTCCCCTTTGCATTAGTACGGCCCCAATGGCCTCATTACTAGCGTCTGTTTCCAAAACAAACGACTCATTTGGATCGACAATTGTCAAAACAGGTGCAGCTGCTACGGTCACCTTGAGCTTATCAAAGCTTTTCTGTTGGGCGTCCCCCCAACTAATGTTCTTTGTTTTTGACCGTAACTAGTCCGTCAACGGGACTGCGATCTTCGTGTAGTCCTTCACATACTGTCGGTAGAACCCCGACATGCCAAGAAAAATCTGCAGTTCCTCGAGATTCTTCGGCGCTGGCCATTTAAGAATAGCCTCTACTTTTTCTGGCTCCATCCGCGTACCATCGGCGGATATAATATGGCCAAGGTAGTGAATTTCTGTTTCAAAAAATTCACATTTGCTTTTCTTTGCAAATAATTTGTGCTCTCGCAACAACTTGAACACTAGACGCAAATGCTCTATGTGTTCTTTCTGTGTCTTACTGTACACAAGAATATCATCTAGGAAAACTACTACGAATTTTCCCAGATATGGACGTAAAATACTGTCCATCAGCGTCATAAACGTCGCTAGAGCATTGGTTAGCCCAAATGGCATAACCAAAAACTCAAAATGCCCGAAACGGGTCCTAAATGCTGTCTTCGCAACATCTTCTGCTTTTATTCTAACCTGATGATACCCAGATCTCAGGTCTATTTTTGTGAAGTATCTCGATGCATAGAGTTGATCAAACAACTCATCCATGCGTGGCATCGGATACTTGTTCTTAATTGTTATCTGATTAAGAACCCTATAGACTATGCACATCCGCATAGATCCGTCTTTCTTCTTTACCAGAAGAATAGGCGATGCCCACGGACTTGAACTAGGCCGAATAAAGCCTTTGTTCAAATATTCCGTTAATTGTTTTTCCACCTCCTGTGCCTCGGAGTGGCTTAATCTATAAGCAGGTTTGCTTATAGGTTTTGATCCTGGCATAACTTCGATGCCATGGTCTACTTCCCTAGATGGTGGTAAACCATCTGGTAAATCATCAGGAAAAACATCCTGAAATTCCTCTAATAAATTCGTTAAAGTATCTACGTACTTTTTCTTTAATGTCTCATTCACCTTGGATTTTTTCTTGTTTGAATCACATGCATGCCAAACAGGGTTTTCAAACAGTGGGTCTCGTCCAAGGTTATTTTGTTTTTCTTGTTTGTCTACGCAAACATCATTTATCGTTTCATCTACGGAAACAGAATTCAAAAGAGGGTAACAAGCATATACCTCTGCTATCTGGTCTCTGCGGACCGCTATACACAACTCCATGGAGGAAATAAGTGGTGTGGCAGGGACAGTACGGTCGCCCTACATGGTGATGACTCTACCTCCATGCTCAAAACATAGCGTGTTATGTAAGTAATTCCGAGCTAGACTAGGGCCCAAGCCATACAGCCACTCCCTACCTAGATATACGTCTGCTCTTGCTAAGTGCATGACCTGAAAGTCAAGCGGAGCCTTGTAGTCCTGCATAGATAATGGGACCCCCAATACTACGGTATTCCATACCGTTTTGTCATATCCGTTGGCTAGGCCAACAGTATACTCATGATCACTCCGGGTCTCAGTCAATCCCAATTTCTTGACTAACGAGTAGTTCAAGAAGTTGTGACTAGCTCCATCATCAATAAAAACTGTGACTCTACGGCCACCTATGGTGCCATACATGCGCACCATGTCATGCGGACCTACAGTAGGCTGCCACATCGCCGGTGTCACTGAACAAGCGTGATGCTCATCACAATGACACACTGTCACCTCTCTGAACTCTGCGGAACTGAGAGGGAGTCTCTGCACTGTATGCAACTGCCTAGAAGATTTACCATCTTTTTTGGGCTCGTTGCCACTCGTGCTGGCTTTAGGCTTTGGACACTCAGCCTTCGTGTGTCCTACTTCATTGCAATTAAAGCAGCGATTTTCCTTTCGCGCTTTAATATATTGCTCTTTCTTTTGGTTTTCGGTGTCTCTTTTTTTTCTAGATGGTCGCGGTTTTTTAGACCAATGACCACCCTGTCCTTCCTGGTCCGTCCTATCCCCTTGTTTCTCACTGCGGAACCCTTTTCTTTTGAGGCCTGACCTCCTCTTTTCACTACCGTCGGCCCTGCTAGAACCACCACGCGCACTACGGCGCTTGATGTCATCGAATATCTGTGCATATTGAATTGCCTCTGCTAAGTCCTTAGGCTGTAGGGGTTCTACGTACTCAAGGTAATCATCTTTGAGGCCTCTCTTAAAGCCCCGCAATGTTTGGAATGCATCGATTCCTTTTAACTTGAGTACTATCTCCCTGTAGTTTGAGATGTACTGAGTTAGGGATTTGTTCTCCATCGAGCACTTGTCCCATAACTCCCAGCTTCTCTCTGCCTCATTAACAGGCAAAAATTCTTTTCGAAACATTGTTTCAAATTCCGTCCAAGTGGCAGGGCGAGTTGTCAGACTCATCCACCACTTGTACGCTTTGCCAGTTAAAGAGAGGCTAGCCTCTACGGGCTGTATACGGCTAGGCTGCTGTCGCAGCGCATGCAAATCTGACCACTTCGCTAGAAACATATTGACTGAGTCCTTGTTTCTCTCCTTTTCCTCGCCACCAAAACTAGGCGGCTTTAAGTCTTTTAACAACGACGAAGCTGTCGCTACGGACGGCCCCGCAGGCGCATCGGCCTGTACTCCTGCAACCACTGGCGAGGCTACGCTCACCCGTGCTGTAGGAGCTCGGCTACCACGAGGAGTCGGAGTATTAGCCAAGGCAGCTGTCAGTGCATCTAACCGTGTGGAGATGCTCTGTAGCATCGTGACTAAATCAGCCTGGACTTTACCCATAGTATTCAATTTCGCATTAAGATATTTAAACAGTCCACTAGAGAGCTCCGTCTCTGTCAGGACATCAGCAGGGTCCAGTAGGTCATAGTCATCGTCGTCATAATCCAAGAGGTCCTCCTCGGTCCCCTCGGCGACGTCAGTGTTCATGTCCTCTGGCTCATCGGCCAGCAAGGGGTCATCAGCCAATGCGGCCGCTGTGGGCTCGCTGGCTCCTAAGACAGGGTCAATAGACGAGGAGGGCGCTGGCGGATCACGAGTGATCGATAAGCGCGCTCCGGACCGAACAACGGTCGGGCGTGTACGGCCTGACAATTCGGTCGGGGTCAAACCCGCGACCGAGGACAAGAGACTGGAAAAACCTAGAGAAGTAGAAGGCGGTGGAGACACACTACGCCTAGCAGAACGACTAGATATGTGTTTCGCCGTGGGTTTCGCCGCCTCACACACGCACACAGGGCTGGTCGTGGGGGGTGGTCTGCGCCCCCCCGCTTCAACAGGGACTGGCCAGGTTGGTTTCGCCACCGGTGGTTTACCCAAGCTTAGTCGTGGGGGGTTGGTCTGCGCCCCCCACCTTAACACAGGTTTCCATCCTTTGAAACCTTCAACGCAGAGTTTTTGTTTTTTCTTTTTTCGAAGCGATTCAACGCAGCACCGGTTTCGTGGGGTTGGTCTGCGCCCCCCCCACCTCAACACACAGGCGTTTTCTTTTGAAAACCTTCAACGCACAATTTTTCAAATCGATTCAACAAAGAAAAAAATGAAAACAACACATTTTGCTTACCTCGATGCTGTGTGTGACGGGGAGAGAGAATGAGAGAGAGAGAGAAAGAGTTCTTCCCTTCAAAAGTCTTGGCCCTCCTTCCTCCACACATTCCCTTGTGTAGATAAGGGTAAGGAGATTGTGGATGAAAACCACCGAGTGGGCTCCGGTCCTCCGTTCGCGCGCGGACTCTCACGATCCCTTCGAACCATGCTCTGATACCAGTGTTAGATATCCGTAACGCCGCTACGGGCGTTACCACGAGAGGGGACGGCCTTTGGCTCACCACCCAGCCATAGAGGAAGAATCCGGATTGCCCCTCATCCCCCAGGCTATATAGTGTGTGGCCTGCCGTCCACACTAGCCTGGCTGCCCATGACTCCGCATGGGCGTCCTCTCCCACTGAACCCCGGATATGGCCATCCGGTCTGCCGTCGGTCAAGGCATTACAGCCTACGTGACAGTCAGGGTTCTAGAGAAGGGCCTAGTTCTTTGACCATCCCTCGAACCATCTCTGCTTCCATATTTAGCATGTCTGCCCTTGTGGCTACATTAAGGTCCATGGTTGGATCTGAGTTTTTTTATAAAGTATGTTTAGAACTATAATATTTGCCTTCAACTCTTGGGCTCCACTAAACCAATTTTGTAAATTTACGTATGTAATTCATCAATGAAAAGTTTTGTCTTGTGATTGATGTGCCTTTGTAAATTTTTATGTCGTTATTTTAGAATTACAATATTTGGAGCTCTTTTTATGAAGCCCTTTAAGAGTTCTAATATTTTCCTTTTAGAGATGTACTCGAGTCACGAGATGACAATTGAAGGCAATTATGGCACAGTATCTCAAAACCATAGCCATCCCATTACAAACTCATGTTCCTACCTTGAAAAATTTAAGTACAAATGTGTTTTGAGTAAAAAACATCATAAAATGAGAAGGGAATTTCTCAATATTTACAAAAAAGATGATAAAATTAGAAGAAAATTTAAAGATATTTACAATGATAAAAAGGGAGGAGAATGAAGCTTTATATTTTGTCTCCATTTCCTTTGGTTTCATCTCCATGTCCCCCTTTGTCTCCTCTGGTTTTGTGGCCTCCTTTGTCTCCATGTCCATTTCCTTTGACTGTTTCTGGTTATTCTTACCAGCAAACTTGAGTTCCTTCTTAGATTTCTTACCAACACCCTTCTTGGTACCCACTTGAGGACCACTTTTCTTTGAGGTACTTCCTGATTTAGTACCCTTGGTCTCTTTATGTGTGCCTTGTTGAGGAGCACCCTTGGTTTCTTTATGTATAGTTCCTTACTTAAACATAAAATGCTTTAGTGGTGAATGTACATGCATTTTCTTCTTCTTCTTAGATGGAGAGGCTTGCCTTGGGGGTGGTGGAGAATTTGGATCATTAGGAGTAATTGAATTATTGAAAATAATATTGATTGCTCTTGCATGAACACTCCACATCCAAAACTCGTGAGATTCAAGAGTCTGTCAAATTAAGATAATTTCTCAGATTTAAGAATCTGGAACTATAGAAAATAAGTTAAAAAATTTGGTAAAGATTTACTGTTGTAAAAATAGTGGGTTTTTAACTTAACCTACACTGCTATCAATCTCGGTATATTTAGACAAAAGATATTTCCACACATTGGCAATAACATGCCATCCACATGAGCTAGAATCTTTTTGTAAAGCCATTCGCTAATTCAGAAACTTATATTAAATTTGAATATAAGGAAAAATAAAGTATGAAGCTTAGAAGGAAGACCAATATTTAAGTTAATAAGGAGAACTACTTACAATTGAATCTACCCATGCATGCCAGTCAGGCTATTCATGAGAATAACACTTCTTCTCACAATATTGATAACACAAGCACTCCAGTGTCCACTAGAAAAAAGCAAAAAAAAAATAAGAAAACGAATATCCTTAAGAATTCTAAACATATGTGGTAAACACATAGGAATCATCAGTTAAAGATGAACCTCTCTACATATGGAAAAACAATAAAATAAATGTTCTTTTTTTTCATTGGATTGAAATAGGATGCCAGCTTAGAAGTCTTCTTCTATATATCAATCAATGTAGGCGACACTAACGGATCACAAATGAATACTTCGTTGACTTGATTTGGAAGCAATTCCTTCATAAGTGCCCTGAAAGAGTTTATAAAGGAAAAATAAATAAAATAGAAAATATTCTTATATTATTAACATATGATAAAATAAACATATGTGAAAAATGTAGTCATACCTTAAACACATAAGAACAACACTGTCATTGATCTCCCTATCCTTCTCTACAAGCATGTAAATGTCTCTAGGTGCAATATAGAGTTAGTTTTCCTCCACTGTGTCAACATTGCAGATTAGTTGCCCTGGTACTTGGGCAAGACTTTGAGAATTATCCTTCTCCAACTGCACAAGGGTCTCTAAGCTATCATGCTATGAACGTCAAGAGAAGGGGCACTATCGCACTGAGTGTCTAAAATTGAGGAAAAGAGAGAATAAAAGTTTAGCACTTTTAGAGGAAACATGCTCACAAGAAGAAGAGGAAACATTGATGCCATTAATGGCAAAAAGGGGGTCGTAAAACTAGGAGCCAAGAAGAAGAAGAACAAGAAGATAAATCTGAAGAAGAGGAGAAAAATAATAAGAAGAAGAAGTTGTCTAGAAGAAAAATTGGACAATCTGACTTTCCTCTTGGACAAGGATCTCTTAGTTATGACCTCTTAATAGATCTTAGGGAGAAAATGACACAAATCACATTTGGGCAGCTTTTGGCACTCTCTCCAAAGCTTAGAAAGGAATGGGGTAAGCTGGCTAGCACAAGGGAATCTAAGAAAAAGAAGAAGAGGGATAATGGGACTCCTATGGCTCAAAAGGTGGATATTGATGTAAGAGATAATGTGCCTGTGATTAATGTCATCATTGAGGGGCAAACAATTTCTAATGCATACATTGATAGAGGTGTGTCAATCAATGTCATGAGTGAAAAAACAATGAAAGATGCCGATTTAAAGTTGTCTTCTACTAACTCTCCCTATCGCATCAAATTTGTTGATTAGGAATTGTTAGGAATTTGGGAGTGGATGTATGTGGTATTTGTGTGCCTACAACTTTCCAAGTCATTCCTACAAAGCTTGATGCTAGGGTTTACCCATTGATATTGGGTAGGCCATGGCTTCGCCAAGTGAAGGCAATTAAAAAGTGGGAGACATGTGATCTTATTCTACAAGGTAAGAATAAGAAGGTCCACTACAACATCAAGAGTCGTCATAAGAAAGTGATAAGAGGTGAACCTTCAACTTCCGAAAGTTCAAAGTCAGAGTCATTGGATGAAGAGGAGACGAGTGGTATCTCCGAGGATTCCATCATCTCAGAAGGAGAGGTGGAGAGAGTTGCATTTAGTCTTTCCCTACTAGGAAGGGATCGAGGGGATGCTGAAGACAATGGAGCCTTGGAAGGGGAAGCTTCTTTAACCATATTCAAGAAAGGAGATGTGAACCTCACTAGTCTTTACCAATAGAATGAACTTCTTCTTGATGAGTCCATAGCGGGTATTGAAAGGGAGAATTACTTAAAAATGTTGATGGATTTCCTAACCTTTTTGCAAACAGCTACTCACAAGTACGCCAAGTTACCCTAGTAGAGCAGAAGACTGATCTCAAGCCCCAAAGTAAGCCAGTGGTACAGCGGCTAAGGGGTTTGGTAGTAGTGCAAGCGGAGGTTCTTAAGAATGAGGTAACTAATGTGCTTGAAGCTGGATTTATTTTTCCAGTAGATAATTCAGAGTGGATTTTCCATTCCCAAAAAGGGTGGAAAATGGCGTGTGTGTGTGGACTTTCACCCTCTGAATGCATGCACAAAGAGGGATATTATCCTCTACCCTTTTAGGATGAGATTTTGGATCAAGTTGTAGATCATGAGTTGTATTCAGTGTGTGATGGATACTCTGGATACTTTCAAATCCGGATTTGTGAAGAAGATCAAAGGAAAACCTCATTTATCACCCCTTGGGGAGTGTATGCCTGTAGGGTGATGCCATTTGGCTTGACCAATGCACCAGTAACTTTTCAACGTTTCATGAGTCAGGTATTTGTACCTTACTTGGGAAAGTTTATAAGGGTCTTTTTGGATGATTTTTGCAATTATTCAAGCCACATGGATCACTTGGAAAAGTTGAGGTTGGCCTTGCAAAGTATTGATGATGGAAAAGGGTGTCTTAATCCTAGAAAATGCCGCTTGGCACGAAGGAAGGTGGTTCTCTTGGGACATGTTATCTCAGAAGAAGGCATAGAGATGGATCCTGAGAAGGTGCAGGCAATTGTGGCCCTCCCACCACCTACCAATGTAAGGAAGGTAAGGAGGATTTTGGGTAAAACAAAGTATTATCAACACTTTGTTGACATATTCTCTGAAAAGATGTATCCTATAAATCTGTTGACAAAGAAGAATGTTTCTTTCCAATGGGGGCCCGATCAAATTCAATCTTTTTGTTTGCTCAAGAAATGCATGAGTGAAAGTCCAATTATGCAATCTCCTAGGTGGAGGGAGGACTTTTATGTGAACCCAAGTGTCTCATCACATTCAGTGGGTGCCATACTCTTGTAAAAGAGAGAGCAAGGGCGTATGCAACCAGTGTAGTATGCAAGCTGACAACTCACTGATGCCGAGGAGAGGTATGATGAAATGGAGAAAGGTGGTTTGTCTCTTGTTTTTGCAGTAAAGAAGTTTAGGTCATACTTGTTGCCTCGCCCTTTTTTCTTCCTCACATCTCAACCTTCTTTACAATTCTTGGTCTGCAAACCCAATCCTGCAGGAGGGAAGTTTGCAAAGTGGATTTGTGAGCTTCAAGAATTCTCTTTCACTTTTATTACAAAAAACACCATAGGGTCTCTCTTGCAAATTTGCTTACAAGGAAGGAAGAGGAAGAAGGAATAGGAACAAAGGAAGAAGTATATGAAGATTTGGAGACACCACCAACTACTTTCACTATGCATTTTGATGGAGCCTTTAGCCCTTCCAGGCAATGTGGGGCTGGGAGGATAGTTTTATTTGATCCAGAAGGAAAAGAGGTATGGGCCAAGGGTAGGGAATTTCCAAAGGCTATATCAAATAATGTGGCTGAGTACAATGCATTAATTTGGGGATTAGAAGATTGCATAAAAGATGGAATTAAAGAGGTAGAGGTTAAAGGGGATTCGCATTTGGTCATCGGACAAATGAAAGGAGAATATAAGGCAAGGAGTCCTAATCTCCAAGAATTGTATAAAAGGGCAATGGAGTTAAAAGAAGCTTTTGAGTTTTGTAAATTTGTGCATGTTAACAGGAAGGTTAATCAAAAGGCTGATGAATTGGCTACTAAAACTTTGGCTTCTTTCAAAGTAGCTATTCTTGCGTTAATGGATACAGGTTGGCCTGAGCTCCAAGATGTTCAACACTATTTAGATACAAGATACTTCCCTCCTGGATTGAATCCTCAACAGAAGCAAAGGCTTACAAGGAAATCTCATCCTTACACAATTCTAGGGGATGTTCTTTACAAGCAAGGTAAGGATAAGATTCTTAGGAGGGTAGTGAGCTTGGAAGAATCTAAAAGGATTATGGAGTTATGTCATGAATGTTCAGGTCACTTTGCCTCAGCCAGCATAACTCGAAGGATCCTTAACATAGGTTATTATTGGCCTCGACTCAGCAAAGATGTCTATGAGTGGTACAGAAGCTATGAAGTATGCCAGTCATATGGGCATAAACAATTGGTTCTCCGACCCTTAAACGCTATCCTAGCATATGGTCCATTTGAAAGATGGGGATTAGATTTTGTGGGCCCACTTCCTCGTTCCTCACATGGGAAGTATTACATATTGATGGCCACAGATTATGCAACAAGGTGGGCAGAAGAAAAGGCCATGGTCAATAATAAAGCAGTGGCTGTGGCAATCTTTCTCAGGGAATACATATGTGCCCGATTTGGGTGTCCATTAGAAATCATTTACGGATGGGGGGAGGTCTTTCAGGAATGACTTGATTGAATCTTTGGTGTAGAAATTAAAAATAAAGCATGCAATGTCAACTCCCTATTATCCCCAATGTAATGATTTAGTAGAAAAAACTAATGGACTACTTTGTGGATCTTTATCTAAGCTAGTGGATACTATGAAGAGAAAGTGGGATGTGCATTTGCCAGAGGTCCTATGGGCCTATAGGACAACTCACAAACTCTCTCTTGGTTTCACACCTTTTCAGTTAGTTTATGGAATGGAGACTATTTTGCCAATAGAATTGGAAATCACAAGCCTTCGCACATCTTTTGCACACTTGAATAATGAAGAAGAAACACATGCCCAACGCCTAGTACAACTAGAGACCTTGGATGAGAGGCGGCTTCAGGCACTTCAAAATTTGGACACTTCACAACAACGATGCAAGGCAAGGCATGACACTCTCACGAAGAAGAAGAAGAAGCCAAAACTCAAGCAAGGAAGCTTAGTCATGAGGTATGATGGCTGTGTGGAGAAACAGCTCGATAAGAAGCTTCTTCGACACTGGGAAGGCCCCTTTAGGATAAAGCAAAAGTTCAAAAATAACACCTATCTTCTAGAGGATACAAGTGGCTAGGAGGTTCCCGGACGTGCCAATGAGTACCAGCTAAAGATATTTTACCCTCAAGCACCATGGCCAGCAGACTCCCAAGACAAGCATGGAGGATCTGCTGGGGGAGAAAAGATGTGACATGAAAAATAGATATCTTTCATTTTTAATTTTGTACATATTTTGATGGTTTCTCAATGGTAATAAGGTGGAAGGTTGTCCAAGAAGATTATGGCGCCCATAATGGAATAATGGCGTGGTGATGCAGCCGCTTAGCGGCTACCCTGATAACAGCATTCTATCTTCAAATATAATGGTTTTACGTGATTTAGGGTGCACAAATTGTAAATGCCACAAGTATGCTTGATAAATACTTTGGTATAGTAGATAGGCTAGTGATGTGGAAAATAAAAGTGGCCCTTCATGCTCACATGGACTTTAATTGTATTATTAATATAGTATTCACCATAAGGCTACAAGTTGGGGAGTGTGGAAGGCATGTGGAGGAGTGTGTGTAGGTGCATAATTGGGAAAGACTCTTCTAGAATGCCTACATGAAAGAGGAGAATTCTGGCATGTGTAAGTGGGATCTCCACCTACATGCCACTTAGACTTGGCTATTATCTCATCACACTTTCAAAGTCAAAAAGTCTTCAATTTAATAATCAATAGAAGACGTAGCCTAAGAGGACAATTGATGGTGACATCTACCCTTATGTCATTGAAGGGTTGAAGATTCTTATGTTGTAATTTGTAAAAATGGAAGAGAGGGTGATTCTCCACCTATAAAAGGAGCCCTCCTCTCCCTTTCAAATGAATGAATGAAGCCTCCTCAATTGAGCATTTTGTGTCATTGCCATCCTCTTATATTCAAACACTCTCTTTACATGTGAATGTCTCATTTAGCATTGGCTCCTCATGCTTAACCCAATTTTGGACCTTTTTGATGATTCATGATAAGTGGGATAAGGAGTTATTATCTTGGTGGGCCTGTAACTTCTCAAGGTAGCCCTTGCCTTATTGCCGCCCTCCTTTGGAGGTACCAATGGTTTTAGTGGTAATGAGCATGAATTTCTGCCAGTCTTGCAACTCCAAACAACAGGGCAATTCTTTGTTGGAAGAAAATCTTCGAACTCAGGATTATGTGAATGGAAACATACGAGAATTATTGGTAAGGTTCATCCGTTTGAATTGGGAGATTTAGACAGAACATCTTAAACTAAAAGAATATAGCAATCACTTACAAGAGGATAAGATACATGGGATTTGCTTTTTGATAAAAGATTAAGAGTAATTAATCATTACTAAGAAGAAATAATGGCCAAAAGTCTATAAAAACAGAGATATAAAGAGAATTGTAGTTTTAAATCCATATAGACTATACAAAAGAGGATTACATAAGTACCTAGAGCTTGAAGAGAGCTTCGCGCCTATATAAAATCTTTCAAAAATGGGCAACCGAGCGAAAAGTTATGAGCATTTTACTACAAGACTATAAAACTGCCAAAATTCGCCTAAAAGTTAGCAACTTTGGGAGAAATTCTGATCATCAATAAAGTGAAGGATTAAGATATTAGTTACATGAGTGGAAAGAGCATATAAAGAGCTTCCTAGCCATATGATCAATTTTAGAAACCAATACCCGAGTGATGAGTAATTACTGGTTGAAATTTGGGTATTAGACTACAAAAACTGCACTTCCCTCTCTTTGCATGAAACCTCAATTTTCACATAGCCTCTTGCTTTTCATCTCCTTCATGATTCCTTCCATGAATTATGATCTCACCTTTGATGTGTTTATCTTTATCTTAACCTAGGGAGAGAAAGGAAGGTGAGGAGGCTATGAGGTTTCACACAAGTGTGTTTTGATTCTAAGAAGTGATCGAAGTCAAAACCCCAACTTTGTGTCACACTAGTACCATGTAATCATGCATTTTATGGTCTCTAACCCCCCTCCAGAAATAAGGCAATAACTCATCATCAGTTAACCTTTCCCAAAGTTTGCACCTTGAATTTAAGTGCTTCAGATGAGAAACATAGTTTCTCATCAACTCATCTTCCTTTTGTTTGATATTATGTAATTGTGCCACAGGGCTCCATTTATCACCACTTCGGGAAAAACTGCACACAAAAAAATTCTTTAGCCTTGTGAAAATAACCTTATTCTTAGGCTTAAGGGTTCCGAATCATTGATGAGCTTTTCCTTCCAAGGTCAGTGAGAGAAGGCATGTATCATTGTCACATCACTGACCGGCCCGCAGGTTTCACATGTGGATTCAAAAATCTTTGCTTGTTGGATAGGATCCTCATCCCCAGAGAACTTTTGGGCAAGTTTTGAAATGATATGGGGTTTCATCTGGGAAGGTCGGGGTTCTAGAGAAGGGCCTAGTTCTTTGACCATCCCTCGAACCATCTCTGCTTCCATATTTAGCATGTCTGCCCTTGTGGCTACATTAAGGTCCATGGTTGGATCTGAGTTTTTTTATAAAGTATGTTTAGAACTATAATATTTGCCTTCAACTCTTGGGCTCCACTAAACCAATTTTGTAAATTTACGTATGTAATTCATCAATGAAAAGTTTTGTCTTGTGATTGATGTGCCTTTGTAAATTTTTATGTCGTTATTTTAGAATTACAATATTTGGAGCTCTTTTTATGAAGCCCTTTAAGAGTTCTTTTTATGAAGCCCTTTAAGAGTTCTAATATTTTCCTTTTAGAGATGTACTCGAGTCACGAGATGACAATTGAAGGCAATTATGGCATAGTATCTCAAAACCATAGCCATCCCATTACAAACTCATGTTCCTACCTTGAAAAATTTAAGTACAAATGTGTTTTGTGTAAAAAACATCATAAAATGAGAAGGAAATTTCTCAATATTTACAAAAAAGATGATAAAATTAGAAGAAAATTTAAAGATATTTACAATGATAAAAAGGGAGGAGAATGAAGCTTTGTATTTTGTCTCCATTTCCTTTGGTTTCATCTCCATGGCCCCCTTTGTCTCCTCTGGTTTTGTGGCCTCCTTTGTCTCCATGTCCATTTCCTTTGACTGTTTCTGGTTATTCTTACCAGCAAACTTGAGTTCCTTCTTAGATTTCTTACCAACACCCTTCTTGGTACCCACTTGAGGACCACTTTTCTTTGAGGTACTTCCTGATTTAGTACCCTTGGTTTCTTTATGTGTGCCTTGTTGAGGAGCACCCTTGGTTTCTTTATGTATAGTTCCTTACTTAAACATAAAATGCTTTAGTGGTGAATGTACATGCATTTTCTTCTTCTTCTTAGATGGAGAGGCTTGCCTTGGGGGTGGTGGAGAATTTCGATCATTAGGAGTAATTGAATTATTGAAAATAATATTGATTGCTCTTGCATGAACACTCCACATCCAAAACTCGTGAGATTCAAGAGTCTGTCAAATTAAGATAATTTCTCAGATTTAAGAATCTGGAACTATAGAAAATAAGTTAAAAAATTTGGTAAAGATTTACTGTTGTAAAAATAGTGGGTTTTTAACTTAACCTACACTGCTATCAATCTCGGTATATTTAGACAAAAGATATTTCCACACATTGGCAATAACATGCCATCCAGATGAGCTAGAATCTTTTTGTAAAGCCATTGGCTGATTCAGAAACTTATATTAAATTTGAATATAAGGAAAAATAAAGTATGAAGCTTAGAAGGAAGACCAATATTTAAGTTAATAAGGAGAACTACTTACAATTGAATCTACCCATGCATGCCAGCCAGGCTATTCATGAGAATAACACTTCTTCTCACAATATTGATAACACAAGCACTCCAGTGTCCACTAGAAAAAAGCAAAAAAAATATTTAAGAAAACGAATATCCTTAAGAATTCTAAACATATGTGGTAAACACATAGGAATCATCAGTTAAAGATGAACCTCTCTACATATGGAAAAACAATAAAATAAATGTTCTTTTTTTTCATTGGATTGAAATAGGATGCCAGCTTAGAAGTCTTCTTCTTCATATCAATCAATGTAGGCGACACTAACGGATCACAAATGAATACTTCGTTGACTTGATTTGGAAGCAATTCCTTCATAAGTGCCCTGAAAGAGTTTATAAAGGAAAAATAAACAAAATAGAAAATATTCTTATATTATTAACATATGATAAAATAAACATATGTGAAAAATGTAGTCATACCTTAAACACATAAGAACAACACTGTCATTGATCTCCCTATCCTTCTCTACAAGCATGTAAATGTCTCTAGGTGCAATATAGAGTTAGTTTTCCTCCACTGTGTCAACATTGCAGATTAGTTGCCCTGGTACTTGGGCAAGACTTTGAGAATTATCCTTCTCCAACTGCACAAGGGTCTCTAAGCTATCATGCACATGTGAGATATTCTCATTTTCCTTCACCTCTTCCTCCTCCCTAGAACGCTTGCTGTCTGGCTTAGACTTCCTAACCAACTTTCTTTTCTTCTTAGGAGGGGAAGTGACTTCTTAAACTTTTATATTATCTTCCTTTGATTTCCTTTTCAATGCTAGGGAAATTGAGAGGATCTCAAAGGCTTTCTTATCCCTCATTGGGGCAAGGGATGCAAGAATTTATCAAACTTGTACCTCACCCTGCTTACAAGTGTCATGTTTCTGTTCATCAAAGTGACTCTTCTTGCATGGGAAACACACATGAAGCTATCATTCATAAAGTCTATAAGAAAGTCTTCAGAAGCTTCTTGTAGACATGCCACTGCACTGCTCTGCCATCTATAATGTCCTTTCTTTTTGATACTGTCACTTACTGTTCTTACAATTCTCAGAAATGGTGCCCTAGGGATGAGAAGATGTGTAGACTCTTGTGCTTGCCTTATCTCAGCAAAACAATTTCTTTTGTTGCTGAAGGAAAGTTCTTGCCTAGATATATTAGTTCTATCCTTTACTGGTTTCTTCTCTAATGGTTGCTTAGATGTTGTTGCCTCAGCTTTAGTTTGAGGCTTTGGCTCTGAATCTTGTTGTTTTGGAAGGGAGGGATCTGGGTACACCATCCTCACAGTTTGCTTCATAATACGAGCCATACTTCCATGAAGTGATAGTGACAAATAAATCAAGATGATGATGTCAATCATGCCGTTGATGAAAAGAATCAGTCCACGGAGTGATGAAGCAAATTCAACCCTTCAAGAAGAAGAGCTGGATTCGCACCGTCAAAGGAATCGCGCGACAAAGCGGGCGATGAGCCAGAGCGATACAAGAATCCACCCTACACGAAGAGTTGAATCTTGCGTCGTCGAAGGAATCAGGAGAAGACGTCGCGTTTCGCCCACCACGAAGTGATAGAGAAAATCTGGTGATAGACAATCCTCAGAATCACGCCATAGAGGGATGGGCCAATGCTACAACCATCCACGGAGGAGCGAAAGGAAAAGTTTGAAAATAATTCTCGCATCGTTAATGGTACTCCACAAAAAAAATGAATATTTTCTCCTTTTTATAGAGTGCAATGTCATCATTTGTTAGGATGACATAAGCCCTACACGTGGCTCTCTGGTGATGATGTCTGCCCTACACATGGAAAATCAATGATAATGTCAGCCCTACACGTGGCACATCGACACACTTCGATGATGTCAATCCTTCACTTCCCTTTGTACATGGATGACATCAGCCCTAATAATGTCTATATATAGTCGTGCCTTCCGTTTGTACATGGATGACATCAGCCCTAATAATGTCTATATATAGTCATGCCTTTCGTTTGTACATGGATGACATCAGCCCTAATAATGTCTATATATAGTCGTGCCTTTTTTAATAATGCTAGGCACGATGAAAGTCGTCCAAATGTTGAGCCTATATTCAATGTGCCCTTTAATTTAGAATATATTGTTAAGGACATGGCAAGATCTATGTTAGGGGAAGAGTGTGACATATAGTAAATTGGTTAATAGAGAAATTATAAATTAGGGATTATCACAATATGTTCACATGTCTAGCTTTGCCCTATCCTCATCTGAAAAGAAGAGCATGTTAGGAAGGTGGGATGCCTATTCACAAGATAAGAGGATAAAGACTTGTCTTCTTGACAACTGCCCTCTGCACAAGAAAAAGTGCAAGGTTCTTGAGTACTACTTTGGATTTGTTGCTTATCTATTTCTTCATGCAGACAAAGAGGACTACACAAAGGATGAACTGGAAGTTCAGAAGGGTCAAAAGGTTTCCCAAGCTTCATTTGTCATAGAGATTGAAGCTGATGATGTGGTTATGGACCTAGTTTTTGGTGATGAGGAGTGCCTTCTACGCACAGGGTTTGATGTGGTAGAGTTTAAGGCATCCACTGTTATTGATGAGGGATCATCTGTGCATGGAGAGCACTTAAAATAAAACTTCGTAATCCCTAGGCTGACCTCCTTTCCTATAAATGGCAATAATTTTATCCTTCTCTCCCATATACAAAAGCTTTATAATTTAAGGGAGGATTATTGCCTCACAACAACAATTATAGCCGATGGTTGTGAAGCTACCAGGGGTATACTCGATGTGGAAAATGAACATAAAGAGGAGTTTTTGAAGTTGGACACTGAGGTGATAGAGAACTTCATTGAAGCCCCTAGAGACATTTCATTTTGCTTTGACAAAGCCAAAGAGACTGAATCTTCTCTTGCCACAGAGCTAGAATTTCAAAGTCTTCAAGAGGAGTTGGGAATTACTGAAATGGGAAGAGAGCCCTTTGTCGCCCTTGATCAAGGAAATGAAGAAGCCTCCATCAACCTTTAGGATACATCCAAGTTGGAAGAGCATGAGAACCAGAAGGTAATTATTTGTTCTTGAGTGAGTTTATGGTATTGGCTGAATTTATGTGAAAGCTAAATTCTTTGTTTAATGCATATTGAGCTTGATGATGCTAATTATTTTTAGGATACATCCAAGTTGGAAGAGCATGAGAACCAGAAGGTAATTATTTGTTCTTGAGTGAGTTTATGGTATTGGCTGAATTTATGTGAAAGCTAAATTCTTTGTTTAATGCATATTGAGCTTGATGATGCTAATGGTTTCCTTGGACGTGGAGGTGCTGCTCGTGCAAGAGTTGGCTAAGATGCTACTCTTGCACACTACATCCCATCTATTGACAAAAAAATATTTATTGTTTATCGTAGGAAATATTTTAGTGATGCTAAAATTCCACTTCTCACACTCGAGGCACTATCTAGATATATGGGCTATTCTTTTATCCCTTACAATACACATAAGTTCATGCTTATAGAGAAGTGTGCTCCTATTTGTATCTTTGGATACAGTACAAGATTTTGGCCTTCCAAAACCGGATACTTCCTCTCTTATGCTAGCTATGCTCTCGGTGCTGGACTAGAAGATGTAAGTGCACTTAAGGGTTATAGTCACAAGAAGTTTTTGCGTTATAGAGGAAAAATGCCTAGCGAAGAGGAAGAGCAAGTAGAGAAGAGAATCAAGAGCAATTAATTATCTTATCATTGTAAATATTTTGTTATATCTTTTATGTAATGAAATGATGCGATTAAGTTTTAATTACAAGTCTATATTAATCAAAAATGTTTACAACACTATTCAAAATGTTATAAATTTTGTATACAAAATTTTGTTACACTAAATCTAAATTCTTCCTTCTTGTCTTCTTGATGATCTCCATGTCGCATGACGTGTTGGTCCTGTGCCAACTTTCCACTTAAGTGATATTCTCATTTTGGCTTGATTTCGTGTTGCCTTTGCTAAATCACTCGTACGGGACTTTTCCAACCATTGATAGTTTTCGCCCCACAAGTATATCTGTAGAACCAATTGAACATTTCTTTGAGGTAATTTGTACGAGTCTTTTCTTCTCCATGTTGGGTGTTTTTGAAATATACTCCTCTAGCTCGATAGTGAGATTTTTCCATTCCTTGGGTCCTCCACATGTCAAGAGAACCATATTCATTCATGAAGTATACACCATGAGCATACAAAATGTGCTGTAGAAGAAAACAGGACCAATTCAGAAGCTATTATTCATAATCATTTCAAATTGATGAGTAGAAAGAAACTCATGTTTACCATGTAATGCATAATGTTGGTATCACCCCATGTATCGACCATGTCTTTTTTGTAAAATTTTGGCGCTCCTCTATAGTTGTCCTACTTTTGGTCATTAATTTAACCATCTTATTGAAGTCTAACCAAACCTTCTTACATAGAACTACAAGGCTTGGATTGTACATTTACACAAATCCTTCCACAAGTCCTAGGACTTTGAGTTCTTTACTTTTTTTGGCCTCTTTAGAAAATGTCTTGCCTTATATCCACTCATTTACACCTGCTGTTGGGCCACTTCATGATTTATGCCAGAGGTCTTCTTGTTAACAGTAATCTGCACATTGCCGCCATGGCATCCAATTGAGTTGAGTAGCTTCTCTACTTTTTGAAGAGCTTCATGTTGTCTTTCCTTGCCTTGTATAGTAAATGCATAATCAACATGACACTTGAGAAGATGATCAAACACACGTATGAATGCATGAAAAGTACAAAAGTGGACATTCTTGAGTTCGAATGGAATAATAGGATTCCATTCGGGGTCTCTCAACAAATGCCTGTTTGGCTCAGCTAGCATGTTAGCAGACAAGACACCATGAACCCAATTGCCAACATTATCATCCACTATGTCATTCTCATCATCTTGGTTCTCTAGCTTCCTCTTCCTTCCTACCTTCTTCTGTTTCTTTTCTCTCACCATTCTCATGCATTATGGACAAGGATTTGGGGTGTTAGCACCTTGTGGACACCCAAGAAGGCACTTTATTGTCTTCAAGTCACCTCCTAAATTCCAGACTATTGTATAAGTGCCCTTACCCTCCACTTTTAAATTTTCCCCTTGAATCTATGCTTTGATGGCATTGGTAATCCATGGTATCCTATCAAACATCTAAGCCAGCACTTCATGTGTCTCCTTCGGTACTTCAAACGCCCTAGCCACCATATCTCTCTCTCAGATTGGACACTAAAACATGGATAACTTGACTTGCAAGCCCTCTCCCTACTGCTCCCCTGATTCATTAGAACCTTCCAAAGGTAACTCAGTCTCCTCAGTCATGTTGATCTCACTCTTTGCATATGCCATTGCCTCATTCAAAAGTGTGATACTCATTCGTTCTAACCTCTTGCCTTTCATAATCTAACACTCATCCAATTTCAACACAAAACTTACCCTGTCACCTTGCATGACAAACAAAAGTAGATGAGTTTTAGTACTTAAAAGATTTTTCTATTAGCTCGCAAAGAATGTAAAAAATTACTTACATTGTTTAGGCAGTCCGTAGAATAAGATCATAGCTCTCTGAAGACATTGTAGATCAAAAAATATATTGTTGAACTCATTGTAGGGATACATGATCTTACCATTTGTGCCTCGCTTTTTCTCCCAAGCTCCAATGGTCAATGTATCATTGATGCAATAGTATTCAATTTTTTGTTGCACATCATCATTGCATGTCCTCTTTGACTAATCTTATCTTTCTGGGGATAGGAAAAATATTCCTTGTGATGCCTTGTTTGTGGAGTGTATCTTTTAGCAATTGATGGAGGGATTGATATCCTTTTGTGCTAATGCCCACCTCATCGCATGCATTCTGAAACTCCTGAATGCTTAGAAGATTGGTAATGTCATCCATTATCTCATTTATGAGAGTACTTGACATATCTTCTTGTGGCATGGGTCTCGAATGATGGAAAGAATGTCACGCCTCCTCACACACAACTACGTAATATTTCTACAAAATCTTGAGGACAATTATCACCACATGCTTCTTTCAAAACTTTCCTATCACAAACCAATAAAGATTACCAAAAACACCTTAATCTATTGCTTATGACAACCAAAAATACTTTAATCAAGATTACTTTTGCAAACAACAATAGACAAAGAACAAAGAACAAACTTTGCTGCATGGACTCTTCGCTTGCGGAGCACCACCACCAACTACGAGTTCTTGAATGTTATTGATTGTCCTCTTTCGCTCTCTTGCTCCCACGGGGGTGCTCTTCATATGCGAGAGATTGTGTCTTGTAGCTTCATAACACGAGCCTCTTTCTCTTTGTCTCTTTTCTCTGGTTCTACAATATTATTTTGTGCATCGTGTAGTGCATGTTGCGCACTACTCAAAGTTCTTTTTAAGCTTTGTGTTTGTGAGTGGAGGAATTGGACTCTCCATGCATCACTCATGTTTAACCTTCTACAATACCCAAGCAGCCCATTATCACCCTCTCCAACAAACTGAATAAGTGAAGGGAGATCAGCGCGAAAGGTGGAGGACAATGCAAAGAACGATCATTAGGATATAAATATCCATCAACCCAAAGATCCACATTAGTCCTAGTAGGGGGTTTTAATAGCTAGAAAGATAATCCTAGTTCAAAAATTAGAGAGATCCCCTACTTTTAGGCCCAAACGTAGGCGTCATTATGAGCTTTGAAAGCATAGATATCAGTGATCCTAGTAGGGGGTTTTAATAGCAATCTCAGAGAGAAAATTAGAGAGATCCCCTACTTTTAGGCCCAAAAGTAGGCGTCATTATATGAGCTTTGTCTCCTTAGGCCTCAATAAAATTAGTCTTAATTCCTTAAAATTAGGGATCCAAGTTACAGGGCACTTTTTATGCTCAAATGCCCCCTAATGGATAGTGATATTGACATACATAATGTCAAGAGACTTTTGAAGCAAAAGTTTGAGATGAAGGACCTAGCTGAGCTGTGCTTTTTCGTGGACATAAAGGTGGTGAGAGTGACTCATGGAATTTTATTATTTGTAGAGTTAGTATGGCATGTTGTCCAAATATGGTATGACACACTGTAAGTCTATTTTAGTGCCATTGGAGTAGAACACAAAGCTCTCTACATATATAGATGAGTTTTTGGAGGACCCCATTACCTACAAGTTCATAGTGGGTAGCTTGATCTACATGAGCATTACTAGGCCAGACTGGAGCTATTCTGTTAGACTTGTGAGTCAATTTATGCAGGCTCCTAGGAAGCCACACTTGGACACAGCTAGATGGATTCTCAGAGGTATATAAAGTCCATAATTGACTATGGACTTTTCTATGAGGCTGGTCATTAGGTGATATTTGGACTCAATCTTTATTAATGATTTGCACACATTGAGAATGTGTACAAATCCTTAAAGGGCCCACTTTGAGTCCAATTGTTTCCTAATAGATACGTGGATACACAAATGCTAATTAGGCTAGTAGTGTTATACATAGGAGATCTACCAGCAGTTAGAGCAATAAGAAGCAACCAAAAGTTACCTTGTCAAGTACAGAGGTAGAGTACATGGGTATTTCTATGGTAGCTTGCGATGTAGCTTGGTTTCAGAAGCTACTTGGTGATATGGGTGATCTCGTGGATAGGGCAGTTGTCACTTATTGTGACAACAAGAGTATCATAAGGTTGGCCAGTAACCTAGTATACCATGCTAGAACGAAGCACATTGAGGTGCATTATCACTTTGTGAGGGAGAAGGTTCTGGTAGGTGATGTAGATCTAGTATATGCTACCACAGAGGATTAGGTGGCTGACATCTTCACAAAGGCATTGGGCACAGAGAAGATCCATAGGTTTAGAAGCTTACTTAGATTGTAGTGTGTGGAGTTGAACTCAAAGAGGAGTATTGAGATATCGAGCTCAGCTAGTGCTACGTTGGACATTGATAACCCGCCTGGGTGATATCTTCTGCTCATGCAACTAGCATGTCTAGTGAGATTATGATTGATATACTTCCAGTGGATGATGTGACAGGCTGTGTGACAACACATGTACAAGAACTCCCAATACATGATGGGTGCTACCTAAGCATACTGAGAGCTCCCAATGCATACCAGGTGCTACCTAATCATGGCAATAGCTATCGGCATTCACTAAGAGCTCCAAATGCATGCTGGGTGTGCTACCTAAGCATGCCAATACAACCTAAGCATGTTGTTAGCTCTACCGACATGTACTGAGAGCTCCCAATGTATGGCAGGTATACTACCTACCATGTTGGGTGCTACCTAAGCATGCCAGGAGCTCCCAATACCTATCGGGTACACCTAACCATGTTGGGTGCAACCCAATACATGCTGAGTACTACCATTGGATTTCGATAGAGCTACATGTATGAATTAGGAGCTCCCAATGCATGCCGGTATAACCTAAGCATGCTAGTAGCTACTGGCATGCACTGGGAGATCCCGATACACGACGGGTGCTATCTGAGCATGTTGGTAGCTATTGTCAATGCATGTCGGGTGCTAGCTGTGCATATTAAGTAGCATGCCAGTAGCTACCTGGAATGCATTAGGAGCTCTCAAAGCATACCAATAGCTCCTGACATGCCGATAGCTTCCAAAGCATGAATTGGTAGTAACTACTATTAACATGAGTAGACACTCTATGTGTGCTTACAAAAGCTCAAGCACTCTCTCCTCCCCCAATCTTTTTGGTTTTCTATCCCAATCACTCTTGTTCTCATTCACTATTTTTAACAAAACTGCTTTCAAGATCCTGTTAGTTAATCGGGCTTGGCCATTTTTTTGGGGATATTATATTATGGACTTTTTGTGCATGACCATATGTTGTTCAATTTGTTTTCTGATCACCTCATTTAGGAAGTGGGTGCCTTGATCACTTACTAGCTCAATTAGGCACCAAACAGTGTCATGATAACCTTATTGAGGTGGTCCCTCATTGCATTTGCCTCCACCCATTTGGTGCAATAATCTTTTGTGCATGACCATATGTTGTTCAGTTTGTTTTCTGATCACCTCATTTAGGAAGTGGGTGCCTTGATCACTTACTAGCTCAATTAGGCACCAAACACGTGGTCCCTCATTGCATTTGCCTCCACCCATTTGGTGCAATAATCTTTTGCCACCAAGATTTACTTGTTTCCAATTTTTTAAGGCTGTAAGTTTGAATTGTCCCACAAACTCTAAGCCCCACTTTTGTAATGGTTCTATGGGTTGGTCATGTTGATATATCAAGCTCAACTAGAGCTACGGGTGCACATTGAGATGACCTGCCTCGGTGATAGCTTCCGCACTTATGCCAATGGCATGGTTGGTGAGATTATGGTTGATATGTTGCAAGTGGATGATAGGCTATGTGATAGCCACTTTGGAGTACGAGAGTTATAGCATAGTTATAACGCTAGCTCATATAGTTGGGTTAACACTATGGACCGACCATTGTATACTGTCGTACAATAGAGTACTTTCCCTTTGTATATGTACTCTTATCTTTTAGTTATATGGTTATAAAAAGAAGAGAAGAAGATAGAAGAAAATTCATCCATCCATCTCTCTCTCAGTGTTTCTTTCTCTCTCTTGTGTGTGTGTATTTACTTGCAAGGAACTCAACTCTCTCTCTCTCTCTCTCTCTTTCTCTCTCTCTCTCTCTCCTCGGCATTCTCTTTATGGTATCAAAGCTCCGGTTTGTGTGAGAGCTAAGGAGGTAAGCCAGAGGCAAGGAAGGAAGCGGTACACGGGTAAGAGCATCATCATCTCTTCCCCTTCTTGGTTTAGGTACAGCACCCCTCGGTAGATCCAGGAGCTACACATCTCTGATGATGATATTTATTCATAGGCTTGGAGGTGCTTGTGTGGTACATAGTACTTTCAACTATAGTTTTGTGGCCAGAATTGCGTTTAACACCATATTGGGGAATATGGGAATTTCCCACAAGTTTGGGACACATGGTCAAAAGTTTGGATTAACCATAACTGAAACACCACTAATCCAAAATGAGCGCTTTATAGCTCTTTAGATTCCATTTTTCAAGTGCTTTCCAACGATAGGTCATATGATAGGGTTTTGAGAAACTTACAAACATGTGATCCATGTCCCCCTTTTTTAAGTATTCAAAAATGGGAATTGGGAAATTCCCAAATTCACTAATATGGTATTGTTTCGGGTGCGTTTTGGTCTTTTGTCAAAATCTAGTTGTTCTAGTGCAACATTGCATTTTAGGAGTGGAGACAATGTTTGTGTATTGTTGATATTGGGTGTATGCACATGTACTCTAATCAGTTCTGCTGACCTACAGGTTATGTTGAAGCACCATTGCAACAGTCCTAGGATAATACTGTTGTGTTACATGTTGCATATAGAAATTTTTTGTTTGTAGGATTATGATTATTGTTGCAAGAAAACATGTCTTATGGACTCAATTATATTTTCAATGAGAAGATGAACAAGAATAACTTCCTTGCGTGAAAGTTTAGAATGAAGAGGAGACAATGAAATCCTTTGATTTCCTAATGTGGGTAAAGGATTTTGGGACTATATCAAAGGAGACAATGAAGAGCCTCCAGAGTTTTTGAAGAGAATGCCGCTCTAGAAGATATAAAGGCATTCAAGGGGACTAGATTCAGCGTGCAAGGAAAGTCATGTATTGGCTTTCGATCAATGTCATTGACACAATCATAGGACACATACAAGATGTCAACACTCTAGTAGATGCATGGCAGAATTTGGTGCAGATGTTCCAAACCAATACAAAGGCAAGGAAACTATAGTAAAAACAAGAGCTACATATTGTGAAAAAGAAAATCATTTCTATCAATGAGTATGCTTTAAAGATCAAGGGCATTGTTGAATCCCTTGGGTCTATCAATGTATCGGTATGATGATTTGGTGAGTGTCTATTTGAATGGGCTTGGTAAAGAGTACAAGCCATTCAAGACCTCCATTGTAGTCGGGGAGAATATTCCCAGCTTTGCAAAGGCAAACATTTGAATAGTATGCTCCATAAGAGGCCTGATTACAATATCATATTTCAATATATGGACTTTTATTACATTAGAAAAAGGCTAAATTACTTGCATCCTCTACATTTGATTATATTACAGACAAACAAAATGAGCGTCATGGTGGTGTATTACTTTCATGATGCCTCCTCTTGTTGCTTTGCTTAATTTTCACTCTCTGCTTGCCTCTCTGCCTCAGCTTCAGCCTCCTCTCGTTGCTTTCTTTGAATTTCAAGTTGTTCTTGCCTCTCTGCCTCAGCATCAGCCTTCTGCTATCACTTCCACACCTCTGTCTTTTTCCTATTCTCTACTTCCAATTTCTCTTCTTCAAGCCATTTCTTCATCACATCATCTGAGAATTGGTTAGGTTTTTCTTCAAAGGCATTATCCCATGTATATTCTTGTCGATCTTCATTCTGTAGCCATAAAAACAACCAATTTCTTAAATCTTCTGTCAAAAAACTATACCTTTTCTTGGAAGGTTGATGGTACAATTCTGGGACTATTAACCAGGTTCCTCGCTCATTCTTAAACACCTTATAGTAGCTATCATCAATTATCAATGTTATTTTCTTGTTGTACAAAGGATGGAGACCCCAAAAGGTCTCAAGCTTTTTAAAGAAAACTTGTGTATTCTGCACAACCCATGTGGATTTTGAACAATGCTCTTGTGAGAGAACACCTGCAAACTTGGGCTTTTGTTGTGGAAATACTGTGTCAATTATTCCAGAGAGCTTAGTTCTCCTACATGCGCTCCAAATAAAAACATAAAAGAATTGAATACACCAATCTAAGAACTCATGTGCATCCTTGTGACATAGGACATAACGATATTGGTTAATTGGGTATTTTACCAACTCGTTGCTCTATAAGGAGGATCCTTCTCATCATATTGGGTTTCGACAACATAGCACAACAAACCATTGAGGTTTAGAATAATAGCCCTCCTATCATCCTCTTTGCGTAGGGGTACGCATATTGGGTCTGACAAATACCATGTCAGTATGATAACCCCTCAGAGGGATGCACAAAGCGCAACCTTGCATCAATTTCCCGTAGACGGTCAAGACGGCACTGAACCAACTGTCTTCGTACACCGGATTTTCTTGGACATGTGATGTACTAATGCTCTGTGAGACAAAGAAGTCGCCTCTGCCAATTAGAATCAATCACATGACCTGGAAAACAATGAGCATGCTTAATGATAAAGGTGGGCATGTGGGGGAAGGCATGTTACAACTACTCTTATGCAAAGATAGATTTTAAACAATTACAAAACAAATGTGACGATGCATGCTAACATTAAACTATATACTGTTCCAAAATGTTGACTTTAGTTGCATTACAAAATGACCCAAGATGCAAAGACTCTTTCCATTTGATTCTAGAAAAACGCAACAAAATGTGCTAGTAGCAGGTATCAGAATGTGGTGAAATTAGAATGCATTGATCTAGATCAACCACGTGGTTGAGCTAGAATGCACTGTTCTAGCTCAACCATGTGGTAGGGCTAGAATATTTTTAAATCTATTTCTACCATGTGATAGAGCTATATCAAAGTATTCTAGCTCAATCCCATGGCAAAATTAGAAATAATATTTGAAGTCTAGCTCTAGCACGTGGTAGAGCTGTATCAAAATATTTTAGCTAGACCCCATGGTAGAACTAGAATGATTTGAAGTCTAACTCAACCATGTGGTGATGTGGAAGAGCTAGAATGCACTGATCTAGCTCTACTATATGGTAGAGCTAGAACGCTTTCAAGTCTAGCTCTACTATGTCACGGAGCTAGAATGCTTTGAAGTCTAGCTCTACCATGAGGTGGAGCTAGAAGGCATTGATCTAGCTCTACCATAGTCCAAATATGTAGGAATTAAAATCATAAGACAAAGATCAAGCTTCCATACATTTTCAAATTAGGAGGCCCCTTATAGTAGAGTGCACTCCAACATTTATAAAATTATCTGAAGAGTAATACATTTTCCACCCACTACTTTAAAAACAGGACAAAATTTCTTGTCAATTCATGGATACAAAAAGATAAAATTTCTCCAAAAAAAATACAATCCTTGTGACAAATGGCTTCTTTAAGTGAATACTCCTTGGAACAATATCCTTGAAATAAATCTGCAAGAAACCATCATAAATTAAGTTTCTTCATTGTGAATACAAAATTGTTGTATTCAATCATGTATTTGGTTATAATTATCATTTATGTTGGGTAGTACCTTAGTTATTTCTATCCCGTTGGAGAAGATTGTACTCATTTAACACCTTGTTTATGAAAGCCCTTGCATTGGCTGCCTTCAACTGCGTTGTGGTAGAACCCAATTTTCTAGCTAGAGAAATCACTTGTGGTCCCCTCATGCTAGCAATACTGACTCGTTCTTTTGCCATAATTTCTATTATCTCTTCTCTTTTGTTTTCATATTGTCTCGCTAATACCTCTTGATTGTCGACAAACTTTTGTATAATCTCTGATAGTGGTAGCCTATCAGTGTAGATTATCTTCTGTGACCAATTTAAATTGCGCTTTCTCCAAAAATCTACCACACCTTTGTATTCATTTTGATTGGATACTGGAGGTTGTCCGTAGTGATTAGAGCCAATGATCTCACGCACATCCTCACTCTCATTAAGCTGCAATAAGTAAGGAAGCAGCTCATCAATGAGAATATTATCGACGACCATCTTTTCTTCATCAAACTTTGCAAGATATATACAATTATTATCAGGAGAAGCACATCCCTTGTATGGAGAGTCATCAATAAGAACCGTTCTACGAGCATCACAATCAAAACATGAAGCAATTTTTGACAATGGCTTGAACATTGCCTGAACTGTTGGATTATCAGGTCTAGCTATTTTACCACTTTTATCCTTCTCGCAAGCCTCTTGAGCCCAAACTACAAAAAAAGGCAATATCTCTCCTGCTCTGTCTTGTTATATTCTCAATATTTGAAGAACATTACTCTCTGTCGTCGCTGTTGACCAGATCCCAACATTAATATTTTTTAATAAAATCTTCAAGAATTGGTTACATCCTGGCCTTAGTACAATATATCGTTTTGAATCCATTTGAATAGTTTCATGTATTGAAGATGGTTGTTGTTGACAACGTTTCAGTAGTAGACCATTCAGGTCCAACACAATTGTCAACACTGATTTCTTGGAGATAGCAGTGTCGGTACTTCTTGGTACTTCTTCTTTGGGCTGGAAACTCTCACCCATTGCTTCATTGGTTGGAGATTTAGGTACCCCAATTTCATTGTCAGCATTTGTCTTTAAACCTTCTGGATGGACATCACTGAATGTGTGGGAGAAGCTCTCATCCACAGTTTGATTGTGGCATTCCGTAGCTACTTCAGTTGGTGCTACTATCTCAATTTCGGGATCTAAAAGAAAAAAAAGTAACACTGACTCAACAATCTTTCAAACTACAAGAATTTACAATTGTAACACTCACTCTTAATACATGTTTATTGGTGTAATCTAAATGGAAATCATGTTTGGATACCAATTATCAATTCTACTTGCCCACTCTAGAATTGGAGGGTTTAAATGGATTTCCAAATACACCCATTATTCTAGCTCTACCATTTGGTAGAGCCAGTTTGCAAGGGAGCTCTTGTTGGAAGTAGGCCTTGAGATCCACCCTTGAGCTCCAAGAGTAGGTGGAGGTGAGAAACACAAAACCACTCAACTATATGGTAAAGCTAAAATTTTAGATGTTTTAGATTTTCCATATGGTAGAGCTAGAATTTATAAGTCTTGCTTTACCACGTGGTTTGGTTGGGGATCAAGATAGCTTCTTTATGGGTGGAGCCAGTAGACTTCCATAGGTTCTAGGTCTAGACTTCAATGGGTTCTAGCTCATCGTGACAAGAACCAAGGAGCTAGAATTGCATTTGAACTAGCTCTACCATGTGGTGGAGCTAGAAATGCATTGGCCTTGCTCTACCATATGGTAGAGCTAGACTTAAACGGATGCACTGCAAAAACTGTCTTTGGGGGGGTGCATTGGCCTAGCTCCACCACATTGAAGAGGTAGCTAGACTTTAATGGATTCTTAGTCCACCACTTTGAAGAGGTAGCTAGCTCCACCACTTTGAAGAGGTAGCTAGCTCCACCAAATTGTAGACCTATTGAAATCTAGATCTACCACAAGGTAGGATTGAAGTAAATGAGAGGATCTCTAGGTCTATCATCTTAGATTTATAAGCTAGATTTTCAGATTCACGAGCTGGCCATTGTGCGACCACTAAGTAGGCTTTCCAAATTCACCAATTGGTTATGTAAAAAGTGAATTTGTCAATGAACATGTTAGGATCCATAACTTGGTGATTCTAGATTCCAAAGCCCAATCTAGAGAGAGCTACAAAAATAATAAAAGCATTGTATAAAATCAAAAGAACTAAATACTACTAAAAAATGAACCAAGGATATAACAAGTCAAAACATCACCAAATCAAAGTATTGAAGATACAAGGAAAGCCCATTAAGAAGTTACATACTGTCTTCAAAATCCAAAAAATCTCGAGCTGAATGAACTTCACTATGTCTCGATCTTTCCGTGGTATTCCTTTGATTGTTAGTAATAGGCGGAACTGGTTGCTCATTTCTTGACTTTGCAAAATCAAGAAGCCTTGTTCCCATCTTTCTTTGATCTTCAATACTCTCCACTAGGCCAATCACTTCCTTATTTAGTGCTAGCCCTAGCTCGATGATATAGCCATTATTGAAAAGATCAACAAGCTTGCAGCCTTCTCTGCAATACTTCCGAATACATTGCTTGATCAAAAGATTCTTCTTGATTCTTAGAAACTCAATGTCTGGGATAGTTTTAACATCTTCATTATCTATATCAAGAAGTCCAGTATCCAATATTGTCGCTTGTATACTTGGATCAGGAACATCTGCCTAGTCCTTGAAAGGCATCTCCCTTGCTGAAAAACACTAAGGATGTGAAGAACTCTATTGCACCAATGCATCGATTGTCACGTTGAAAATGCAATGCCCCATTATACTGTTCCTTTGCTATGCCACTCAAATTTTTTAAAGCATTTTGCAAGTGAATAAAATCTGTAATATTTAGAAAGGTAAGCAACACATATTGGGATGGCAAAGATCTACCAGCTGCTTTAATGATCATAATGCTGTTCAAAAGATTGCAAAATGATTCCACATCCCAATGCATATTTCTTCCCAAATCTTCAGTGTTATCCAGAATACATAACCCAATGGAAATTGGACTGTTGAGGTGGCGCTTCAAGTATTAACTCCCGTCGAATGGAAGATTCACAGCATAAATACACCAAGGAAGATCCAAGGACAAGGTTGAACTTTCTTTGCTAAGGCTGATATTCCACTCCACATATTGCCTTGCTTCTACTGGAAAATCAATCTTCTTTGATCCAACCTGTAGCTTTGACTTTATATACACATCACATAACTTCAAAAGATCTGAGTATACAACCTCATTGATGCTATAGGTGATAGTCAATTCTGACCAATCTTAACATTGTTTGTCCTTGTTCAAAGTGTTGAACTCTACAAGCAATGCATCTTGAATAATTTTATCTTGCTTGAGCTGCTTGATACGCTCTGGCATGTCAATTACATCTACATCCTTAGTACCCTTTGAAAGAACAATTTTTCAAGACCTGATTTCTGATTATATTTGTTTGACTTCTTGTTCATCTAGCCCAGTAAGACATCTAAAAACTGTGGTAGTTGGTTTCTTGTTTTGCTTCTCCATGATTTCAAGCTAGCCTTTGAAAACTTCATCAGAGTAAATCCCCATGTGAGACTGCTTTGAAATGAAGGATGCTCCCACTGTAATTCTAGCCATTCGCAAAAATTTCTGCAAAGAAATAAAAGAAAAAAAGATCAAAATCAAGTATTTTTTTCAAAACATATAATTGTTAGAGCTCTATATATGGCTCACTCTACCTAACTTGGTCTCACCTATATATATGTATCTTGTCCTCAATATGAATTAGTCTTTGGGAGCGTACATGATGTGTCTCTTGTCTCGTCTCTTTCTCTCTACATTTCAACATGGTATCAGAGCATCTATAAGGGAAGCATCTATGTCTTCTTGTTAAATTCATGATTATAATTTCATGTCTTACAAGATTGTTCTTTGATTATGTGCTATCTACATGATTTTATAGCTTAACTTATTGTAATTAGAGTTGTTTCTTAATCGCGTCCTTAAAACCAAAACCTATCAAAAAAGTTGTAATTAGATTATATTGTGCTGGTGAATCCTATCAAAAAAGTTTGTCAAACAGAGTTGTGAGTCAAAAGTTATGACAGTTCAGGCAAACTGCATCTGTAACAGCAAAACAGGTTCTTTGAATAAGCAAACAGGTTCTTTGTGTGAGCACACAGGTTTTGTCTTCGTCAAGCGTCTTTGTGAGCACACAGGTTTCGTCTTCGTCAAGTGTCTTTTATTATTTTGCTATTTTTTTAGCAAACCGCCAAATCTAGCTTTTTCGTCAAGCGTCTCTTATTATTTTGCTATTTTTAGCAAAATGACCAATCAAGCGTCTATCAATGAATCTTGCGTTCCACGTCTATCTATTTTGAGGACTCTTTTCTTATTGACGTCTCTTATCTCTTGCGGTCGTCCTTGTCTATGGTGTGCAGATTTTATGATTTTATCTTATACGTCTTCTCGCAAATAGATATGGCTATGACTGTTCTCGTCAATGGTTTTCCTTCTGGCCAACGTTCTATTCCTTCTTTTCAAGGCCAAGGGTTTCTCGGTTGGAAAGCAAAGATGCTGTTAATTCTTGAAGGCGATGAGCTTTCAAATGTTGTTATTGGCGATTCTCTATGTCCGTCTCAGCCTACTATTCCGGATTCTGACAACGTTCTTATCACGGAAGGCCCTCTTTTTGATGCATGGTGTCTTGCTTATATGGATTGGCAGAGGCGTGATAAAGCAGCTCGTCGGTACATTCTTTCTGCTCTTAGTGATTCTCTCATGCTTGATGTGTATGACTTTCCTACTTCCCATGACGTATGGGAGTATCTTATAGCAAATTTTCAGAAAAAGTCTGTTTACAGAAACACTTTATTTGAGAGGTTTGCTTTCAAAGTTATAGTATGAAGTTGGTACTGCTATGATGGGGCATATTGATTCTTTCAAATCTATTATTAATCAACTTGCTGCTCTGCGGGGGTGATCCTGTTCCACGAAAGCAACTTATTACAATTCTTCTTGATACGATAAAGGATCCGTCTTATGACAACATTGTTACCATTCTTTCTAACAAGGACGGTCTTGATTTTGACCAAACTTGCATATCTTTGATTGAGTATTCTCAACGTCAACAACGACGTAGCATTGGTCATGATGCAGCTCTGTTTTCACAACAAGAGGAGCTTGAGTCCCAACAGTTAGAACGGGCCTTTTATGTGCGAAAGCGTCCTTTTCAACGAGGCAACTGCAGAGGTGGTCGTCGTGGTGGTAGTTTCTCTCGTCTCAAATTTCCTAACAAGCATTGTTCTTACTGCAATAGGAATGGTCATACTGAAGATGACTGTTGGGCACGTCAATATGATGAACACAACATTACCACAAAACAACCACATTTATCTAGAGATTCTTCTTCTTGTGATTATTGTGGAAAATCTGATCATCCCTCTTCCATGTGCTTTAAGCGTCGATTTGATGTAGATCGAAATCGAGCATATGCAGCCGAGCATCATGATAATGATGTGCCTGAAACAAGTTGTGTTTTATGTTCAGTTCCCCTAGACAGAATACTTCATGTACGTGATGGTTCACTTTTCATTATTGATTCTGGTGCTACAGGAAATATGACATATGAATCTAAGTGGCTACATAACTATCATTCTTTACCTGTTAAGCGTGTTGTTTATCTTGCTGATGATACAACTTGTCAAGTCAAGGGCATTGGAGATTTATATCTTGGCACCTTATCTTCTTCAACTCGAGTTTTACGAGGGGTTTTACATGTCCCAGAACTTCAACGTAATCTTCTTTCAGTTGCAAGACTTGTTGATCTTGGTTTGTTTGTTGGATTCGACCACACCAAATGCCGCATTGAGAAAGATGGACAGATTATTGCAACTACTTCTCGTAATGGTAATTTGTTTGAGCTCTCTCTCAATGATGCTATAGCAAATGTTGTCACTGCTCCAGGTGATCATGATTGCAAGATATGGCATCATCGCTTTGTTCATGCTGATTTCTCAAAGCTTCTTGATCTTCATCGTCAAGGTCTTGTACGTGGCATGGATCTTAAAGCTCATCCTCATATGGGAATCTGTGAGTTTTGTGCTCTTGGCAAACACAATCGTAAACCCTTTCCTCTCTCGAATTCAGTTCATTCTCATGATTTATTGGATCTTGTTCATACCGACATTTGTGGACATCGAGAACACAATATCGTTATTTCATTACATTTATTGATGATTACTCACGGTATACAGTTGTTTTCTTGCTTCGACAAAAATCTGAGGCGTTATCTGTTTTTAAGCAATTTCACAAGGCTGCCCAACTTCAAACTGGTCGTCGCCTCAAGAAACTTCGCAGCGATAATGGTGGAGAATATGTGTCTCGTGAGTTTGAGAGTTACTGTACAGACCATGGTATTCATCATGAACATACTATTCCATATTCACCTCAACAGAACAGTGTTGTTGAACGTAAGAATCGCACTATTATCAATGCTATACGATGTATGCTGATTCATTGTGGGTTATCTCATGTTTTCTGGAGTGAAGCTCTCTTGACAGTAGTCTTTGTTCAGAATCATCTTCCTACTACTGCTCCTTTTGGTAAGATACCCATCACAGCATGGACAGGTGAAATTCTTCTGTATCTCATTTTCGGGCCTTTCGATGTATTGCTTATATTCATGTTCCTAAAGAAACACGAGCAAAGCTTGATGCTCCTGGGCTTAAAGTTATTTTTATTGGGTATTCTGACACTTCCAAAGGCTACAAATTCTATGACCCGTCCTCCAAGAAAGCGCTTGTGAATCGTGATGCTATTTTCAATGAACAGCTTATGGGCGGTACATGGTCCATGGATGATTTTGATGATACTAAATCTTTGCTTCAAGCTTTTCCATTCTTGTGTGATGATGAATCTTCTTCTATAGAGCAACTTTCCTCTTCATAACCATCTAAAGAGCAACTTTCCTCTTCACAACCATTGATTCTGAATGCTGTCATTGATGATGTTGACATTTTTATTGATCTGCCTATTGATTTTGAGCATGGTTCTTGTCATGTTTATGATGAAAATTTTGATGCTAATATTTTCTCTACTTCTGAAGATCCTGCCACGTACATTGATGCTATATGTTCTCCACAAAAGGATCAATGGCAAGAGGCTATGGAAGCAGAGTACGATTCTCTTATCTCTAAAGGTACATGGATACTCACTGAGCTACCTCCTGGCCGTACTGCCATTAAGTGTAAGTGGGTATATAAGACAAAATTTAAAGCAGATGGATCCTTTGGCAAATTCAAGGCACGTTTAGTTGCCAAAGGTTATTCTCAAGTTGCTGGCGTACTTATTTACCAAACACCAAAATGGTAGTTTTGTAATCCTTGCCCTTTATGTGGATGATACAATCCTTGTTTCCAATGATTTGGGATTTTTACACCAAAATAAGCAGTTGTTATCTTCGGCATTTGATATGGTGGATCTTGGAGAGCTTCACTCGTGTCTTGGCATTCAGATTCAAAGGGATCGCAGCAAAGGTATTTTATTACTTCGACAGTCAAAGTTTATTGAAGATACTATTAAGAAGTTTGGTTTGGAATCTGCACATTCAGCAACTACTCCTTGTCTTGCGAGTTCCATGAAAAACACTTCTGATGGTGGTGGCCAGCTTGTTACAAATCAACCATATGCTAATTTGGTTGGATGTCTTCAAGTTGTTGGTTTGAACACTCGTCCTGACATTTTGTTTATTGCTAACTATCTTGGGCAACATCTTGCATGTCCTTCTCTTAAGCATTGGTCTTCAACAAAGCGTGTGTTGAAATACTTGAAAGGCACTGCAGATTATGGTTTGGTTTATCAACCGCAATTCACATCCGACTCCATTCCATCTCTTTCTCTTTTGGGTTACACAGATGCAGATTGGGCCAGCTCACATTTATCTATGCGATCTACTAGTGGCAATTGTTTCTTCATTAATGGTTGTCTTATTTCTTGGACCAGCAAGAAACAACGTTGTGTTGCAGTTTCTACAACCGAATCTGAATATGTTGCAGCATCACTTGCAGCTTGTGAACTCATTTGGCTTCGACAAGTGTTGACAAATATTAGCCATTCTCCTCTTTCTAGTACACCCTTGCGGTGTGATAATCAGAGTGCTATTAGTCTTGCAAAAGACTATGTCCAACATAACAAGTCAAAACATATTGCTGTGTATTACCATTATGTTCGATACGAAGTACGTAAAGGCACTATCATGATTGAACATTGTCCAAGTGACCGGATGATTGCAGATATTCTTACCAAAGGTCTCAATGAGTCACGCTTCATTCTCTTGCGCTCTTGGAGTTGCCTCGGGCTCACTCTTTCTAGATTAGGCTCTTTACTCTTATGGTAGCTTTGTACATATATCGTTGTAATCTTCTAGACACCATGCACTTTTCACATTTCACAATTGCACACTATGACCTCTTGGTCCTTTTGTATATTTGTACATAGATGCACAATGCACTTTCACATCATTACTTCTGGTTCATATTTTCACATTTGTATAGGGGCTTGGGTTTTTCCCTTGTACTCCCCAAGGGTTTTTTCATCCATAGCTAGAGACCCTTGTTTGAGTGGGGGTGTTGGAGCTCTATATATGGCTCACTCTACCTAACTTGGTCTCACCTATATATATGTATCTTGTCCTCAATATGAATCAGTGTTTGGGAGCGTACATGATGTGTCTCTTGTCTCGTCTCTTTCTCTCTACATTTCAACAATAATTACAAGAGAGCAAGGGATATGGACATACATCCCAGTCTACACGAGATGATGAGCCCTCTGTTACTCCAGATGCTGGCCTTGACGGAGAATTATTGAAGATCCACTGACTCCTCAAGTGCTGCAAGACATCATAGTATGGTTGTTTGACATATAATGATTGGGCCTCTTCATTAGCTATAGCAGATATGGCCGTCGCAACTTGTGGCTCTGGATCTACAACAATTCGAGCCTTCCTTTTTTCATACACTTGTATCAGGTCTTGAGTGCGACCATCTTTTTCCATTTCTTGATACCGTAAGAATTTTGCAGCATAGATGGAATGTTGGCCATCAATAATCCAATATGAATACTCAGTGAGTTTCTCCTCTGTTACCTCACTTAGTTTCATTGGAGTTCCTTTCTTCTTGCCAGCATTCTTTACAGGCATCAAGTATGCATACGCTCCTGGCCTGTTTGCACTTGCACCAAAAAATAACACGCAATTATCCACACGGTGAGGTTCTATTTGATGGGAGTTATAGTGATCAGGAGCTAGCCAGCATTGATCTATAGGGATCTCATACTCTTTGTACTTCAATGAAAAATAGTTAGAGTATTTTTCCATACCCCCTGTATCACTCTTTAGTGCCTTTTGCACCTCATTTTCCAAAACTTTGGGATCCACAAATCTTATTTTTGTTGAACTTTCCAAGCCTGTTTTCTGTACTGTAGATTTAAGAACTGCTTCATCTACATCCATAATACCTGTACTACTTTTTGCCTTTTTTTTAACTGGATTTTTAGAGGGCATTTTCTCTTTTTTTTGTTTGCCTTTCACACAATAAGCAATGGAAGCTTGTAACTCTTCAAGAGTTATTTCTTGACTTGCACAATCTAACTTCCACCCTCGAGAGAACATAGTATCTTGTTTATCTCTTACTATTCGTTCAATAATGAATGCCTTGGGATCTAGTTGATACTCATGGATTCTAGGTACCCCAATATTTATGCATTCAATATCGGGATGAGAATCAACTACAGAAATATAAGATAGAGTCATTGGTCCTAGATCCTCAAAAGTATCCACGCCCACATCACTAGCAACAAATAGATAAATTTTGTTAAATTGTGAACCCTGAAGACCCCAAATATTTAAGTACCACTGTCGTCGTTGATCAGCAGAGGCAAAGTCAACACTGACCGGAACTTCCATCACTTTTCTTTTCTGAGACATCTTTCACCTGTAACAAAAACCACAATTGTTAATTATAGTTATTGTATTCTTACACTTTTAAAAAAAACTTAAAATATCATATTCAAAAATCACAATACATATCCATGAAAACACTCTAGAGGAGATGAAGAGTATTTCCATCTTGGAGCTCTCAATACATTTGTTAGTCTTGCCCTACCACATGGTAGAGCTAGATAAATGCATTCTAGTTGGACTTCAAAGTATTCTAGTGCTGGTTTCTCAATGGATATTATCTCTACTGGGTGAGGCAGAGCAAAATTAATAAATGTATTGACCAGAATGCATTAAAATCTAGCTCTACCATGTGGTGGAGCTAGAATGCATTCTTCAAGCTCTACCATGTGTGGTAGAGCTAGACTTCAATGAATGTAACCGGCTGAGTTGAATGTAACTGTGGTAGAGCTGTATTCTACCTAAACCACATTATAGAGATAGAATGCTTTGAGGTCTAGCTCTACCATGTGGTGGAGATAGAATTGCATTTGAGGTCTAGATCTACCATGTGGTGGAGCTAGAATCGTAGAGATAGAAAGCTTTGAGGTCTCAAATAATGCAATTCTAGCTCGACCACATGGTAGAGCTAGACCTCAAAGCATTCTATCTCAATTACTCCATCTTGGAGCTCTCAATACATTTATTAGTCTTGCTCTACATGGTAGAGCTAGATAAATGCATTCTACCTCGACTTCAAAGTATTCTAGTGCTGGTTTTTCAATGGATATTATCTCTACCAGGTGGCAGAGCAAGATTAAAAAATGTATTGACCAGAATGCTTTGAAATCTAGCTCTACCATGTGGTGGAGCTAGAATGCATTCTTCTAGCTCTACCATCATGTGGTAGAGCTAGATTTCAATGAATGTAACCCGCTAAGGTTGAATGTAACTGTGGTAGAGCTGTATTATACCTAAACCACATTGTAGAGATAGAATGCTTAGAGGTCTAGCTCTACCATGTGGTGGAGCTAGAATTGCATTTGAGGTCTAGCTCTACCATGTGATGGAGCTAGAGTCGTAGAGGTAGAAAGCTTTAAGGTCTAGCTCTACCATGTGGTAGAGCAAGAATGCATCGATCTAGCTGTGTTCCATACACATCAACAAAACCAATTACTCCAAGAAGAGACCTACTTCACATGACAATAACCAAGGAGCTAGAATTGCATTTGATCTAGCTCTACCACATGGTAGAGCTGTACTCTACCTAGACCACATCGTAGAGCTAGAATGCTTTGAGGTCTAGCTCTACCATGTGGTGGAGCTAGAATGCATTCTTCTAGCTCTACCATGTGGTAGAGCTAGACTTCAATGAATGTAACCAACTGAGGTTGAATGTAACTGTGGTAGAGCTGTATTCTACCTAAACCACATTGTAAAGATAGAATGCTTTGAGGTCTAGCTCTACCTGTGGTACAGCTAGAATTGCATTTCAGGTCTAGCTCTACCATGTGGTGGAGCTAGAGTCGTAGATGTAGAAAGCTTTGAGGTCCAGCTCTACCATGTGGTGGAGCTAGAATGCATTCTTCTAGCTCGACCATGTGGTAGAGCTAGACTTCAATGAATGTAACCGGCTGAGGTTGAATGTAACTGTGGTAGAGCTGGACCTCAAAGCTTTCTACCTCTACGATTCTAGCTCCACCACATGGTAGAGCTAGACCTCAAATGCAATTCTAGCTCCACCACATGGTAGAGCTAGACCTCAAAGCATTCTATCTCAATTACTCCATCTTGGAGCTCTCAATACATTTATAAGTCTTGCTCTACCACATGGTAGAGCTCGATAAATGCATTCTAGCTGGACTTCAAAGTATTCTAGTGCTGGTTTTCAATGGATATTATCTCTACCAGGTGGTAGAGCAAGATTAATAAATGTATTGACCAGAATTCTTTGAAATGTAGCTCTACCATGTGGTGGAGCTAGAATGCATTCTTCTAGCTCTACCATGTGGTAGAGCTAGACTTCAATGAATGTAACCGACTGAGGTTGAATGTAACTGTGGTAGAGCTGTATTCTACCTAAACCACATTGTAGAGATAGAATGCTTTAAGGTCTAGCTCTACCATGTGGTGGAGCTAGAATTGCATTTCAGGTCTAGCTCTACCATGTGGTGGAGCTAGAGTCGTAGAGGTAGAAAGCTTTGAGGTCTAGCTCTACCATGTGTGGTAGAGTAAGAATTGCATTTGAGGTCTAGCTCTACCATGTGGTAGAGCTGTATTCTATCTAGACCACATCGTAGAGCTAGAAAGCTTTGAGGTCCAGCTCTACCATGTGGTGGAGCTAGAATGCATTCTTCTAGCTCTACCATGTGGTAGAGCTAGACTTCAACGAATGTAACCGGCTGAGGTTGAATGTAACTGTGGTAGAGCTGTATTCTACCTAAACCACATTATAACTTTGGTAGAGCTGTATTCTACCTAAACCACATTGTAGAGATATAATGCTTTGAGGTCTAGCTCTACCATGTGGTGGAGCTAGACTTGCATTTGAGGTCTAGCTCTACCATGTGGTGGAGCTAGAATCGTAGAGGTAGAAAGTTTTGAGGTCTAGCACTACCCTGTCTCGTAGAGCAAGAATGCATCAATCTAGATGTGTTCCATACACATCAACAAAACCAATTACTCCAAGAAGAGACCTACTTCACATATGACAAGAACCAAGGAGCTAGAATTGCATTTGATCTAGCTCTACCATGTGGTAGAGCTGTATTCTACCTAGACCACATCGTAGAGCTAGAATGCTTTGAGGTCCAACTCCACCATGTGGTGGTGGAGCTAGAATGCATTCTTCTAGCTCTACCATGTGGTAGAGCTAGATTTCAATGAATGTAATCGAGGTTGAATGTAACTGTGGTAGAGCTCTATTCTACCTAAACCACATTGTAGAGATAGAATGCTTTGAGGTCTAGCTCTACCATGTGGTGGAGCTAGAATTGCATTTGAGGTCTAGCTCTACCATGTGGTGGAGCTAGAATCGTAGAGGTAGAAAGCTTTGAGGTCTAGCTCTACCATGTGGTAGAGCAAGAATGCATCGATCTAGCTATGTTCCATACACATCAACAAAACCAATTACTCCAAGAAGAGACCTACTTCACATGACAAGAACCAAGGAGCTAGAATTACATTTGATCTAGCTCTACCACGTGGTAGAGCTGTATTCTACCTAGACCACATCGTAGAGCTAGAATGCTTTGAAGTCCAGATCTACCATGTGGTGGATCTAGAATTGCATTTGAGTTCTAGCTCTACCATGTGGTAGATCTAGAATTGCATTTTATCTAACGTGGTAGAGATGTATCCAACCTAGACCACATCTCGTAGAGCTAGAATGCTTTGAGGTCTAGCTCTACCATGTGGTGGATCTAGAATTGCATTTAAGGTCTAGCTCTACCATGTGGTAGAGCTAGAATGCATTGATCTAGCTGTGTACCATGCAAATCAGCAAAACCAATTACTCCAAGAAGAGACCATGACGAGAACCAAGGAGCTGGAATTACATTTGATCTAGCTCTACCACACGGTAGAGCTGTATTCAACCTAGACCACATTTTAGAGCAAGAATGCTTTGAGGTCAAGCTCTACCACAAGTCCGTGTGGTCCGTTCTCTGATGGGGTCCCGGATCCTCAACTTTTAACTGTCCGAATCCGGGTTCTCGAAAAAGATGCATGAGTGTGCCAAATGGCAGAAATTTCCAACCGTGGCCCAAAACGGCGCCAAAGAGGCATGAAATTCGAATCATGCATGGAAAAATGTGTGGTAAGCAACCCGGATCTTTCTTGTTGTGTTCAGATGCGATTCGGACTCATTTCAGACCCGAAACTCTGTTATGGCGATTTTGCACTATCTTCGCCGGGACCCAACTTTGACGCGCTGGGAGAACTGATTTTGCGATGCCCAAATCCATGCATAGAGTGATGTGGACATAGAGCAACTTCCCTTGCACAAGTCCGTGTGGTCCGTTCTCTCATGGGGTCCCAGATCCTCAACTTCTAACTGTCCGAATCTGGGTTCTCGAAAAAGATGCACGAGTATATGCCAAATGGCAAAAATTTCCAACTGTGGCCCAAACGACGCCGAAGAGGCATGAAAATCGAACCATGCATGGACAAATGTGTGGCAACCAACCCAGATCTTTCTTGTTGTGTTCAGATGCGATTCGGACTCATTTCGGATCCGAAACTCTGTTATGGCAATTTTGCACTATCTTCGCCCGGGACCCAACTTTGACGCGCTGGGAGAAGTGATTACAATGCCCAAATCCATGCACGGAGTGATGTGGACATAGAGAAACTTCCCTAGCACAAGTCCGTGTGGTCCGTTCTCTGATGGGGTCCCGAATCCTCAACTTCTAATTGTCCGAATCCGGGTTCTCGAAAAAGATGCACGAGCATGCCAAATGGCAGAAATTTCCAACCGTGGCCCAAACGGCGCTGAAGAGGCATTAAAATCGTATCATGCATGGACAAATGTGAGGCAAGCAACCCAGATCTTTCTTGTTGTGTTCAGATGCGATTCGGACTCATTTCAGATGTGAAACTCTGTTATGGCGATTTTGCACTATCTTCGCCGCCGGGACCAAAATTTGACGCGCCGGGAGAAGTGATTGCGATGCCCAAATCCATGCACGGATTGATGTGGACATAGAGGAACTTCCGGAGCACAAGTCTGTGTGGTCTGTTCTCTGATGGGGTCCCGGATTCTCAACTTTTAAACTGTCCGAATCCGGGTTCTCGAAAAAGATGCACGAGCGTGCCAAATGGCGAAAATTTTCAACCGTGGCCCAAACGGTGCCGAAGAGGCATGAAATTCGAATCATGCATGGACAAATGTGTGGCAAGCAACCCGGATCTTTCTTGTTGTGTTCAGATGCGATTCGGACTCATTTTGGACCCGAAACTCTGTTATGGCGAATTTGCACTATCTTCGCCAGGACCCAACTTTGACGCGCTGCGATGCCCAAATCCATGCACGGAGTGATGTGGACATAGAGCAACTTACTAGCACAAGTCCCTGTGGTGTGTTCTCTCATGGGGTCCCAGATCCTCAACTTTTAACTATCCGAATCCGGGTTCTCGAAAAAGATGCACGAGCGTGCCAAATGGCAAAAATTTCCAACCGTGGCCCAAACGGCGTCGAAGAGGCATGAAAATCGAATCATGCGTGGACAAATGTGTGGCAACCAACCTGGATCTTTCTTGTTGTGTTCAGATGCGATTCGGACTCATTTCGGATCCAAAACTTTGTTATGGTGATTTTGCACTATCTTCGTCGGGACCCAACTTTGACGCGCTAGGAGAAGTGATTGTGATGCCCAAATCCGTGCACGGAGTGATGTGGACATAGAGAAACTTCCCTATCTCAAGTCCATGTGGTCCGTTCTCTGATGGGGTCCCAGATCCTCAACTTCTAACTGTCCGAATCCGGGTTCTCGAAAAAGATGCACGAGCGTGCCAAATGGTGGAAATTTCCAACCGTGGCCCAAACGGCGCCGAAGAGGCATGAAAATCGAATCATGCATGGACAAATGTGTGGCAAGCAACCCGGATCTTTCTTGTATTCAGATGCGATTCGGACTAATTTCGGATCCGAAATGCTATTATGGCGATTTTGCACTATCTTCGTCGGGACCCAACTTTGACATGCCGAGAGAAGTGATTGCGATGCCCAAATCCATGCACGGAGTGATATGGACATAGAGCAACTTCCCTTGCACAAGTCCGTGTGGTCCGTTCTCTCATGGGGTCCCAGATCCTCAACTTCTAACTGTCCGAATCTGGGTTCTCGAAAAAGATGCACGATCGTGCCAAATGGCGAAAATTTCCAACAGGGGCCCAAACGGCACCGAAGAGGCATGAAATTCAAATTATGTAAGGACAAATGTGTGGCAAGCAACCCAAATCTTTCTTGTTGTGTTCAGATGTGATTCGGACTCATTTCGGATCCGAAACTCTGTTATGGCGATTTTGGCAGCATCTTCATCGGGACCCAACTTTGATGCGCAGGGAGAATTGATTGTGATCTCCAAATCCATGCACGGAGTGATGTGGACATAGAGCAAGTTCCCTAGCACAAGTCCGTGTGGTCCGTTCTCTGATGGGGTCCCGGATCCTCAACTTCTAATTGTCCGAATTCGGGTTCTCGAAAAAGATGCACGAGCGTGCCAAATGGCAGAAATTTCCAACCGTGGCCCAAACCGCACCGAAGAGGCATGAAATTTGAATCATGCATGGACAAATGTGTGGCAAGCAACCCGGATCTTTCTTGTGTTGTGTTCAGATGCGATTCGGACTCATTTCAGATCCGAAACTCTGTAATGGCGATTTTGCACTATCTTCGCCGCCGCCGGGACCCAACTTTGACGCGCCGGGAGAAGTGATTGCGATGTCCAAATCCATGCACGAAGTGATGTGGACATAGAGAAACTTCCCTAGCATAAGTCTGTGTGGTCCGTTCTTTGATGGGGTCCCAGATCCTTAACTTCTAACTATTCGAATCCGGGTTCTCGAAAAAGATGCACGAGCGTGCCAAATGGCGGAAATTTCCAACCGTGGCACAAACCGCCGAAGAGCCATGAAGTTCGAATCATGCATGGACAAATGTGTGGCAAACAACCCGGATCTTTCTTGTTGTGTTCAGATGCGATTTAGACTCATTTTGGATCCGAAACTCTGTTATGTCGATTTTGCACTATCTTGGCCGGGACCCAACTTTGACGCGCAGGGAGAACTGATTATTGCAATGCCCAAATCTATGCACAGAGTGATGTGGACATAGAGCAACTTCCCTAGCACAAGTCCGTGTGGTCCGTTCTCTGATGGGATCCCGGATCCTCAACTTCTAATTATCCGAATCCTGGTTCTCGGAAAAGATACACACGAGCGTGCCAAATGGTAGAAATTTCCAACAGGGGCCCAAACGGCGTCGTCGAAGAGACATGAAATTCGAATCATGCAAGGACAAATGTGTGGCAAGCAACCCGGATCTTTCTTGTTTTGTTTAGATGCGATTTGGACTCATTTCAGATTCGAAACTCTGTTATGGCGATTTTGGCAGCATCTTCGCTCTTTTGCACGAAGTGTTTGTGGAGGAATGTTACTCTTACTAGCAACATATTTAGGATGATCTGACGGGAGAAATCGATGATGATTATTGAATATGGTCTTACATAAACCGTCAGCATACTCATGTACTAACGAAGGGCCACAAATAGGACATGCATGTTTACCCGATGTTTTCAAACCTGTTAAAATATAAATAAAAGTTAGAATAATAAAGTGAATATTTATAATTAATATAGCCAATAGTATTAGAGTAGGGAGGTAATTAGAATTCTTACCAGAACAATCGCTGTATCTTGGAAAGTCATGCATTGTCCACATCAACACTGCTTTTAAGTCGAAGTGTCGAGAGGAGGGAGGCCTACTAATGTCCACCACCGCAACACCTCTCCATAGTTCCTCCAACTCATCAATCAACGGTTCGAGATAAACATCCATATGCTTGACTTTATGTTTCCCTGGAATTAGAAGGGATAACATAAGATGTCCCTTCTTGATCGCCATTGATGGTGGAAGGTTGTAATTCACCAACACAACTGGCCACACGCTGTATGCGGTGCTTTTTGAAACCAAATAGATTCACTCCATCCATACCTAGGCCAAGTCTCAAGTTTCTGGGCTCTGTTTTAAAGCTGGGCCACTCATCTGCTTCCAAGCAGGAGTGTCTACGGGAATTCTCCACATGCCATCATCCGATCGATGTGAGGAATGCCATGACATGAGCTCTGCTATGGATTTGCACTTGAACATGTGTTTGATGCGAGGAATTATAGGAAAGTGTCGCAAGACTTTACGAGGTACATCAAAACTCTTCACATCTGTTCTATACCTTGCTTCACCACAAGTGGGACAATGTTGAGCCTCCTTATGCATCCCACGAAAGAGAATGCAATCATTGACGCATGCATGTATGCGATCATAATCCAATCCTCCAAGAGATGTCACATAGCGCCTCGCTCTGTCTCTTGAGGTGGGTAGTCTATTTCCCTTTGGAAGCATGTTTGATAATAGCTTGCATCCAATATCATCAATTAGTCCTAAACCCTAAACCCTAAACCACTAATTAAAATTTACAAGTTAGAATGCTTACTTCAATAATGCGTCAAAACTTGCATTGCTCCATCCATAAATTGTTTGTATATTGAGTAGTTCAAGTGAAGCACGTAAAATAGAGAATATGCACCCTTCATAAACCGGTGTCGATGAAGCTTTGTAAAGATTCTCTTGTTCCATATCATCGTCGTCCATACCTTTGGGATCATCCCTAAAAGGATACCGTACCATATCATCAAACACTTCCTCTTTAACAACTTCGTGGTGTGCAGGGCTATTGTCATCCCTTTCCCACTCATCTCTGACAATAGATCCCGAAGCTCCAGCATCATCTCGTCGACGCTTTGCGTGCTCTCGCCGCACGTAGGGCACCATGTTAGGGTGTGGTACTGCATCCTGCTTCAATTAGAGTATATATATTACAACTCCATTAATTTAATTTGGATACCATGAGTCATTTGAATACTAATATCAATTTACATCTACTCACCTCTAAACCTCTTTGATTCCATTCTCCATACATGGAGATGTGATTCAAGGTAATTCGACGTGCTCGTACAATGCATCCTTGACATCGATTACACATACACTTGATCCTTTGTCCCAACCACACATCGCGATTACGACATCTGACGCATTGTCTCATCCTCACACAAGAACTGCTTGAGGAGGTTGATGACATCCTATGTACAACGAGCAGAGGGTGGCGTGAAGAGCAGGCAGCATGTGGAGGCATGACGGATCCAGATGGAGACCATTGGATCTTCGCATTTCGGATCTGGCGGCGTCGAGTCATGGGAGGCAGAGTTCGTAAGTATCTTGCCACTTTCTTTGATTGTTTACTTAATTCATTGATTCTATGATTGTTTTAATCTTACAAATTGTGTTGATTATGATACAGCGATCGACGGGTTACGGGGGAGGAAGCCCACAGCCCACGATACGGGTATGCTTGCCGGCATAGCAGACGTGACACGTGGGCCATCTTCAGAGCCGAGGGACGTATTACGGACACGCAGTTTGAGATGGCCATGAGACCATACGATCAACAAGTACTTGAAAACTCTAAACGAATGATTTTGGTTTATTGAATTACATATATATATACTTATATACTATATATTACTTGAACAGGCACAAGTTGTTGATGATCCACCCGCCTCCACTGCAGAGGGTGGACGTGAGCACTACTCATCAGACATTCTGACCGATGTGAGCTCATCTGATCATGGAGGGAGCACCGAGTCATCATCTGGGGGTCTACTCAGACTTATAGTATCACATTCCATATTGAGGATGTGGTTGTATATATATTTTTGTAACTGAAGCCATGGGCTACTTCGACATATGGACTCCCTTGTATATATGTGTACACATAAAATTTTGATAGTAATATTGAATCGTGAATCGATAGTATTGCATTCATGTCTGTCTTGAATCCTGTATTGACAATGTATGCATTCATGTCGTTCTTGTCTTAAATCTTCCTCGTGGATGGTCCAATGCACCCAAAAAAAATTCCAGAGAGTGTTATTGGGTGCTGGAATGCTGGAACAGCATTCAGGTACCAAATAGCACTCTGGATTATTTTTTTTGCTCTCTGTTCGCGTGCATAGACGCGTTAACTCTGCAAAAAGTCGCGTGTATATATGCAGATAATCTGTGAAATACGCGTGTATAGCCGCATCAAATCTCTAAAAGTCGTGTGTATATACGCGGATAATCTGTGAAATACGCGTGTATAAGCGCAGCTAAACTGACAAAACGCATGTATAAACCCTCCTATCAGCGCGTCTAAGTGCAGCTAAACTGACAGAACGCGTGTATATGCCCATGTATCAGCGCGTCTGACTATTCCTATACACGCGCTTTTACATGCATGTCTCTGGTCGCGATGATACACGCGCTGATACACGGGCCCGTTACTTTTTTTCCACAAGTCATTTTTAGCGGCTAGGAGCGCGGGTATGAGCCCGATCCCTTGTAGTGACTACAGGCAAAACAAACTCCCCTTCAAAAGGCACCATTGCCAAAGCATCCACCTCAGTTCCTGTATGCTTACTTTTATCAAGGCCAATAAGAAATTCATTTATCACAGCATCCATAGTCTCATCCATAGCATCAACATCATTCATAGTCTTCTAGTGTTGCTCCTCCTTCATAGCATCAATTCTTCTTATGGCTTTCTTAACATTAATGCACATGTGATCATCCAACTCCAACTCAGGTTCATCATCCTGCAGACTTTCTATATCCCATTCATCCCACAAAGGTTCATCATCCAAAGACTCAAAAGCATACTTTTTCACATCCCATGCATGCTCATCAATAACCACGGCAGCCATCTCTGCATCCTCCTCACTGGATGAAGTGTCCTCTGTTCCCTCACTAGTAGTGGTGCTAGTAGTCGTATCATCAACACTCGAATCAACTTCACTTTCCCTTTCATCATCAACAGGCTTCTGATTATCCATATTAAACTGCTTTTTATCCCCTCGCTTGTCATACAGAGTAATGACCCCTTTCCTCCAATCTTGAACAGCTTTCACCGCTCTCAGCCATGGTCTTCCCAAAATGATGGGGAATGCACCCATTCCTGCCGGCATAACATGACAGTCCATAAGCACCTTTACATCAAAAGCTTGTAGTTCTAACCCCTTGATCACACCTAAGCATTTGACCTTCTGGTGATTGGCCAACCGAATACGGAAACCAGACGCTTCAGTAATATTAAGACCAAGCCTCTCCACAGCTGCTAGTGTGATTACACAAATTTGTGCACCACCATCTATATATGCCTCTCCCAAATTCTTCCCTTTGAGCCATACATCCACCACAGGACATATATCAGGCAACTCCTCGACAGATAAAACAGTCAGGCAGGCTCCTTCTCTCTCGGGTTCACAAGTTTTTTCCACTGACGCTTCAATTTGGGAGCTAACTCTATCAGCTGCCCAAAAGTAATATTAGCTTTCCTTCCAGCCATGTCCTCCTGCAAATTGTAGCTATCCTGCCCAACCCCTAGTGGAAAATCAGTCACTTGAAACTTCCACTTCTGCTTGACCTTTACATCCCCTCCTTCCTTCACTTGACCTTTACATCCCCTCCTTCCTTCACTTTACCTTTCTTCTTGCTAGGCCCTGCAGCATCCCTGCCTTCCCTTTCCCGTGGCGTCTGTTTCCCCAAAGGCATTACATCAGCTTCCGTCTCCTTTGTCTTCTCAAGGGTGACCACATCTATCACCTTAGTTTTACCCTTCTCCTCATTTGTCAATCCACTGGTCCCTGCTTCACCTTTAATTTCAATTCCATAATCATTTGCCCTATTGGGAATCTGAGAGGGTAAGGGATACATATCACCCCCCATTCGCTGAGGCTTATCACAGTCAGGACTTATATGCCCCAATTCACCACAATTCCAACATGTAGGAATAAACCGTCTACCCCTGCCAGAACCACGGCCACTTCCATAGCTTGTTGTCTGACCTTCAACCCCTTCTTGATTATAACCTCTACCTCGGCCACATCCACCACCTGTGTTCCCTATCATTTTCAGACTCATATTCTTCATACAATCCACTATTTGCCTGATGTCCTGTTGAAGCCCTTCATCAGAAGCTGTAAGAGCTGTGGGTGTCACCTTTGTTCCCTATGGTGTGGCTTTATTCACTTGAGCTTCTGTCAGTTGTACTCTTTCCAACACGGTTCTCATCGGTACCGCTTCTACCCTTCTAATTTCAGGCCTTACTGCCACTGGAACCATCCCCAGCTGGTTCATCCGTTTTGCAACTTCCAATCCTTTGATTTGGCAATCTCCACCGCATCCTCATAAGACTTGGGCTTCTTTAATTCAACCTTCCACCAGCGAATGCCTCCCTTCAATCCTACAACAAAACGATCCTTCTTCATCATGTCCGAAGGCACTTGATCCTCCCCCAAAGCCCTGCACAAAGTCTCCCAGAGCAAAGAGAATTTCTTTACATAATCATCAATTGGCTCCAATTCGCCCTGTGCTAACCCCTGCACTTCATGCCAAACTCTGTCTAGATCCTCAATTTTCTTGAACCTGTTCAAAAGTGCAGTCTTTAATCCATCCTTAGTCATTGGAATGTGTGGCTCAGCATCTCTTAAACAACTCTTCAAAAGTTTTGAACCATGCCCTCGCATCTCCCTTCAAACATATATTCAGCAACCGCAATACCTGTGCTGGCTCGTTGTATGTGGTTACTTATGCATGCAACCTCCATTCTTTCAAGAAAATCTGCTACATCTTCATTAGGACCACCAAAAAACTCTGGATACGACATCATTTTGATCTCCAGGCTTCACCTTCAAACCAAGAAAAACAAGAAAAACACCTTCCCTGAAACCTTCAACTTCTAGGGCATACACCCTTGTAGACGAAGAAAAACACCTACGCTCTCCTCAGTGGGGGCACCAGAAAGCTATCGGAAATTCCGGACACGGAATCACCTGCCTCTATAGCTGTCAACAGCCTTGGAAATACTAACACCAACGGGGGCACCACCAGCACACTGGCTGGAACATTTCTCTCACGGTTCACCACACCACACCCACACCAGAAAGACAGCACAAAGCAAGGACCAACACGAAACACCACACAGAGATACCTCAAAACTCTGTACTCCACAAGATAATCAAAGACCGCATACTTATCCACAATAATACAAAAAATTCCTCCTTCACAAATCAGCCGGCTTCACTCGGCGTCCTTCACTCCAAAAAAACTTCCTTCCAAAAGCTTCCTCTCTCGGCTTCAGCACCTCGTGCTTTCTCTCTCCACTCACTTGCTCCAAAACAGCCCGCTCAAACAAGCTTTTTCCACACCAAAAAAGCTTCTTCAACTCACCAAAAGCTCCACCATAGCTCACACCGCATCAGCCGCGTCTCTCTGGGTAATGAGTGCCGCCTCCTTAACTCGGACTGCTCCACGAATCAGCCTCTAGATGAGCTAGCTTGCTGTGCTTACCAGCCTCGCAGCAGCCTCTCTCCGCTCAGTTAGCTCTGCGCAACTAACAAAGAAGCATCATCACCAGCCACCAGCAATTGTAGGCGACCACCAAAAACCTTTCCCAAGGCTCCCTCTCACCTCGTCACCAGTAGCTGCAGCAAACCATACAAACAAGAACTCAACCACCGGAGCGATCACTCTGCGCTACCAGGCTCTATTCCCTCTCCTTGCTTTCAGCTACCACCGGCGACCCTAAACCCGTCCGAGCCCCAAACACATGAGGATTGGCTGTCTTAACCACTACCCTACTGTCTTGATTTGTGGTTACTGCGCTAAGGCCTCCTCACCACCTGACGCCGACGCTTTTTGCTCAACCACAGCCACCACCACTGAGACGAGCGGCTCTGGTGCTGGGTGCACCACTCTCTCAAAGGCGCTCCAGCGTGGTCCCGTGCCTCTGCTGGACGTTATTGCCTGGCCACAAGCTGCCCACAAATATCACTGGTGGCAGTCTAACAAGGCAACACACATCTCTTTTTCTGAACAGCCTCTGACGGCAACACCAACCCAAAAAAAACCTCTCCTCTGCTGCACTCTGCTCCACGAATTAGCCTCCACAATGCCCTCAAATCGGTTCCTCAACTCCCAGAAAATAGGCCCACACCTCTTGTACCCTCTGGCGTCACCCGCTCAGAGAACTGACGGCCAAGCCACCAGCTGCGTCCGTGGCAAGCCCAACGCACCCCTTCTTATTCTCCTTCACTGCCAGCTTCTCCCGCGGCAAAAACAGCGTGCTCACCTCTCTCCATGACCCCGCCTCTGAAGTGGTTGCGCTAGCAAAACCCAAGCAACCCATTCTGTCATTGCCACCGCCCAAGCCAGCCCATCTCTCTCCTCGCTGCAGTTGGCATGCTAAGAGGGCCCCTCTCTTCGCGGTGCCGTTCACCACCTGTGTATGGAAGCGGCTCCTTTTTCAGCCCCTCTCTCTGTCATCGCCAGCCACCAGCCATTGGAGGCGACCACCAAAAACCTTACCCAAGGCTCCCTCTCACCTCGTCGCCCAGCAGCTGTAGCTAACCCCCCAAAACCCAATGCAACACCTTCCTCTCTACCATCCAGCGGCGGTCTCTCTCGCTACCAGCCTTCTCCCTCGGCCCAAAAAAAAATGAGAACTAACTAGAAAACTCTCCCCAAACCGTCACCATCCTTCTACCATGTGCTTACTAATTTTAGCCCAAAAAACCTTTTGCTATGACCAGCCCATAATTATTGCCTCATACTTGGTATTCTTGTCCACCAACAAGAGCACACCTATCATAAGGCCGTTTCCTGCTGGTAGCCATACAGGGCAATGTCCACAAATAGAGCCTCTGGTCATCCTTTCAAAGAAACCTTTGCCAGCTAAAAAAAACAAAGAAATCACCAACTATTTACACTGTACACGTCGGTGGGCTAAAAGCCGCACTTCATGTACCAAAGAATCTCCATCCATCCCATGCTAAGAGGGTTTCCTTTTGCGAAAAACGCCCAACAACGTGAACCCTTTTGGAACAGTTCACGGCGTGCTTGGTAGGTTCACATCAAAAAATGTTAGTGTACCACGTGAGTTCAGGAGGAGGGGCTTTTTACTTAGATACATTGAGAAAAATTAACAGGATTACATTAACAAGAGGGGTAAATTAATTCAACTTTAGAAAAAAATCCGTTAGTTCATAAGTAAAGAGTGGTTGTTTTATTGGGGGAAAAGTTTTAGTCAAGGGGTTTTTTTAATACCTCTTGAACGCACGTGATACCTAGGGTTTTCTAGTAGTGCATCCCCGGAGATGGCGTGAAACCCTTTCTAGTTCACGATGTGAAACATTCTCTGCAGATTCATGGGTTGGCCAAATTCAACGCGATTAGATGGAGCGGGGCCATGAGGGTCAGTAAAGGAGGGCAGCCTATCTCAAAACGAGGGGATCTAACCCGAAAGGTAAAAAATTTTGAGCACGTGAAAGCGCAGGATATCGTTCACGCTATGAACCATTTCTTGCAGTATCACGGCTTTTGAAACACAGCGATAGAATCAAAAGCACAATCAAATTGGGTTGACGAATAGCTTATCAATTCGTACACACATGCACTTAAGATATGAAAAACGCATCGGAGACGATCTTATGCTTGGCGATAGTGCATCGAATCACCTAGGATCTTCCTATCAAAGAAGTGTGGGATTAGGACATTCCGCAAGCACACACCTGAGTGTTTTAAGAAACCTAACCACCACCACTACTGAAACTAGTAGCGAAGAGTCCATGGAAGAAGGGTTGAGATACGCTGGCTTATTAAGTCATGCTTATACAATCATATTCCCAATCAACATCTACCAAGGTCTTCGACTCCATTCGCATTCGAATCTTTCTATTCTTCACCTTGTGCCCCACTTATATCCTTACTTCTCATGATATTGAGGTGCTCCCTAATATTTAGGAGTCTCCAATGCCTACTTGCACTTACAATTTCCACCACACTACTGGGCAACCTAATGCATATGTCAAGAGGAAAAACAACTTGTTCATCCGCTTGCAATGGGACCCAACTACTATTTTTCTTCATCCATCGTTTGTAATAAAAGCGAGTGTATAAGGTAGCACGAGCTTTAAAATACCAAAATGTAACACTCGACTATACTATTTTGCACTTAAATGTATCGGCTGTGTTCCACTGCTCTCCAAGCAAGGCAACCATGTCATCACCTAGTACTTTCTTGCACACAAACATGGTAAGTGTTTGTGAGAAAGTAAGTTGATTGAACATCTTAGCAAAAAGATGAATTGGGCATACCCAACTGAGACCCACAGATTGAGATGGCTTTGCAAACTTCAAAGATCCTTGTATGTCACAAAGCATCTTTGATTTCATGACCGTAACCGTCCAAGCATCAAGAGTTGGCCATTCAACAGAAGAGAGGAGAGGAGATGTGATGATCTCTAGCATACCAAACCCACCATCATGCATTGGCACCAGATAGGAGTGCCGGTAAAGAAGATCTTTTCCTTAAGAAGGTCTGCACTAGTTTTACAAGAAAATAGTGCCTCACCAATTTCTACATAGAGTTCTTGAAATGTTTCGGTAAGGCTTCGTAATGGTTTCTCCTCTGCCAAGTTTGAAGAAAAAATATCTGCAACCCAAAAATAAGATCATTAAATACAAAAGATGTAGCTATCGTAATATCACATGCCTCCTTCCTTCCCTATGATACTTATAGAGTTGGATGGGAATCGAGTTTGTTTACGAAGATGTATGTCTCGTGTTGTGTACACATGTTGTACAATGGCCACTAGGTCTCCATTGCTCAATTTTTTGAATCCCTCTAAATGACCCTTTCAATGAAGCTCCATCATGTTCTCGTCATCGAACTTGTGCAGACCAATAGCAGTAGGCTGTAGGAAAACCCAAGCACCCTTGCAAAATGCCTCTCTTACCTAAGCTCTTACCTAAGCACCATCATCGTCCATCTTGCTGTACAATGAGATTTCCTCAATCTCATCTTTTGGCCTTCTTCGTGGTGCAACCATATTAATTGTGAAGCTATAGCAGTGAGATTAGGGTTAGGCGAATGAGATAGAGAAAGAAAATGCGAAGATGCTATGCAGATTAGGGTTTCAGACTTGATGGATATCGAAGAGATGGAAGAGGAAGGGAGGAAAGTTAACGAGAGTTTAATTTGGACGTTCAAGAGGGAAGTTAACGAGAGTTTAATTTGGACTTCAAAATGAAAATTTTGACTATAACGAAATTTGAGATGGGTTTTTGGGAGGAAAAGTGACTTTTGGGGGAATCTCAAAAGTTTCAAAATTTTAAGGCTTTTTTGAGCCACGAGAATGGTGGGACCATACCTACCCTAACCCCCCCTACTTCTTGAGAGGGACAAGTGTAATTAGTAGTACTGAAGTCCTAGTCCCACTATAAGAGGTGGGGCCATTATCCATGCTTTTTTTGAGGCTTTAGAACTAAGCTTAAAATCCCCTAAACATCGAAACACCCATCAAAAAAAGCGTCGAAATAGAAACGTTGAAATAGACGCCGAAATAAGCGTCGAAACAAGAGTCAAAAAAAGTAATTTTACCATGCATTTTTCGATGCCCTTTTCGACGATTATTTTAACTAACATTCAAACTACTATTTTGACGGTTATTTCGACTCCTATTTCGACGCTTATTTTTCGACTCCTATTTCGACGCGTACACCCTTTTTGATGATTATTTCAACAAACATTCCGACTACTATTTCGACGGTTATTTCGAGTGCTACTTCGACTGCTATTTTGATTGTTATTTCGATGCTTATTTCGATGCGTGCAGGTATTAATTTTTTTTGGAATAATGGTGCATCCAGCTGCAGTCTTGTAACTGGATGCACCATTAGGCCAAATTTATAGAGTACCAAAGGGAACTGTATTCTGATGTGAAGAACGAAGCGAATTTGTTGAAAAAGTTAGAGAGAGTGCCATAACGTTTTCGACATTACAAAGTAGGTACACAATTCAAACAAGTGCAAACAATGGCCAAATTATATTGCAAGATGTGACATTTACATATCAAGCTCTGACAAGATAAGCCAAAATTGAAATTTACATATCAAGCTCTGACGAGATAAGCCAAAATTGAAATTTACATATCAAGCTCTGACGAGATAAGCCAAAATTTGCATACAATCTATACTACAAGCTCAAACAAAGATGTAAGCTGACCAAAATGTGTATGTACTAGGAGAAAGACATGGGCAAGGCCACTCTATGCAGAGCCCTCACTCAGAACCAGGCATTTGTCACTGCAAAAACCATACAAGATGCTTTTTTTGGTATACCAAAACAACGATCTAACATGACAAGGCAAAGCAAGTATACAAATCATAAGGTTAAGGCTAAGGCTTGCCACACTTACCATATCTACAAGGAGCCCCCAATTGAGGTGGGCGCCTTCTCGCTCAAGCTTCTCTAAAAGAAAGTATGTGTTATGGCAGAGCAATGTCCTCCTCTTCTTCCGTTGCCGGCCGACCAACCACTTGATTCTAAAAGTACCAAAACAACAAGATAAGCATTGATACTTACAAAGTAGACATAACATCAAATGAAACATACAAGATAAATGTTGATACTTACAAAGTAGACATGGAATGCATCCCAACCGTCTTCCAAGGTGAGAGCTTCCTACGCTCTCCATTCGGCGGGCTTTGGCTGCATCCTCTTGTTGCTCTTGTAGCGTTGGGGATTTCGAGCATACTTTTCCCTCTCCTCATTCTAATCCTCGGTGCTCATGTACCAAGGCTTCTCACCCCCCGCCTTCACTCTCCTAGTCACATCTCCCTACCAATGTTTCATGATGTCCACCATGTGGTCCTTTATCCACCTTATGGGGACGATATCACTACCACCAATCGGCTTGTACTCATCCTTGATTTGATTTATGACTCTTTCTTGTCTTTATCTAACTTTGGCCATATTAAAGTCATTTGCAAAGAGAATGTGGCAAAGCTCGCGGATGCGGCTCTTCATCTCTTTCCCGACATTATCCAAAACCACATTGCCATTGATAATTGTGTAAAATTTTTCTCCATCGCTGGGTGTGGGCTGTGTGTCCAAAAGTCGCAATGGTCGCGAGCGTGGAGTTCTTCTGGTGCTAGATGGGGAAGGATGCTCACATGGGGGCATAGACCCATCCGTGCCCCCACATGGACAACAACTGTCTCCACCTCCACTACTCAAGCGTTGTGCTCTGTGAGTGGATGAGCAACCTGAGGGAGGGGTTCTAGAGGCTCTTTGTGGGGTTTCTACAGGTGAGCTAGGGTTAGCGGTGGATGGTGCGGCCGAAGTGCTAACTATGCCGCTATGCAAATTATGCAAACTATGCCACTATGCAAGCCTTATTCAAGCTATGCTAAAACTTATGCATAAATCATGCATGAGGCCTTATGCATAAAGCTACACATGAGGCCTTATACATAAAGCTTATGCATAAAGCATTATGCATGAGGCTTATGCGTAAAGCACTATGCAAGCCATGATATCCTAAACTAAACCGTACCCCAGCACTATGCATTAAGCATGCATGCATAGAGCTTAATGCATGCATAAATTAAGCTCTATGCATGCATTAAGCTCTATGCATAGAGATTAATGCATGCATAGATAGAGCTTTATGCATAGAGCTTAATCTATGCATATATCTCTATGCATTATGAATGCATGCATAGAGCTTAATCTATGCATTAAGCTACACAAATAGAGCTTAATGCATAGATGAAGCTCTATGATTAGAGCTCTATGCATGTGCATTAAGCTCTATGCATAGAGCTTAATCTATGCATATATCTATATGCATTATGAATGCATGCATAGAGCTTAATCTATGCATTAAGCTATACGAATAGAGCTTAATGCATAGATGAAGCTCTATGATTAGAGCTCTATGCATGTGCATTAAGCTCTATGCACAGAGGACCTACAAAACAAAACCCTTCTTTTTGGTAGATAAAAATAGAGGAAAGAGAGGAAAGCACTTACCTCTTTTTGGTGATGTTGAAAGAGAAGATTAGAAGACCTACAAAACCAACAAAAGGGTGAGGAAAGGATTAGTAATGCATACATACAAAAGCCCTAAGAACCTAATGCATATATACAAAATCGAAAAGAGAGGAAAGAGAGAAAAAAATTTACCTCTTTTTGGTGAAGTTGAAAGAGAGGATTAGAAGACCTACAAAACAAAACAAAAAATTAAGAAAAGAATTAGGAATACAAAACCCTAAAAGTGTGAATAGCATGGATACACAAGGAGGTTTATCCTTCAACACACACACACCGATTTAACAACCAAGAGGAGAGGAGAGGGGAGGGGAGGGGAGGGGAGGGCAAAGAAGGAGGTGGAGAAGAGCTTGGGAGAGAGAAAGAACTTGCAAAACAAATGAGAAAGAACCTGCAAAACAAATGAGAAAGGCAAAAAACAAGAAAATTACTCATAATTACACACACAGACATTTTACATCACATGTACATGTAACCAAGAGGAGATGGGAGTGAGGGAAAAGGAGGCATACCTGGTGAGGAAGTAAGCAAAACACACGCGCCCGAAAAAAAAATACAAAAAAAGAGAGGTTCTATTTTACTGTAAAAACCTGCGCCATCGATATATGCGTCAAAATAAGCGTGGAAAAAAGTGTCGAAATAAGAGTGGAAAAAAGCATCGAAATAAGCGTGGAAATAAGAGTTGAAAAAATAAAATTCCCACGCTCTTTTCAGCGTATATTTCGACGACTTTTTTGACGCTTATTTTGACAGTCGCTACTTTTCATTCAAATTCACAATCTTTCCAGATCTTGCGTGCCCCGACATTTCAAATTATCTTGCGCGGAACCAAGCATGGAAACTGAGCGTCGAAAAACAATGATTCTCTTATAGTGTCCCCCTCCCTACAGCCTAGTCTCCCTCCCTATATTCAAAGGAGACCAAGTGTGCACAATCCTCTATTCCTATTGGTCCGTTGCTAATTACTTTCATTAGCAAAAGGCCCAAAATATGTTCAAATGCCCCCTAATGACTAGAGATAATCAAGTCATCCACATAGATTACTAATAGTATGATCCCTCTATTTGTCTTTTTCACATAAAGAGAAGAATGTACATTGGATATCTAAAATTCAATGGTAGAAAGATACTCCCCAATATTGTTTGACCATGCTATGGGGCCTGCTTGAAGCCATACAAGCCTTTGTGTCACCTACATACAAAATCTGTGTGTGCATCACTCTCATAACTTGGTGGCTGCATCATGTATACTTCTACTTGAAAATCACCATGCAAGAAGGCATTCTTTACATCCATCCGATGTAAAGACCAACCCTTTGTTGCAGCCATAGCAATGACAACTCTCACAATTTTCATTATTGCGAGCGGGCTGAACGTCTTCTCATAGTCAATGCTAAACGTCTCCTCATAGTCAATGCTATAAGTCTACTCATAGCCCTTGGCGACTAATCTTGCCTTATACCTACTCATTGAACAATCAACATTATTCTTGACCTTACACACCCACTTACATCCAATTGTCTTCTTTTCCTTAAGCAAAGGCACTAACTCCCATGTTGCATGTGCATCCAATGCTTCCATCTCCTCATTTATGGCATCTTTCCATTTCTTATTTTTAAGTGCGTGCTTCCAAAACGTGGGCTCCAACTTGTGTATTTCTTTAACCATGTAAACATAATGATGGGTAGTATATCCATCATATCTCAACTTGTCAAAAGGGTACCTAACCCTCGTACACTTGCATACACCTCAATCACTACCAGGTGCTCTTAAAAACAACCTTGGTTCTCCTTACACCAATAGTACCATAGACAGAATGCCAAGTTCCTCATCAAGACTTTGCTTAGAGCTACTATGATCCCCATCTACATATGAGTGACATGTTGACAGATCATACACAAAAGGTTGATCTACCTTTTCCTTCCCTTTGCATATGATACATATGCACCTATATCTATCCTCAACCTACCTCAGCATGGACTAACATTAGATCCACTACTAGAGGAATCTCCAGGTCCACTAATTAGTGCCTATGATTAATGCTCTACATATGGTGCATCATCAACACTTCTTACATCTACATCTTCTGTTGCCTTCATTTGCTGGTGCATACTAGCGACTTATCTCATCAAAGATAACATCTCTCCTTACTCGCATCTCACGAGCGGTAGGGTTATAACATCTATAACCTTTTTGATCCATAGCATAACCAATAAATATGCATTTCTCTACCTTTGGATCAACCTATGTTCTTACTTCATCAGGAACATGCACATATCAAATACATCCAAACACTTTCAAGTGAGACACATCCGCTCTTATGCGTGTGAACTTGTGTTCAAGGGTCATACCATGAACAACTACAATGGGTGTCCTATTAATAATATACATAGAAGTTGCTACTACTTCTACCCAGAAATAATGTGGCATACTCTTTTTAACCATCAAGGCACGTGCCACTTCTGTAATGTGCCTAGTTTTTCTTTCTATTACGAAGTGTACCTGCATATAAAATGTCTCTTGATACCCTGCTTTCTCTAGAAATCACTGAAATCATTGGAGAAACATTCACCCATTTGATTTCAGGAACTTTATTTGCATGCCTTTTCCCTTATCGACCAAGGCTTTAAATCTTTGAAAGTGAGCAAACACCTCACTTTTCTCCTTCATGAAGTAAACCCACACTCTCCTAATGTGGGAATCAATGAATGTAACATAATACTTGCAACCTGTAATTATTGCATTCTTGGTCGGTCTCCATACATCTAAATGTATAACATCTAATAGCCTTGCATTAACATGCTTTTTATATGGGAAAGCATGTTTGACTTACTTACCAAGTTACCATGCTTCACATACTTTATGCATATCCTCAATCTTAAACTTTGGCAAACTTGCAATAATATTTTGGGTCTGCATAGACTTCATTTCACTGTATATTCATGACGAATGCACTTGTGCCATATGTCAATATCTACAATGACATGGCTACCTTTACCCCACATATGTTCACATCCAAAGTAAACATCCTACCATTTCTTTTCCCCTTTACAACTAAGCGACACTGATTTTATAAGTCTTCCACAAAACATTCTTGAGGATTAAACCTCACTTACAGACCCTACTTAATCATCTGTCCAATAGAAACTGGATTCTTTGTAATATTTGAAACATGAAGTACATCTGCCAACAAGTACTTCATTTTGCATCCTACATAGACAATGGCACTTTACCAACATGCACAATGGGATGTGCAGTATCATCATTTATTTCTACATAACGTGATTTTTTCTCTTTTTTCATGTCTCTCACTAATGAATTGGTTATGTGGTTAGAGGTGCTCACTTCTATCATCACCACCTTGTTTGCTATAGATGATTCATAGTTGCCTTACTACAACTTTAATATCATTCTGATTTTTATAATAATATTTTGCCATGTGTCTTGGTTTGCCACAATAATAGCACTGAATACTATTTGCACTCTGATTTCTTTGCCAACCATGTTAGCTTCTTTGGCTCCCCCTGCCTCAAGACTGGCCTCTTCTACCTGTGTATGATTGTTGTTGTGCTGCTGTGAATCATCGGATTGTATTTGTCCAAAATTTTAGTTTTCTTGTCGGCCACCTTAGCCTCAAATCAACCTCTACCTGAATTAGAGTAGAAGACCTATTCTGATGTGTTCTTGCTTTGTGAAGAAGAGTCCTCACCCAGAGACTTTTCTAAGACGATTAGCATAGACACCAAGTCCTGAAAGTCAGGAATATTCTCTTTGACTGAAATGGAGGTCTTGAATGTCATACTCTTTGCCAAATCCATTCAAATAGACACTCACCAAAGCATCATCTTCCACCCATACATTGATAGACCCAAGGGATTCAACAATGCCCTTGATCTTTAAAGCATCCTCATTAATGGACATGATTTTCTTTTGCATAGTATGAAGTGCTTCTTTTAGCTGCCATTTCCTTGCCTTTGTATTAGTTTGGAACATCTTCACCAGGTTCTGTCATCCAAGTGCTGCTGGAGTGTTGGCATCCCATATGTGTCCTATCATTATGTTTGTGACACTAATCGAAAGCCAATACATGACTTTCCTTACATCCTGATTCCAGTCCTTGAATGCCTTTATATCTGCTGGAGTGGCATTCTCTTCAGATAACTCTGGAGGCTCATCATTGTCTCCTTTGACATAATCCTAAAATCCTTTACCCATCAAGAAATCATTATGAACTTCGAGGCCGGCATGAAAGTTTTTCTTGTCTAGATTCTCACTGACAATATCATTGAGATCATTAGACATGTTTTCCTATAACATTCAGGAACCTACAAATAGACAATTATTGTATGCAACCTGTAACACAACACTATCTTTTGTGAGACTGCTATTGTGGTACTTCAGCATAACCTGTAGGTCAGAAGATCTGTCTAGAGTACATGTACATACACCCAATATCAACAATACATGTGCAAATACTCTCTGCACTCCTAAATTCACTAATAACCAAATTTTGATCAGAGATAGTTCTCTACCAAAACTTCTCGAAACTATTGAACATATCTTAGAGTGATTGAACGGAGACCAAAATGCACCTAAAATGCGATTCTGACCACAAAACGGTGGTACAAAGTATTGTGTACAACATGGGCACCTCCAAGCCTGTGAAGATAGCTCCTCAATTGGAGATGTGTAGTTCCGAGAGCTACCGAGGAGGTTGTACCTACAAGAAGAAGAGATGATGATGATCTTACCCATGTACCACTTCCTTCCTTACTTGTTCTGGCCTCTTTCTTGCCTCCTTAGCTCTCACATGAACCAAAGTTTTGATACCATAAAGAGAATGTGGGGGAGAGAGAGAGCCTAAGATCCTTGCAAGTAAACACACACACACACAAGAGGAGAGTGCAAGACACAAGAGAGAGAAGGATGGCTGAATTTTATTCTATCTTCTTCTCTTCTCTACAACCATATAACTAAAAGATAAGAGTATATACATAAAGGGAAAGTAATCTCCTACAATAACATACAGTAGTCGGTTCATAATGTCTCTACCTATCTGAGTAGAAGGCATATTCAAGTGAATTTTTATCTCAGTCTCTAGTAGATGACGATTTTCCTCTACCTCTATCTATATCTTAGTAGAAGGCATGCTCATGTGAGTTTTAAAGGGACCTCTCCTCACAGATGAGAAGAGAGCATTCCTAAAAATTAGAAAAGTTATCTCAAACTCCAATGGAGGTCTAAAACTAGATGTATTCTTTACCAAGACCATTTAATATTTTGGAAAATTCAATATCATCATCATCATATACTAGCAATCCGATAGAAGCAAGGGTATTTACAAGCCCTTTAACATTTATTGAGTAATCATTTTTGCTCACCTTTCCTCTGGTCACATTATGTAGCTCTTGCTTTAGGTGTATCTTCAAAGCTTGGGTGTTTATGTTGTACATCTTCACCAAGGTGTCCCAAGCTTTCTTAGGAGTAATCATTTATACTCATATTTTCTCAAGTCCCATTATGCAACTCCTGCTTTTTAGCCACATTATGCAACTCTTGCTTTTCTCTGGTCACATTATGTAACTCTTGCTTTTTAGCTACATCTTTCAATCTTGAGTATTTATGTTGTGCATCTTCACTAAGGTGTCACAAGACTCCTTAGGCATTTGTGCATCTTGTATATGCATAATCATAGAGTCTGTCACACTTACAAACAAGTTCACCTATGATGAAGTTCCAATATCCTTTTTCCATAAGGAAATTGGTCATCCTAAACTTCCATGCTTGGAAGCTATTATCATTCAGCTTCTTGCTCAAAATCTAAGATAGATAGTTGGACATGATCACCTACAACAACTTACTAAATAGTGCTTGCAAAACCTTCTACACTTGCAGTAAATGTGCAATCTTAAACAGAACAATATCAATACTATGGAACATTCATATAAACATACATCCACCAACAACCTAAAAAGATTAGATTCTTCTACATAGACTATTCCTGTAATCAAATATCTACTAAAAATTTAGAGTGAATAAAAAATTAACCATACACAGTCAAAATGGAAACAATATAGAGAGTGCTTAGAGAAACACATCTAGAGCTAAAACACGCCCAAACAATATAGAGAGTGCTTAGAGAAACACATCTAGAGCTAAAACACGCCCAAACAATATAGAGAGTGCTTAGAGAAACACATCTAGAGCTAAAACACGCCCAAACAAAATGACCATACATAGTAAAAATGGACACTTTATAGAGAGTGCTTAGAGAAACACTTCTAGAGCCAAAACATGTCCAAACAAAATGACCATACATAGTAAAAATGGACACTTTATAGAGAGTGCTTGGAGAAACACTTCTAGAGCCAAAACATGTCCAAAACACGCTCGAATCATGCCCAATGATGCAAAATTTAGTTAACAAAGTTAATTGCACACAAAAAGGTCTTCTTTATTCACCTAGGAAGATGTCTCAATCTAAGATAGTGACTTCCTTGTCTGCGTGTAGGTCTCATAGCCTACCAAATGTGTTGCTCCATGTACTACTTCTTCATTTCTTGCCTTATTCTTGCATCTTGCTTGCCTACTTAGCTCTCACATGAGCCACTTTTCTGATACCATAAACAGAATACACGGGAGAGAGATAGTGTGAGTTCCTTGTAAGCAAACACACAAGCATAAGAGAGATCAAGACACAAGAGAGAGATGGATGATTGAATTTTTTCTATCTTCTTCTCTTCTTTATAATCATAAAACTAAGAAGACTGCAAGAGTAAATCCTATATAATGGAAAGTACTCTCCCACTATAATATACAATGGTCGGTCCATAGTGTGAACCTGACCATATGAGATGGCACTATAACTATGCCATATTCTAGTAATCGAAATGTGGTTGTCACAATATATCTTGGCATCCACCACTGGTGGCATATCAACCATAATCTTACCAACTATGCCAGTGCCATAAGTTTGGAATTTATAATCCAAGTGGGTCATCAATGTCCACAACACTAGTTTAGCTTGATATCTCAAAAGTTGTTAGGTTGTGTATTGCATTTAAAGAAAAGACTTACCTCCACCTTCTTGGGATCCATAGAAACACCATCGAATGAAACCACATGGCCAAGAAAATGAACCTTAGCTTTGACAATGCGACACTTTGAAGGGTTGAGAGATTCTTGAGCCTTATCAAGACTCTTAAGATCTTAATGAACCTTCTCAATGTGCCCAATCCTAGAAGAGTAGGTGAAAAAATAATCTAAATAGACACGATACCAATATATGGCTCAAACACCACATTCATGAAATGTTTAAAGGTCCTTGGATCCAAAGGGCATCACACACGATAAGCAAAGTATCCCCAAGGTTTGATGAAAGTAGTCTTCAATTGGTCCTCCTCGGTGATACGGATTTGAAATTAGCCCAAATATCCATCACACATCATGTACATCTCATGACCTACCATATGATTAAGAATCTCCTCTTACAAAGGGACTGGATAACGATCTATTTTGGTGCAAATATTAAGAGGTAAAAAATCAAAACATGCATGCCACTTACCCCCCTTGTACCACAAGCTTTGCCTTAGGCTTCAAATCTCTCTTATGCTCAATCATAGTCACTCGGCTCAAAGATTTGTGAAGACCATAAATGGTTTTATAAGAAAAGGGAAAGTCCTAAAGGGATCATGGCATAAGTTGGCTAGTTCAAGAACCATTTTTATATATCTGAGAGTTTCTTAGTCAAATAGATCGGTGTCAGCCTCAACTTTGACACAACAAAGATATTGATGATCGTATAGTTGGAGAGGTACCACAAGGAAATGGGATCACCCGCCGTAAGATGGATGAATCCTTATTACAAAAAAAATCAATAAATTTTATTTCTTCAATTCTCTAAAAATGTAAAAATGGATGCATAGGTACAAAGAGGAACACATGGAAAGAACAAATGCTAGAAGACTTTTCAAGAGAAAACATAGATATCTTTCATACCCACCCGATCTTGCAGTTCACCCCATAGATATATTACTTAGATGGCTAGAGAATGCTCTTACACAATCAAGGAATAATGGTAAAAGGATCAATGAGCGAGAGAAAACACAGATATCTTTCATACCCACCCGATCTTGCAGCTCACCCCATAGATATATTACTTAGATGGCTAGAGAATGCTCTTACACAATCAAGGAATAATGGTAAAAGGATCAATGAGCGAGAGATAGAGTTTGCAAGAGGATGTAACTAGCATGTAAGTAAGTTGAAGTGCATAGATAATTCAAATTAATTATATTTTTGATATCATTGATTTTTTTACTTTAAGGTCGATTCCAACTATATGGTAAATTTGGAGCATTATGGTCCCATGGTCGTCTTTTTCACATGGAGAATATAGATAATAGAAGAAAAACCTTTGATTGTGGAGTATTGGCTAACTTTCTCTCCAAGAGAGTCGAGCGAGTGCCAATGATACAAGTCTTCTCACCTCTATTATGGAATCATATAAGATATCATAAATGTAAATTTTAGGCAATTTGATATATTCATTAATCTTGACATTACAATGGTCTAAATGCAATAGTCAAAAGAGATAAAAGTGGATTCTTTGCTATCAGCTCAACAACGTGTGGACAGATAGTCATGATACATTTGTACGACCATAATATTGTGAGTAGGTAATAATTTTTAAGAAAAAATGATTGATTTTTCTTTTATATATTAGCCTATTGTTGTTATAGAATTAGAAAAAAATCTTATAATATGGAGTAGGTAATCTTCTAACCAGCTTCATCGGAATCAAAATGGTGGTATGTAATACAAGTTGCACCTCAAAATAAACACATATTTGAAGATAAAGATGTTAAGAAATGGAAGAAGGTGACAATATCCCCAATGCTTTGGAGGGTAATCAAAAAGGTACCCATAGTGTAAATGTTATGGGACGATGATGTCATTGAGAATCAATTGATAGAACATGAGGAGGGCTCATCATCATCTAGTGAACTTATCGATAGTACATCCTCAAATCCTTCTATGAATGGTAATAAATTCCCTTTTAATCCCGTGTTTGAAGAAATTGACCTACTTGGAGAAATGGACCTTGTACAAGATGAACAATCATCAAGGTTCATTTATATTCTCAAATCAAATGTATTTACTAATATTTTTAATAAAATGCATTAACATTTTTTCTAATATTGACATACATTTCAATGCAAATATTGAAGTTAGTTTTAATGCTTATATTAATTAACTTATCACAACGCATATACTGACAACAATACTGATGAATATTATCGATGATATTACTGACGTATATACCAAGGTTTGTAAGATTACATGCTTGAAAAAACTATCTTTTTAAAAATATTGGTAAAAACATCGATAATGATGGGTAGATCTCTTATAGTGTTTTTCTATATTCATGCTTATGGTGTATGTTTCTATGTTTATGCTTTTTTGTTCTAGGTTTAGGTCTTCCGTGTATCTTGTGCCACCTCTACTCTAGCTCCCCATACCCTCTTTAGGGAATCCCCATTAGTATTTAGCTACCTTAGCTCCAATCCTAGGCCCAACGCTTTTGTTTATGATTTTATGAAGGGTATCTGACTAGTCTTTAGCTATCTCACACTACAACACATCGGAATCACAACATCGTTTTTGGAAGGAAAATATCGAGGGTTTTAATGCGACTTAGCAGCGCTTTTTGCAACGTAAAATCACTGCACAATAATGTTTATAGCAACGAAGAAACACTACTATACTATAAAAATATCCTACTTTTTTGTTATTTCTTTTGCCGTCTCGCGTAGTTTTTATCTTTTGAATGTAATAAACTTGGTACTCTGAGTTTTTTTGCAGGTTTATGTCTAATCTATCACTTGTACCTCTCCTACCCTCAAGCTCAAGAAAGGTATATCTACTCTTTTCCTTTATCTCCTATGCAAACAAGCTTTCCATGAAAGCTTTCTTGTGAGTATTTCCTCTCTTTTAAGTTTTTCTTTTCTTATTTTTCCCTTCTTATTGAAGCTTAACCATTAAGAGTATTTTACCTTCTTCTTTTTTCCTAATTAAGAGCTCTCCATTAAAGCCTACTATGGTAAGAAATCTTGATGTTTCTTAATACTTTTTTCTCTTAACTTGGTTTGATTTTGTATGTTTCCAACACATAGAAGCCTCACACAAGAGATCTCTTTCTCATATGTTTCTTTTTTTATGCTTTTACATGTTTATAGGGTTTGTAAATTTTAGGGCTTTTAAGATTAGGCTTTGTTATTGCTACTTTTTTTTTTCTTAATTTGGTTTGATTTTGTAGGTTTTCAACACATACAATGCTTACAAGGTAAGAGATCTCTTTCTTGTATGTTTCTTCTCTTATGCTTTTACATGTTATAGGGTTTGTAAGTTTTAGGGCTTTTAAGATTAGGGTTTGTTATTTTTCCCATGCTCTGGATAGCCTTTTGAGAGCTATGCTTCTCTCAATAGATGACAATATGCCTTAGCCTCATGCATGAGACTTATGCATTAGCCATATGCATAAGCTTTATGCATGAGGCTTATGCATAAGCTTTATGTAAAAATAAGCCACATGCATGAGACTTGTGAATAAGCATGCCGGTAGCTACCTAGGCATCCCGGTAGCTTCCAATGTATGCTTGAGACTTATGCATTAGCCTCATGTATGAGCCCTATGCATTAGCGATATGCATAAGCCTCATGCATGTAAGTTTTATGTAAGAGGCTTATGGATAAGCCACATGCATGAGACTCGTGAATAAGCCACATGCGGTAGCTTCTAATGCATGCCAGGTGCTACCTAGACATGCCGGTAGCTTCCAATGCATGTCAGGTGCTACCAATACATGTCGGTAGCTTCCAATGCATGCCAATAACTACCTAGGCATGCGGGTAGCTTCCAATGCATGCCGGGTGCTACCAATACATGTCGTTAGCTTCCAATGCATGCCAGTAACTACCTAGGCATGCGGGTGCTACCTAGTCATGCCGGTAGCTTTTCAATGCATGCCGGGTGCTTCCGAGGCATGTCGGTAGCTACCTAGACATGCCAGCAGCTTCTAATGCATACTGAGTGCTACCTAGGCATTCCGGTAGCTTCCAATGCATGCCGGGTGCTTCTTAGGTATGCCGGTAGCTTCCAATGCATGTCGGGTGCTACATAGGCATAGCTTCCAATGCATGCCAATAGCTACCTAGGCATCCTGGGGCCGGGTGCTTCCTAGGCATGTCAGGAGCTTCCTAGGCATGTTGGTAGCTTTCCAATGTTTGCCAGTAGCTTCCAATGCATCTCGGGTGCTATCTAGACATGTCGGGTGCCTCCTAGGCATACCCATAGCTATCTAGGCATGCCACTAACTTCCAAGGCATGCCGGGTGCTACCTAGGCATGTCGGCTAGGCATGTTGGGTGCTACTTAGGCATGCTGGTAGCTTCCAATGCATCTTGGGTGCTACCTAGGCATGACGGTAGCTTCCAATGCATGTTGGGTGCTACATAGGCATGCGGATAGCTTCCAATGCATGTCGGGTGCTACCAATGCATACCGATAGCTACCTAGGCATGCTGGTAGCTTCCAATGCATATGCTGGTAGCTACCTAGCCATGCCGGTAGCTTCTAATGCATGCCGAGTACTTCCTAGGCATTCTGGTAAGTACTTAGCCATGCTAGTAGCTTCTAATGCATGCTGAGTGCTTCCTAGGCATTCTGGTATAGCTACCAAGGCATGTTGGTAGCTTCCAATGCATGTCGGGTGCTACCTAGGCATGCCAATAGCTTCCAATGCATGTTGGGTTCTACCTAGGCATGTCGGTAGCTTCCAATGCATTTCGGGTGCCTCCTAGGCATGTCAGTAGCTACATAGGCATGTCGGTAGCTTCCAATGCATGCCAGTAGCTTCAAATGCATCCCAGGTGCTTCCAAGGCATGCCGGTAGCTTCCAATGCATGTTGGGTGTGCTACCTACGCATGCCGATAGCTTCCAATGCATACCAGGTGTTTCCAATGCATGTCGATAGCTTCGAATGCATGCCGGGTGCTACCAATGCATGCGGGTAGCTTCCAATGCATGCTAGTAGCTACCTAGGCATGCCGGTAGCTTCCAATGCATGCCGGGTGCTTCCTAGGGCTGCAGGTAGCTTTCCAATGCATGGTGGTAGCTACCTAGGCATGTCGGGTGCTATCTAGGCTTGTGGGTAGCTTCCAATACATGCCGATAGCTTCAAATGCATGCTGGGTGCTACCTAGGCATGCCGGTAGCTTCCAATGCATGCCGGGTACCAACACATGCCGATAGCTACCTAGGCATGCCGGTAGCTTTCAATGCTTTCTTGAGACTTATGCATTAGCCATATGCATAAGGCCATATGCATAAGCCTCATGCATTGGAGTATGCATAAGAGTTTTAAGTATATATGTTTCTTCTTGGATAGATGACAAATAACTTGCAGAGCGGGATGTTACATGTGAAGGAGGAGTAGATGTCCCAACAATATTTGTAAGTATATATTAGCCTCAAATTGTATCTTATCTTTTAATTAAAGAAGGTTATCTTAAATAGTAACATAATTGTAATGTTCATTTCTTTGTATGCCTATAGCTTGAAGCAATGGACCGCCCCCTTACGCAAGATGAATATGATTTTGCATTACAACGGGGTTTGGAAGCTCTATTTGAAAGAGTGTAAGATGAAGAATCGTTTGTTATTACTGGAGGACATGCTTGGCAAGCATGGCAAGTAAGTACATTCCTGAAACCATAACCTCTTTGTTTTTGCAAAACTGATTTTCACGTGTGTTAGTTTTATTGTGTTTTAGGATCATATTACTAGAAACGGTGTTACTACAAATGGTGGTGCAAATGTCCAAGTAACAAGCAATGAATATGTGAGAAGAGAAGGGGATGGAGCTACAAGGAACAATAATAATTAAACTGCATGAGATGTAGACCCCCTCAATGTAGCCCCTAGCTCCATAGATTTTCATTACACTTTATTTTGTATATGAGCTTTTTGGACTCATACACTTATGTAATTTCACCAAGTATTGTAATAGAATTATGACATGAATAAAAATCATGAATTACAATTATCCTTTTTTTGGTATTTGTCAAGTTTTAAATTACATGTGTCCATGACGATGAGTAGTCCTCTGACATGAAGTTGTGTTAGTTTTAATGTGTCTGTATTTAAAAAAAAAGCTGGGGCAGACTAAGGAGTCTCATGGAGACTCCCTAGTCCATGAGACTCCCTAGTTTGCCCCAACTTTTTTTAACTATGTAGTACTTTTGCTGCTCGAGCAACGAAAATAGCAGTGAAATTTTGTTGTTATTTTCATTGCTTAGCAGCAAACCCGTTACAACGAAAATAACAGTTTTTGCGAAATGGGCCTGACATCTCCCTACCCTTCTAGTTATAAAAGCACTACTGTTTTCATTGCTACACCCTCATAATGTTGTAGTGTCAACTCCAATTCTAAGCCCAATGCTTTTTGTTTATGCTTTTATGCTTTCAATGATCATTACTTTAAGAAAGCAACAAAATGGGGGAGGTTTTTTTAATTACAGTCTATAGCGTGGCTATACACAAGGCTATCCGTGTGGCTATACACGAGATTGTGCATATGGTAGGGTGCACACGTATAGCTGTGCATCACACAATTTTTCACTTTTATATTTCCTTTGTTCTTGCGCAGATCTAGGCATGGCTATGCTTGCCTTCTCCTATAGTGTTGGGTGTTAATGTAAGGTAAAAACTATACATTTGTTTTGCAACCAAATATTGATAATTTCATATATGAGATCATACTCTATATTCCATAAAATATCAATAATTTCCATAAAATATCCATAGTTTCATATATGAGATCATACCCTATATTTTAGATTAGTTGAAGAAAAATTAGCGACGATGAAGTTTGTATCCATAAAATATCAATGCTTTCATATATGAGATCATACTCTATATTCCAAATCAGTTGAAGAAAAATTAGCGATTAGGTTCTACTATTTCACTCCTCTCGAGAAAAATTCAATTTGATGGTGCTTGATCATTTGATCACTCCTATGGATTGTTTAGTCATCTACTCTTAAAAGGAAAATCAACGTTTTGTGAAGGATGCAATTGATTGCATTTTTAAAAATATAAAGGTTATTAACTTTATGAGGATTTTATTTTATTTTTAACTTTTGAAAATCTAAAGATTTAGAAGTGGCTTTGCCCTTCTCATATGGTTGAATGAGTACGTATATCCCTTGTGAAGCAAACATATGTATGTATACACATATATATATACATATATACACATATATATATACATATATACACATATGTATATATATATACATATATATATATACATATACATATATATATACATATATACACATATATATACATATATATATATATATATATGTATGTATGTATATATATTTTTTTGAGGGAATAGGGGCATACAATGAGTGAACAATCAAATTCATTGATTAGGTGATGGATTTTTTTTAAACCTTTGATATTAAGGTTTTAGTTAACCTTAATCATCAAAAATTTAATTCTCTTTTGAAACGTCATAACCTTGGCAGTTTTAAAAAAGATAAAAGATGGCTCGCTCTCTCTCCCATGCGCCAACGCACTTCTCTTCTCTCTCTTGCCCTGGCCGAGCTTGGGCATGGTGGATGAGAACTGTATGCCTGCCCGAGACATGGTATCCACCTTTACAAAGGAATGTGTTGAGCCAGTGGAGACGAGAGACGGATGCAAGGACGTCGTTGAGTAGGCCGTGGAAATCGAAGCCCGGGTATACGATTGTGAATCCGACTCTAGCAAGCTTTTTGCCTCACGATACCTTCTAGAGCAGCACCAGCAGGGAGGGTCAAAGTGCAATGGCAGAGTTGACAAAAGCATGCAAGAGTTTGCGGAGGCGAGCGAGAGGAACATGACGGTGACAAAGCCGGATGCAGCTTTATATGAAGGGAATGGCGTGCAAGATTTGAAGGACATGAGGGACCTGATAGGCTACACACGTCAGGGGGTGCTGATGCACGGGGAGTTTTGGTGCATTGAAAGCACGGTTTATTCTGTGTGCTTACTCTGGGCGGTGAGAATCTGCTTCCATAGGATTTTTTGGTGCATCTAGAAAAAAATATCTATGGAGGCAGATTGTCGATAGCCTTAGAGGATCACGACACATGATTTTTTTTTGTGAGGGATCGTTGTACATGCACTGAGCTTGTGCAAAATCACCACAAGCTCCTATTCTAGATACTCTTTCAGCGCAAGAAGGCTCGATGCAAAAGTTATGTTTCTTCGGTCAAAAGCAATATGAAAGGCAAGAAGGCTCTGGTTTTTTGATGCAAAAGTTATGCTTCTTTGGTCAAAAGCAATATGTAATGGCTGATTTTTTCTTCTCCTCTTTCTAATATAGTATAATCGCCATTCTGCAAAAAAAAAAAAAACGCCCCACAAGCAATGGGCAATGGGAGCAAGGGAAGCAAACATCCATATGGATGGAGATAGTTGTATCGATGCGAAATAAAGCAAGTACTGTGGGGATGCGAAATAAAGCAAATAGTGTAGGGATGCGACAGCTAAACGTTGTTAACTTGGGTTCATGATGTGGTTTAATGACTAGTAGTGTGGGGATGCGATGGCTAAACGTTGTTGACTTGGGTTCATGACGTGGTTTAATGACTTTAAGCATGCTAAAAAATATTATTTTGTGGGTTTTGTCCATTGGGTCGACAATGGCGCGTGACAACTAAGGTGCGCGAGAGTGGACTGTGCAATGTGGACAGAGGATTGAACAGCATTAATTAATCTGGTTGTAGGTAAACTATGTTTTATTTTTCAATAAAGGCATTTTTATTATTGAAGAAAATCGAGACAAGTTACAAAAGTCGGGCTGACATCAAATAGCGGTCAAGGCCATTTTCAAGCCGAGACTTCTCTCACTATCCTAGGCAATCAACAAAGAGCAATGACCCTCTGGGTCTCTATCCTAGGCTCTAGAGGTATTGGAGCTTCAGCACATAGCTTAGATCCACGTTTAAAAGATATTCTCTCTTCTCTTGAAGCTAAAGCATCTTGACCTTATCTCTGACATTCTTTGGAGTGCTTCCAATAGGGCCTACCAGTTTTGAAATTCTGGCCTCAATGTCAGTGATCTTCCTCAAGTAGAACCTCTCCCCTGCAATGATAAGGAGACGTTTGAGGGAGCAGGTATTCCAGGTAACACCGTTGTGTAGGGCCGCTAGTCTTTCAATCCAGAAGAACCAGAGGATTTCTATTCTTAATACTGTCCATAGTTCAGTAGAGCAGCCTATGGGTTCCCCAATGAGCAGATGCTTCCAGAATAAGCAAGTTTTCCCCCAACTGGCCACATACTCATTGAGTTTCTTTACCATTGGTTCTATGTTAGGGCACAGTAGAAAAATGTGGACGTCATCTTCTTCCTTGAGGCATCTGGCACATGATCCATTTCCCTTGCCAAAGACTAGGGCTTTTTTATGTGTCCAAATGGCCCTGTACATAATAAGCCAAGCAAGACAAGCTTTTTTAGGTTCCACATGTATGCCCCAAAGTGATTTGAAGAGGAAATACCACTGGCTTCTATCTTTGAGGATATTCCATCTTTGATTTAGAATACAATGGATTGGAGGGGTATTCCACCTGGGAGGAATAGGCCAGATGCTTGTTTGGTTAATCCACTGGAAAGCCTTCAGCTTAGGGGGGTCTTCAATTGTCATTAGCCACCAGTCTTCTCGATGCCATAGCATCAGCCTTTTGCCAATAGTGTCCAGTTGAGAATCTGAGAGGTTGTACTTAGCAATGAGATCAGCCCTTGATATCCAATCTACTTGAGGCAAGTCAAGAGCAGGCCACCAGATGGAATCGACGTAGTGGATGCCCAGCGTGTCCTTGTAGTGTCCTTATAGTCTGGGGATGGCATCAGCTGGGCTTTTACTTTAAACCAAGCCTTCCATAGAGAGATCAATAGCTCTGATCCTTTAGGGGTTATCTGATACTTCCTTCCCAAAATGGTTAGAAAAGGGAGCTGTTTCCATCTGTAATGACCTTTAAGAGCAAACAGATGGTTTTTCCTATTAAGAAGCCAAGCCCAGTTCTCATTCGGGGACATTAAGCCTCTCAGAATCCATTTGGCTGCCATTCTGTTAGCCATATTTTCAATGTCCAAGATACCCAGCCCTCCAAGCTCAGTGGGAAGGCAGCAGAATTCCCATTTCACTTTGGCCACTTTCTTCACCCACGGGTCTCCTCCCCAGAAAAAGTTCCTGCAAAACAGGAGATGAAGCTTTTCAAATCTTCTTCAGGAGGTCTCCAACAGCTCAGGAAGTAGATAACTGTGGGGATAATAAAATGGTTCAGCACCATCTTCCTCCCTGCCATGTTAAGCTGCCTATTCTGCCATTTTTTTAACTTGATCTCTATTTTTTGCATGATCCATTGCCATTTTTTCTTAAGTGAAACTCTGAACCCCATGGGTATACCTAAAATCCTAACTATTTCCCCATCTTGGATGACCTTGCAACCCTCTAGTAGCAGCCAGTTAGGCGGGGGCTGTATGCTAGTTCTGATACCAGTCTTGTTATGGTTGATAACTGAACCTGAGGCCTTACAATAGGGTTGCAGACAATCCCAGAAGGCCCCTATACTTCTCTCCTCATTATCAACAAGTGCATTGGTGTCATCCGCAAACATTTCAATGCAAACCTGCTTACTATTGCCAAGCAGAATTCCTTTCATTTCTCCTTTGTTGATTCTGTCTTGGACAAGCCAATTAAGTCCATCCGCAGCTATGGCATAAAGGAGGGGGGCCAAAGGACATCCTTGTCTGATTGATCTAGTTAGATGAAAAGCTTGAGTGAGGTCCCCATTGACGCAAACCCGAGAAGTTGCATTACCCAGTAGTGTCTTTACCATACTACAAAACCTTGAGCCACAGCCCATGTGTTTCAATGCATCTATCATATATCCCCAGCTCAATCTATCATAAGCTTTGTCAAAGTCAATTTTGAAGAAGATGTAATCTTGCTCTGATTCTTCAGCGAATTCCATAGCTTCCCAGAGCGTAATGATAGTGTCTAGGATATATCTACCCTTGATAAATCCTTTCTGTTCCTTACGAGTCCAATCATTCATGTGATCTTTCAGCCTTAGTGCCAACACTTTGGCAAAAAATTTATATGCACAGTTTAGGAGCGTAATTGGTCTCCAATTGGTGATAACATCCTTATCATCCTTCTTATGTATCAGCTTAATGATGCCTGCATTGATGGTTTGGGGGAGGGCTTCAAAGAGAAGGGCTTCTTTCCAAATTTCTGACAGAGGTATCAAAGTGTTTTTGAAGGTTTTGAAAAATTCCACTGGAAGACCATCATTTCTAGGGGATTTTTTGTCTTTAAGCATGTCAATAGCTCTGGATATCTCTTCTTTTGTGATTGGTTTGTCAAGCCACTGAGCTTGCTGTTCTGGCACTGTTTTAATTCTACATTGCTCTATGAGCTTAGTTGAGGCAGTTTGCTCCGCTTGATTTGTCGTAGATTCCGAAAAGAGACTTTGGAAGTGTTGGGCTATCCAAGCTTTATTCTCCTCATTGGAGCACAATTGGATGCCTGAACTGTCTTTCAAAAGGGGGATGGTCTCTGCTGCATGTTTCACTTTTAGCATTTGAAACATTTCTTTGGATGGTCAGTCGGCTTTACCAGCCCACCACTCTCTGAAAAACAAGGCTCTGTCCTCTAGTTCTTTGTCTTCTATTTTATGGAGGTGGGCTCTAGTGTCCCTCAGGGCAGTCTGAGAGCAGAGACATCACCAAGGTTGACCCTGTTCTCAAGTTTTTCAATCTCTTCCAGACACTCTTTTTTCTTCTTCTCTCTTATCTTTTTGACTCCTTTCCTGGCACAAATGAGCAAGGATTGCGTGGACTTCACTGCCAAAGACCATGCCTTAGCGGGGGTCAATCTTAAGCTAAAGAAATGCTCCCATATTCTCTTCACTTCTGCTTGTACCATGGGGAGTTTAAAGAGGGAAGGGTCGGTATGGAACCACTTGCAGCACTCTCATCAACTTTCTCCAGAGATGCTAGAATGGGATAGTGATCTGACAAGCAAGTGTCAAAAATGGCTTTGCATTCCACAGTAACAAACATTTTGCACACTTCCTGACTGACATAGCATCTATCAATTCTAGCCTTCCTTAATAGATCACCTGTTCCATAGTTTTGCCAAGTAAATTGTCCTGGTAGTCCTATGTCAACTAGGTTGAGCTGTTCCTTGCATTTGCTCCAAGCAAGTTTTTTCGCTCCTGAGATAAGCTTCCCCAGTTTATTGAATCTATCTTCCTCTAGTTCTACCATATTCAGATCTCCTATCAGAATGACAGGTTCATCATACTCCTGCATGACTGAATTCCAGATACGAGCTCTTTGAGTCTGCCGGCAGTTTGCATACATGCCTATCAGAACAAAATCCTCAAGTTCAAACGCCACCCACTGGTCAAAAAGGTCGACTTGGATACCTCTGATCTGATTCTCCCATCTAGGGTGCAACCCACAAGCTACCCCTCCAGAGCCTTGAGGGTGATCGGTATAAATCCATATGAGATTTTTATCTATTGCATTCAGTCTTTGGATGAGATTATCTCCACTGACTTTAATCTCCGTCAACACTACAGCATCGACATTACCATGTTGTTTCAACCATACCTTAACTTTTTTCCCTTTATTAGGGTGTGTAGTAAGACCTTTGACATTCAAAGACAATATCTTCATGGAGGGGGGGCTTGGTTTTGTTTCCTCTGTCTTCTATTCTTATTTGCATCTTTGGGGGAACCCTCCATTTGTACATGGTTTCTTTTGAGATCTATGGATATGTCCATGGCATTGTCTGAGGTAGAGGTTTGTCTTTGTTGCTGCTCCTTCGATTTCTCTTGCATGGAGTCATCCTCTTCTTGACTTTGGGTATCTTCCAGTTTAGCCAGCTCAGAGGTCAAATGGTCCAGATTGAGCTGATTAACTGGAGTTGAATCTCTAAATTCCTCATCTGAGTCTGAAAGAACAGGTTTGTCCAGAAGGGAATAGAAGTTAGCTTTGGGATTGGATGAGTTGTTCTTCTTCTGTTTGAAGGTCTTTCGTTTAGGGGGTGGAATAAATCCATCGTTCTTACCCTTCCCTATCTGGGAGTCGCTACCGGAAGGGTTTTCAAAGGTGGATGGGTTACCAGTTGAAGTAGAGGCTGCGTTAGCTTGCACATAGCTGAGTCCTTTTGTAAGGCAAATTCGAGGTTGGACTGTTTTCCCTTCTGAACTACATTTCTTTGTGGAGCATTGCCCTTAGAGGGAGCTTTTGAGGGACATTCTTTGATGACATGCCCTTTCATTCCACAATGGAAGCATGCATTCGGGAGATGCTTATAAAGAACTTTTTGCTCTATACTGAATTCTCCATAGTTGATAGAGATGGACTCCTTTAAGGGCTTGTCCAGGTCTATCTCAACCAGCACTTGAGGGTGCCAGGATGGGTTGATAAATGACTTCGGTCTGTGACCAAGAACCCTTCCAAGGGAGCCTGCAATTCTGTCAGTCCATGGGTACATGTGGTAAGGCAGATCCGGGAGCTCAATCCAAACCGGGCAAGTGGAGAGCTTAGGCCCACTTGCTGAGAACTCTTTTGACCACTTGAACTAAAGAAGCCCAAATCTTATGAGGATGCAGTGAAGATCGCCAAATCAAAGGATTGGAAATTGCAACGGCGGATAAACCAGCTGGGGATGGTTCCAATGGCAGTGAGGCCTGAAATTAGAAGGGTAGAAGCGCTACCGATGAGACCCGTGCTGGAAAGAGTGCAACCGATCGAAGCTCAAGTGAATAATGCCACACCACATGGGACAAAGGTGGCACCAACAGCTGTTACAGCTCCTGCTGATGAAGGGGGCTTCAACAAGACATGAGGCAAATAGTGGATTGTATGAAGAATCTGAGTCTGAAAATGATAGGGAACACCGGTGGTGGTGGACGTGGCCGAGGCAGAGGTTATAATCAGGAAGGGGTTGAAGGTCAGACAAGTTATGGAAGTGGCCATGGTTTTGGTAGGGGTAGACGGTTTATTCCGATATGTTGCAATTGTGGTGAATTGGGGCATATAAGTCCTGACTGTGACAAGCCACCACGAATGGGGGGTGATATGTATCCCTTACCCTCTCAGATTCCCAATAGGGCAAATGATTATGGAATTGAAATTAAAGGTGAAGCAGGGACCAGTGGGTTGACAAATGAGGAGAAGGGTAAAACTAAGGTAGTGAATGTGATCACCCTTGAGAAGACGAAGGAGACAGAAGCTGATGTAATGCCTTTGGGGAAACGGACGCCACAGGAAAGGGAAGGCAAGGATACTGCAGGGCCTAGTAAGAAGAAAGGAGGGGATGTAAAGGTCAAGCGGAAGCGAAAGTCTCGTAGGAAATTTCAAGTGACTGATTTTCCACTAGGGGTTGGGCAGGATAGCTACAATTTGCAGGAGGACATGGCTGGAAGGAAAGCTAATATTACTTTTGGGCAATTGATAGAGCTCCCAAATTGAAACGTCAGTGGAAAAGACTTGTGAACCCGAGAGAGAAGGAGCCTGTCAGAGGGATAGTGACTGTTTTATCTATTGAGGAGTTGCCTGATATATGTCCTGTGGTGGATGTATGGCACAAAGGGAAGAATTTGGGAGAAGCATATATAGATGGTGGTGCACAAATTTGTGTAATCACGCTGGTAGCTGTGGAGAGGCTTGGTCTTAACATTACTGAAGCGTTTGGTTTCCATATTCGGTTGGCCAATCACCAGAAGGTCAAATGCTTAGGTGTGATCAAGAAGTTAGAACTGCAGGCTTTTGATGTAAAGGTGCTTGTGGATTGTCATGTTATTCCGGCAGGAATGGGTGCATTCCCCATCATTTTGGGAAGACCATGGCTGAGAGCGGTGAAAGCTGTTCAAGATTGGAGAAAAGGGGTCATTACTCTGTATGACAGGCGAGGGGATAAAAAGCAGTTTAATATGGATAATCAGAAGCCTATTTGATGATGAAGGGAAAAATGAAGCTGATTCGAGTGTTGATGACACGACTAGTAGCACCACTACTAGTGAGGGAACAGATGACACTTCATCCAGTGAGGAGGATGCAGACATGGCTGCCCTGGTTATTGATGAGGAAGTGCTTGGTGATAAGATTGCCCAACAAGAAGAGGCCATACAGGAAGAATGCGAGGAAGTAAGGATTGATTTTATGACAGAGGATGCCCTTGAAGAGTATATGTTTTTTGAGGCAGATTTCCCTCAAGATCCTAATGTACTTCCTTTGGATGCTATGGTTAAGGTACAAGTGAATCATAAGCAGATGCATGCATGTGATATGAAAGAGTATGCTTTTGAGTCTTTGGATGATGAACCTTTGTGGGATGAGTCTTTGCATGCATGTGGGCCTATGCAAACTCCTTACCCAAATGAAAGAAACATGCAATAAAAGCAGACACAGAAAAGGAAAGGGAAAACCGCAATTTGCGAAAACCTCGTTCTTTGCCGCAACACCGTGAACACGCCTTGATTGCTGCACAGCGCTCGTACAAAAGGAGAAATCCAGCTAAGCCGTTTGCTTCTGCTCCCTTGTCGCCAAGTTCCTCACCCAAAGGCTGGCCGCTGGTCCTCCTCCTTCAGCTACTCTTCCCTTGGCGAAAAGCAGGAAGTATATCTACGATTGAGAAGCGTCTGGAATGTTTGGAGAATCGCCTGCTGAGCGTCGATCGCAGAGTTAATTATCAAGCTAACGATACTAAGTAGCCATTAATCTGGCTGCAAGTAAATGTGTTTCGTGTTCATTGGCCGATCGCAGAGTTAATTATCAAGCCAACGATACTAAGTAGCCATTAATCTGGCTGCAGGTAAATGTGTTTCGTGTTCATTGGCCGATCGCAGAGTTAATTATCAAGCCAACGATAATCTGGCTGCAGGTAAATGTGTTTCGTGTTCATTGGCCGATCGCAGACAATGTTCGGCGCTGATCGTTCTGTGCTTATCTACTCAATTTGGAAGAGGTCAAACGGCTAAGCTAAGCTTGAATAGTCGTAGCTTACTAAAAGAAGGGGCGCTACATGCGAGTCCTGCGGAGGCCACGCGACGACGAATAACCGGCTTATAGAAACCGACCTTAGACGCGACGTTGGAGCGCAGGAACCGGTCTATCAAACAAAACAAGGGTTCATGTATTATTATATAACATCAGAGTATCATATTCTAGACACAGTTTTGGATCCTAGATTTCCTTCAATAGAGAACACGCCCGTTTTTGTATGATTGACCCTTGAACCAGATGCTAAACAAAAGGTGTCCAACACCTTCCAGAAGGTCAGGAGAGAATTCTGATCATTGATGAGCAAGGCGTTGGTGTCATCCACAAACTGAGAGAGAATCTGAACACCATTTGAGCTAGGTAAGGGAATGCCTTGGATTAGCCCCAACCTCTGGAATCTTTGCACCATACAATTCAAGCTATCCACAGCTATCACAAACAACAGAGGAGCAAGAGGACAACCCTGTCTGACCGACCTCGCCAGGGGAAAAACATCTGACATTGAGTTATTTAGCGCCACTCTAGCTGAAGCGTTGCCGAAGAGGGTTTTAACAAATTGGATCAAGCTCGGGCCAAACCCCATCTTCTCCAGACTAAGTAATACAAAGCTCCACTCTAGCCTATCATAGGCTTTGTCAAAATCAACTTTGGCACAAATAAAGTCAATCTCTTTCTCCTGAGCAAATATACTAATTTTAGTATAAGTTTGACCTAAAACTAATATAATACTTAACCTAAATATATGCGGTCTCTGTCTCACCCTGCGTACGCAGGCCACGCTCACGTCTCTCTCTCCCCCCGCATGCAGTTGCCGGCCTGCTTTGTCTTCTTTCCCTTTCACTGTAAGGTTCCATCAATATGTTGTTTTTGCAAGTGGAGAAACTCGAGTGTTAATATAGGTCCCCCACAGCCTCGAGTGTTGATAAAATCGGAGCAATAGTGCAACAGCCCTCGTGGATTATCTAGATCAAGCATATTACATAAGACACAGGCATATACTCAGGACAAGAGAGAGATATATTATTGACGATGATTACATAAGAGTTTATTGTAACTGCCGTGTGTGTCATTTCATGGCTAACGGCGGTTTCACACTACTGTGTTCCTTCTTTCTTTCCCCCTCCTATCAGAGGAAATATGTTGTGTTTCTAAGTTATAGGTGCATGAAATGAGATTTCCCAAGGGTGAGTCGCCAGTTATTTAAGCTAAACCTAAACTAAGAATTATCTGTGCAATGATGTGCTTAGTCGGGTTCAATGATGTGCTTAGCCGCGTTCAATGAAATTATGAGAGCCATAAGATGTGTCAAACTTCTTCTTGAAGTGAGCATGAATGATTGAGCAACTTCTTCTTCTTGAAGCGAGCCAGAATTGAACATGCTTGTATTGTCTTCTTAGGCTTCATCAGCTTCACTAGAGACATCGTCTTTGTTAAAACTTGAGCTGTAATCTTCAATGTATACTTCCCCCTTTCCATGTGGTGAAGAAGAGCATAAGTTTGCTACAAAATATCAGCTTCGTCAGCAAAAGGAGTGCTAAATCCTCAAAATAAGAAACACTAGCATAAGTTTGAGGTAAAATACCCCTAGACCTCGAATGCACGGCCATCCGTGATCCAGCGTTCGGGCTTCACCTCCAATTGAGCTCTCACGTGTCATTATAGGCTACGTGACAATTTACACGATACGTATGTATGTGCATCTCATGCACATGCATGCATATATGACCACATGTAACTACATGCCACTGGACATTTGTCTGTTACATAACCACTTTGTAACTACTCACAGAGCCTTCTTCATTAAGGGATACACCTTGTACAACAACACACAACCTTTGTAACTATTTGGCCCTCCTAGCTCTATTTCACATGATGGAACCCTTGCCCAGACACCAAATAGGTGGAAGAAGGCATGGGGACAGGGACCATAAGGTTTGCTCAAGAAAAAAGCCAAAAAAAAAACAAGAAAAAGCAAAAAGTCAAACTAGGTTGACAGCGAGCCAGGGGCTCCATTGGCAAGAGGAGATTGAGTCGGACCAAAAAGCTACAAGCTGCTTTTTCAAAAAGTATCTTGAGGGCCAAAAAGCAAGGCCTTGAAGTTAGAAAAGCAAAGTTAAAGAACTTTGACAAAAGTTGAGAAATATTTTATTAAAAGAATAAAGAGTAAAGAAAAGGAGAAAAAACTCAAAAGCAAAATCTTTGTTCAACTTTTGGAAAAAAGGAGAGCCCTTTTCAAGTATAAAAAGGCTTGAACCTCTCTTGTAGAATCATGAAGGAGATCATGGAGTGTGTGAAGACCATCTTCATTGTTATCAACAGCATCATCAAGCTTTTGAAAAGCGCCACCTTTCTATGTAGCCTGCACCTATGCACGCTACCAGAATCTTCGCCACCTTTGTGTGCCGTGTGGAGCTACTAAACTAGGTTGATTGCTGCCACCTTCTGTACCGTTGCTGCCTCTAGAACCGCCCCCTTGAGTGAGCTTTAGCTAGCGTTGCCAGCTTCAGTCAATGCTGCCAACTCTATAGCTAGCACTGCCGACATCAGCCGCTACTGATGAATAGAGCCACCAGTGCTGTGCCTATCTTAGCCCCTGCCACCAGCCTTAGCACTGACTGTTCCAGTCTCCGCACAGCCATCACCACTTGCAGTAGCATAGCTAGTAATGTAGCTAGCTGTGCATCGCCAAAATGCTATTGACGTGTCCTACTCAGCACCGCTGGACTGCAGCCTCCTTTACATACATCCTGTTGTGCGCCACTATGCCATTATCTGGCGTAGAGTGCCTAGAATGGTGAAAAATCACACATACCCGAACATGGGCTACTGTCTGCTTGAAAATGTCACGCCAACACTCTAGCTGTATAATGACAATGCAAGCAACCCATTTCTTCCGTTTGATGGCAATTTTACAATGCAGGGGTGCCTGGAACACGAACTCATCATTTTTATGCACCCTGCACTTTTTCTACAGTCGCCACATAACTCTTGCTCTGAGCTTTCATGACGACCTTGACATTGATTTGTTGCACGCCTTCACTCATGCTCTTGGACCTATTTGGCAGGTTGTCTTCTTCTAAAACTATTGACACCACCACCATAGGTGTTGTGCTTCTACTCTGAATCGTTGTCCGCCATCTCGGTTTTCACTTCCGCTACGCTTTGTTGCACCATAGTCTCCTTAATTTGCTACTATACTGTTGCTCCAATATAGCTTCTTTATGCAATCCATAGCTGCTCCCTTTGTTTTCTCTCAAGAAACTTCTCTGCCAATGCTAATGTTTTGAGATGTCAAGCTCAACATGAGCTGACACTCACGAGACGCCTGTGTGACCATTCAATATTTATATCAGTGGTGAGGTTGGTAGTTGGCTCTGACATATCTTCGCCAGAGATTCTACAGCTGGACTACATTGACTAGTCCACACCTACCCACTCCACTTTAGCGTGTTCACATTATGGACCACTTGTATATACTCTAGTATGTGTGTGTTAGTCACTTTATCTTCTTAAGTAGACCTCTTTTGTTGAAGAAGAAGAACAATTTTCAGCCTCTCACCTTGTGTGTTCTCTTCTAGGGTTTGTGAGAGTGTGTGTGCTTGCAAGAGCTCAAGCTCCCTTCTCCCCTGCATCTTTTCATGGTATTAAAGTCTGGTCCATGCTAAGAGCTGAGTGGTAAGCAAGAGAAGTGCAAGAAGTGATACGAGGGTAAGAGCTTCATCTACTCTTCCCCCTTTGTGTTGGCTACTATACCCTTATAGGGAGCTCTTCTTCGGGAGGCACCGACAAACAAACTCCGATTGAGGAGCTTTCTTCATGGAAGCAAAGCTTAAGGGAAACTATATTGTCCTTTGTGTTGGCTACTACACCCTTATGGGGAGCTCTTCTTCGGGAGGCACCGACAAACAAACTCCGATTGAGAAGCTTTCTTCATGGAAGCAAAGCTTAAGGGAAACTATATTGTCCTTTGGACAACAAATTTTTCGGTCGAATTCTATTTTTGGTATTGTAGGAAGGCCGATTGGTTGTGCATACATTGTGTGTACTACAAAGAGGTCTTATAGGTGCTATTAGGTGTATGTATGCAAGTTGAGGTCATTGGTTGTGATAGTTTGGGTGTAGCAAAGTACCACTGCAAAGAATAGAGTTGTTTATGTAGGTTAACAAGAGTGTTGTTTTTTATGAGTTTTTGTTATAGACAACGTGTCAAATGATAGAATTAACCAGATTGTTGCAGAGAAGCTTGGCAAGAACAACTTCCATGCTTGGAGGTTTAGATTAATAAATTTTATAATGGGAAAAGGCTATTAAGACTACATTGAAGGTGAACATGAGGAGACACCAGAGATACCGGAGATTAATCCAACTACTGCAAATGTAAAAGAATACAAGGATTGGAATCAAGGAGCAAGTAAAGTCATGTATTGGCTTTCTGTTAGCATACATGACACCATGATTGGGCATATATGTGATCAGGTCACCCAAGGAGGCATGGACACCTTGGTGAAGCTGTATAAAACTAACAGCAAGGCACGAAAGATTCAGTTGAACAATGAGCTTCATACTCTGGAGAAGAAAAACATGTATGTGAATGATTATTCCTTGAAGATCAACGGCACTCTGGAATCCCTTGCATCTATTGGTGTTTCTGTTGATGATGATGATAAGGTGAAAGTATGTCTACGTGGTCTCGGGCCACAATACAAGGCATTCAAGACGTCTATTTAGACTCGGAAAAAACATTCCCAACTTTACAGATCTGGTGTCAATGCTACTGATCATTGAAGAGAAGAATTTGGGTGAAGATGAACAATCTTCACAAAACAACAACAGTTTAGAGCAGTAGGCCCTTCTACACAAGTTCAGGTAGAGGACGAGGTAGAGGCTGAGACTATGGCCAAGGTGGTGGCCAAATAGGTAATCAGAATTATGGTCAGCAACAACAGTCCCATGAATCACAACAACACATAGGTGGAAGAGGCCAATTTAGAGGCAGGAGGAGTCAAAGAGGTCGTGGTAATTTGCAAAGGTAGCATAATGATACATGAGTCTATTTTTACTATGGTAAGCCTGGACATGTGCAGGTAGATTGCTATAAGAAGTAGAATGACATACGAAATGGAAAAGTGTAGCAAAATAACTATGTGTTCTCTAGCAGAAATAATGAGGATAATGAGAGGTTGTTTGTTATGAAACATGTAGTTAATGTTGTTGTTATGAAACATGTAGTTAATGTTGTTGTTATGCTAAACCATACCTCCAAGAGGGAACTCTACACATTCACCTAATGGATGAGCAATGAAACACAACCATCGTGGGGTACTTACCAATGCTTCAAGCTCGTGTCTCTTGAAGCCTCCAAGCTCGCATGTATGCTCCAAACTCCAAGCTCCACCTCCTCCACACTGTCACCGTTCACACCATCACATAGGCCAATCACACTCTCTCTCACTCTCTTATATAAGCATAACCACACAAACGTGAGAGAGGCACAATGCTAGAATGCTCTAAGTCCTCACTCTCTCACAAGTAAAAAGGAAGAGCTCTCAATAGCACAAAGGGGATTGTGTCCTTTCATTATGAGAAAATACCTTATATACAATTGGCCCTTATTCACACTTGGGCGCCCAAAACTTACTAACTAGGCCTTGGGTGGCCAATGTCTCATGATGTACAGCCTTTATAGTGCCTTTACATAACACTTATTAATGTCCTCAATTGAGGATCATGGTGTTAATCCAAATGGGATTAACATTCACCCTTTTCTCCTGAAGTAGGTTTTGTCCTCAGAACTTGTTACTGAGGTTTAGAGACCTGGTCACCGAATTCATGGCGATAGAAATTGTGGCGAGACTGAAGTTTCTTGAGTGTGTGCTAGAATGCCGAATGGGATTTCCAGAACCCGGTGTCGATCATGTCTTCAAATTTTATGTGCATATAACCTGGAAGACATCTTAGACGATGGTAATATAGCATTACACCTCTGTCTGATGGCCCTTGGTTCATGTCAAGCTGTAGATGCTGAGCCTCCTAACCATCATAAGGTTCTCTAGGTTGGTCTATCAGAACCACTAAATAACTTCATGAACTTGACATTGGCTACAATTGCAGGATCATGTATTTTTCACCAAGTTCTGATCCAATTGAGTAGTTCTTGTCTTTGTGCCTGAACCTCTTGATAGGCAATATAGAGTGGATCCACTCGTAATGTTGGTAGCACACTCATGTAAATGCTACTGCATTCAGTGACTATTAAAAATTCCTTTCTCCATGAAGGTTACACTCCAAAATCTTGCAGTTGTGGTGCCTCTTCATTTGTGTGGATGGTAGTGTATCCACCTCTGGTGTGGATGTTTCCTCCTCCATCTTCTGTAAGAATAACTGATCATAAAAGTGACCAAGCAAATTTCCAACAAGTCTGAGAGATGGGGGTTTGCCAGCTTCGTGTGTTTTGCTACATTGGCCCATAATGTTCCCTCTCCAGTAAATGGTAGTAATTCCTGTAATTCTGGAGGAGTGGCCCGGAGAGGGTACGGCACATAATGTTGTCATGTGGGGGTGACTGCAAAATATGCTTCTGGGAGTATCTTGCTTGCAGGATCGAACAGGGTAATCTGCATCAGGGCATTGAACATAAGCACTGGCTTTTAACAGTGGATTGCCTTGTTGTATGAACTCTTCATATTCTGCAGCTGTCATGGAATCCAAAACATTATTGTTAGTGTAAGGTGTAACATTATCAACTGGAGGCAGATCACATACCTCCTAAGGTTGCCTTGGTGGAGATGGAATAGGTGCCAATATCTCCTCAGGGGTGAGAGTGTTAGTGGGAAATTCTAATTCTGGTGGGGAGAAGGAAGAGTAGATGCATCTAGCTTGTGAAGTAGTAGGAGGCGTGCTTGGATAGGGATCAAGAAGCCTATTGGCGATAGTAGTACACACAGGGTAAGTGTTTTTGAAAAAAGAAGATGGACCCTCATCCTCACCGTGACCCCAACTAGGGGGTGGGTGGCTAGGTTTATGAGCTTGGAAAAAGGTTTGAATTTTAGGGATTTCTTCGTTCTCCACGTCTGGGTAATTTATGTGAGTTGCATCAAAATTATTGCTTATGTTGGTAAAGCATAGCTTCTAAATGCTTATGGATATTAGTATATAGCTTAAGGATGCCCACTGGGTGATATAAGGTAGACCCACAAAGATTTAAATGTTGGTGGGTATTATATACTTCTAACCACCCGTGATTGATTACCCATTGATAAGTATTAGCCATAACCTCGTAGTTGGCTGGTGTTGCTAGTATGTCATCTAGAATAAACAGGTCGAGTTTGTCGACCTTGTTGTCCAGAATTTTTGAATTTTGTAAGACACGATACCAACTACGGAGGTTGAGGACTATTGGATGCAAGGGATAAAAGAAGATATCTTATGGGTTAGTTAATATCAGATCTCCCCTCAAAATGCCCATAATGATGGTTGGGTCAGCATCTCGCTCGATATTTTGTTTAATAAGGGTTAATTCTCCTAAACCTATATCTTCAACTAAGTTCATATCATATTGAAGTAATGAGAGTGTTACTGTGGACAAAAACAAGGTAAGAGTTCGAGAAGGGGCCCGAGGAGTTACTGGCAATTGTCCCGATTCCAAGGCATGCTCAAGGAGGGTACGTAAGTCATCTGTGGGATCCGGCCTTTGACTCATTTCCTATGTGGCTAGTTGGCAGGCCAGTTCTTGCATGCGGATATCAGCGTTGCTGAGCTCTCTAGAAATGGTTGTTTCTCTGATCATCCGTTCAGCATCCAGTGCTTCAAATCTTCTTGTTGCCACTTCTTGTGCTCTTCTGGTAGTAGATTCCCTTTGATTGGCTTCAATAATTTGAAATACATGTTGTGTGGCCAATCTTTGTGCATCCTGTAATTGGTTTTCTAGTTGTGATATTGTTTCTTGGCTTCTTTGTGCCACTGTTTGGTAGGTGATGATTATTTCATTAAGAGCCTTTAGTTTTTCTACATGTGCTTTGTTAACCTGCTCTCATTCCTGTTGCAGTCCTTATACTCTTTCTTGTTCTTCTTGGAGGTTGTGGCTATGAGGAGCTCTATTTGTTGTCAAAGCATATCCTCTATATGCGTTGCGCTCTCTTGGTACTCCTGCATTTCCTTGGCATGCCTAGTTGTTAGGCTCTTTGTGTGAGCTATCTCCTTTTGTATCTGCTCCTTTGCTTGCTCCAGCCTTACATTCAAGTCAGTATTCTCATTTATGTTAGTGAAAGGTTCGTGAGGCCTTTCCATATAGTAAAATGTGTGAATTTGAAGGCGTGAAAGGTTTCCGTGAAGTTGCAAACTCGGGGACGTGAAGATCTCCCGTGAACTTCAGGGACGTGAAGTTCTCCCGTGAAGTTCGCCGGGGACGTGAAGTTCTCCCGTGAAGGTCTCCCGTGAAGTTCGGGGACGTCAAGTTCTCCTGTGAAGGTCTGGGACATGAAGTTCTCCCATGAAGTTCGGGGACGTGAAGTTCTCCCATGAAGTTGCACACTTTTACAAATTTTGCATGACAATGAGGCTAGTTTTTATTTGTTTTCAATACCTTATGTATTTATGCAGATTTTTCGAAACAACAACGAAAACAAAGTTCAAAAAAGAAGGAAGGGAAGGGTATAGCTCCCACCTTGAGAGGTCGGGAAGGTGATGTCGGGAGCAAAGAGTCAAAATCACACAAGGAATCGATGAAAGAGAACACGAAATCACAAGTGAAAGTGACGAAATCAAGAAAACAATCACTTTTTATAGCGTAGCCGTCGGATAGGGCGGCTATGTTAAATGATCAATCGTGTTTTTTATGATTGGTTCCACAGTTTTTATTGTTTCACGACGTGAAATTCTTGTCCTTTTTCACGGCGTGAAATGCTAAAAAGGTTCACATCGTGAAACAGTTTGGGGTTCTTCACGGCGTGAAACACCAAAAATAGTTCACGTCGTGAAACATTTTGGGTACTTCACGACGTGAAGTATCTTTGTTACATATCCGTAACACCGCTACGGGCGTTACCACAAGAGGGGACGGCCTCTGGCTCACCACCCAGCCATAGAGGAAGAATGAGGATTGCCCCTCATCCCCCAGGCTATATAGTGTGTGGCCTGCCGTCCACACTAGCCTGGCCGCCCATGAGTGCGCATGGGCGTCCTCTCCCACTGAACCCCGGATATAGCCATCCGGTCTGTCATCGGTCATCACAGGCGTTACAGCCTACGTGACATTACCCCCCCTTAAGAAGAGTTTTCGTCCTCGAAAACAAACTGGGGAAACCTTTTGAAAATTGCACTACGGCGTTCCCAGGTTGCCACCTCCTCATCCCTATCTGTCCATTTAACAAGTACCTTGTGGTACACTTTATGTCGGGTTTGTCTGTCTCGATACCCAAGAATCCTTTCCGGTTTATGTGGTATCTTTGGTGGAGTGATCAATTCCACCAAAATATCTAGAGAAACTACGTTCTCTAACCCGTGAACGGATTTCTTCAGTTTACTAACATGGAAGACAGGATGAACTTGAGAACTCTCCGGTAACTCAAGTTTGTAGGCTATGTCCCCAATCTTCTTAAGGACCTTGACAGGACCGCAATATCTAGGAGAAAGTTTATCACACTTTTCCGTTTGCATGGTTGCTGACTGCACAGGAACCTTTAAAAATACAAAGTCACCTTCTGCAAAGGTCACTTGTCTGCGTCCTTTATCGGCAAATGTGTTAGCGCGATCCTGTGCACTACGGATGCTCTCGCGTGTAGCTTTGAGCATATCATTCATTTATCAAGGAACTCCTTGACAGATTGAATCTTCTCCTTTTCTAGGCCTATAGCCATCGGAGATCTCGGCTGGAATCTATACATTAACATGAATGGTGTAAATCCAGTCGTCGCTGAGTGTTTGGAGCTGTTATAGGCAAACTCCAATAAGGGCAAGTACTCTTCCCAATTAGATTGCTTCTTACTAATATAAGAATGCAACATATCCTCTAGAATTTGGTTAACTCTTTCAGTTTGACCATCAGACTCCGGATGATCTGCCGTACTCATACTCAGAGTAGCATCCAACTTTTTGAAGACTTCCCTCCAAAAATGACTATTGAACTTTCTCTATCCGACACTATATCTGCGGGCAGGCCATATAGCTTGTAAAGATGTTCAATAAAGAGTTTTGCCAACTCTGGCGTTTTTACAGTTTTCTTTGTGGCGATAAACTTTGCCATTTTAGTTAACCTGTCCACTACCACCCACACCGAGTCATTCCCTCGACTCATCTTGGGTAAACCGGTAATGAAATCCATGGAAATGCTTTCCCATTTCCCTTGAGGAATCTCCAACGGATGGAGTAGTCCTCCAACCTTAAGACGTTCATGTTTATTGACTTGGCACTTACTGCATTTCAGCACATAAGTTTGGATGTTCTTAAACAAACTAGGCCAATAAAACTGTCTTTTTTACTAGTGCATAGGTCTTCTGAATCATGCCAGGATGACCCGCACTTGGACTATCATGACTCTTTTTTTTTTTAAAGAATTTGGGCCCGAAAGTCACCAATAGTTGGTACACATACTCTACCCTTGTAAAGTAAGTACCCATCGCGTCAATGGAGTAATTAGCATATTTCTCCCACGTGTCCGGTCGAGCTAGACCGCCGCTATACGGGCAATCCGACGTGCCAAGGCAATCTACGTGCCATTATAGGATAAAGAGTTTTCGTCCTCGAAAACAAACTAGGGAAGTCATTGGTAAGCAAATGTCTAGTAGTACTCACGTGAACCGTGATTTGGTATTTCAACCAAAACCCCAAGGCAAATTTCATGCCTTGATTTTGCATCATGTCATTAGCACAGAAGCTAATGTACTGGAGAGCACTCTAGTAGCTCAAGTTCTCAGACTATGCTACTAGATATTTGTAGACTACGCTACCATGTTGCATCACCAACTTGTTAAAACTTCTCCTTGGAAAGCTCTACGGCCATAGGAGAAATAAACTAGAGCCAATCTAATCATGCATCACAAGGATTAGTTCCAAAGTTGAGAGATACTTTCTCTCTTAGAGTAACATCTTTGCTCTAGAATCTTGTTGAGTTTCTAACTACCATCAATCTACGGATGGTTAAACTTTACTCTAACTTAGAGTAAATGTAACTTTTGAAAATTTCCCTTCAAATATAACAATCAAACTTCCTATCTCTTATGCCATACTATATCTGCGGGCAGATCATATAGTATGTGGAGATGTTTGATAAAGATTCTTGCACCACTACGGGTGTTTGGAGTTACATCCAATCACTTACAACTCTTTGTTGCTATTGCCAGACACATCCCTTCAAGTATTGTCTGGACTCACACAACTATTCGAGTTTATGTGATATTTGAGGATATCCCTCCTTTCCCTCAAGAAAGGTTTTTGTCCTCAAAAACTCTACTCTCAAGCGGACTATGCGCTAGTGTCATAGGTCCAAGAACAAATCTAGACCGTGCTTAATATCATATGTTATATTCTTGAGTCCTTCCAAGAAACTTTTAGACATCTTGCAACGAAGATGTGGTATAGTGTCTACGCACATATGGTGGTACTATTGATAAACTACTTTGCAACAGATCAGTGGTTTCACACTTGTAACAAAGTGCTTCATTGTTGCATATTATTACCCTTCATAAGCGGTTACACACTTATGAATCATTTGGGTGGGTTGTACCATCTATCAAGAAAATTTCAAACTACTAATAACCACATTATCAATCCACAGATAATGACTGAGCTTGCTGCGAAGCCATAGGTTGCTAGATAATTGATGGTAATTACACAAGCCCAATGTCTCATTACATCATACATTCAATATAAATGCAAACATCACAGTACTTTGTGATGATGAACTTAGGAATTTCATCCTATCCCTGTTTGGTGTTGGTATGAAGTATAACTATGAGAACATTATTGCTGCCTCCTCATTATAGCGGCAAAGCTACCTACCCATCACAGGTGGCAATCTCTACCAAGCTATAACCAATGACAAGCAAATAAACGAGTACTCTTGTAAGAACTTCATAACCATATCTCACACCAAACTCATAATCACTACGGATTAAATGCCAGGGCTTGCAAAATTGAATGTTATCTGATAGGTAGAGGGGATCATCAAACTACGGATGACCTCGACAACTCACTAGGACTAGTGATGTGTAACTTTTAAGTTACTCCACTCTCCTTGCTTTTTCATACCATCGAACAAATCGGTCCCTCGATTTGAGCAACGTCAACATATTTATGAGTACCTCGATACTCATGGATTGTGGTTCGGTAATTTAAAATGTTGATCTAGAGTATCTTTCACTCGAGGATCTTAATTTTATTAGCAGCTATGTATTAGTAGTGAGTAACTACGTACCCACTATCATCACACTAGTAGCTCCATACTAGTCTGTGAGTAACTCCGTACCCAATGACGTACCTCCCCCGAGTGGGAGTACCATATACAACCATCTATAACAAGATGCTTAAGTCACTTGCTGCTAAGAAGTGACTACACAAATTGACCCCTCCATTGCACATTGCAGTACAATCTCTGGTATTACAACATGAATTTTTTGGACGTCCTTAATAGAGGTCAACTTAAAAACTAGTGCATAGGTCTTGTGGAGTCTCGGCTGACCTAACCACACCACTGGTGACTTCCTACAAAAAATGTGGCGCCGAAGTCACCTTCATGTACAGGGATTTCATTAACGTCTTCACAATTTCGTGATCACGTTAACAAAACCTAGTGTTAACATATTAAAACTTGTGATCACATTGTATATTCACATGACCTGAGAAATGACCTGCCGGAACCCACTATTCCAGTAACACCTCCGGGCTTCTATCATTCCCGGTGGGCCCGCCGGGATACAGAGTTTTCCCGGCGGGCCCGTCGAGAAAAACAAAAAACACCGGCGGGGTATTATTCTATATATAAACACTGCCCGACACCCATCGTACAACTTTTGGGAAGATAGTCCTTGTTTTGGGGGCGTGATATCTCTCCTCAAAGTACTTGTAGAGCTCTCGAGTTGCTAGAAGTGTCCTCTTGGGAAGAACGTCCTTATTTTAGGGGCTGTCGTCTTTCCTTGTAGGCACTCCTAAGGCTATTGGGCCACTCGTCCTTAGTTCTTTGAACTGGGGGCAGGGTGTGGTTCGTAGCTAATACTTGCGGAGATTTAGGGACAAATTTGGAGTCATTCAGCTTTGCATTTGAGCCACGTACGTAATCTACCTCATTCTGCTTTATGAATGGTTTGATGGAGCCAAGAGTCCTGCTTAGGGGCTTGTATTGGTTCTTGATACTTGATATAGTTTAGAGTAGACAAGGGTCTATTGTCCTATACTAGAGTATTGGGCAAGCATAGATCTTTGATTTTTTTTGTGAATGTTAGAGAAGGTCTATTGTCCTATACTAGAGTATTGGGCAAGCATAGATCTTTGATTGTGTAAAGTATCCTTAATTGGGTACAAAAGGCATCCTTCATTGGGGGTGCAATGTGCATGATAGTTTCGAAGTAGTTTTGTAGTAAGACCTTGCAAGATAGTTTGAAATAGTTTTGTGTTATGTGATGATCTTTTGTATTTGTCAAGATAGTTTCGAAGTACTTTGTCTGCAGATGTATGTTTTGTTATACGTGAGTGATTTGTTGTTTTTTCATTTGTGTATTCATTGTTATATGCTTGGTTGAATAGGTTATTTGTTGAGATGGAGGACAATGTTGGATCCAGTGATACCTCCAATAGAGTCCAAATTTCAAATAGCAGGAAAAAAAAGGCACCTGGGATAGAGTGGCAATATGCAATTAACGTTGGTGATCGATTCATAGATTGGGAGTGTAAGCTATGCCATGCAGTAAAATCAGGTGGGGCGCCTCGACTAAGAGAACACTTTTTAGGCGGACCGAAGAAAAAGTCATGTACCCACCCCTCTGCACCTATAGTGGCCAAACGCATAAGAGAAGAAATTCAAAAGAAAGATTCAAGAAAACATGACACTCCTACCGTTAATGTATCAAGGCAGCAAGAACACTGTTGTTCTAATCATCAAACTCCTGCTACATCGCCTACTTGTACCCCGAACGGCAATGTGCAACCAGAAAATAATCTACCCAGTGCATCTTCTTGCAAGTGAAACTTTGACGTAGGAAATATACCCATGCGTCAAACTTCATTGCAAGAAAGCCTACGTCAAGGTCGACTCGATGATACACAACTCGTCCTTGCTGAAGCGATTTACTTTTCTGGGAGTGCTATGATGATGGTGGACAGTGAGCATTGACAGTGAGCATTGGAAGAGAGCATGGAAGAAAATTGGTGAGTTTGGACTAGGGTTTTCACCGCCTACGTACCATGCTATGCGAAATGATCTATTAGAGAAATGTTATGCGCAGGTAAAAGAACGTGTACAAAGAATAATTCTTAGCAATATAGAGCTTTCTGGATGTAGTATAGTAAGTGATGGATGGTCTAATGTGCAAAGAAAACCATTAATTAATGTAATGGTTATTTCACCTAGAGGTGAGACTTTCATCCGTGCCGTGGATTCAGCTGGTTCAATCAAAACTGGGGCTTACATTGCTCAAGTCATTAGCTCTGTGATAGAGGAAGTGGGTGCCAAAAATGTAGTCCAAGTCGTCATGGACAATGCAAAAAATTGTAAAAATGCATCCAGAATCCTACAGCGATAATATCCACATATTTTTCCGGTAGGCTGTAATACTCATAGTTTGAATCTTGTATTAAAAGATTGGTATAAATCTGATGATACCAAATGGTTTGCCTCAATCGTCGACACTGCTCGCCAGCTTGTGAAATTCATGCTCAAGAGACAGAGAGTTTTGGATATGTTTCGACCTCGCATGTCAGTTATGTTAAAGCTTCCAGCGGAGACTAGGTTTTGCACTCACTTTTACACTTTTGAGTCTCTTCTTAGAAATAAAGATGCAGTTTGTGAAACATTTACATGCATGGCATTTCATGACTGGGAGAACACTCAACTTGAAAAAGTGAAAGAGAAAATCAAAGTCTTGAAGGGAGCGCTTACGAGAAGAAGTTGGTGGAACAGTGTGATGGATGCATACCATGTAATGATGCCTGTTATGTATGCTGTACGAAGCCTTGATCAAAGAGCGCCTAATCTCGGAAAAGCATGGATGCAATGGTGGACTGTCCAGCGGAGTTTGGAGTGTCCTGAGAAATTAGAGCATTCAGTGGTAGAAAAGCAATGGCGTGTACCATTCTCCAGTAGACAAAGAAAAGTTCTGTTGAAGTACTTTCATGCTAGATGGATTGGAGCGCATTCACCACTGCACAGTGCTACTTACATGTTAGATCCGGAATATTGGAATATGGATTTGATGTCCAACGTTGAGGTGGTGCAAGATTTTTATAAAGTGGTAAACACTTTCTATAATAATGATGATGATCGTGTACAGTGCATAAAGGAGATGACCTCATTTCGGTTGAAAGAGGGTTTATTTTCCAACTCCCTTGTTCAACAAATGGCTAAAGAGCAACCTGCATGGAAGTGGTGGATGATGAATGGTGGTGAGCATTATGCTTTATTGCGCAACCTTGCGATGAAGGTTCTAAGTCAGTGCTCTTCAAACTCAGGCTCAGAAAGAAACTGGAGCATGTATAAATATATTCATAGTACTATTCGCAATCGACTTCTTGCAGATCGAGCAGATAAACTTGTTTACATGTACTGCAATGAAAAGATCTTGCGAGACATCGAAAGCGAAGAGTATGAAGAAGATATGCCCAGATGGATGTACAATTGTGAAGATGTAGTAGACGAGAACTTTGATGTTGGACGTATGTTGTGCACCACCCTTGAGATAGAAGACAATTTAGACATTGACTTAGATGAGCTTAATTTAGCAGACGAGAGAGTAAACGGTGAAAGAATTTTGGAGCAAGATACTGACATAGAGGAAGAAGTCACTTCATTAATTTAATAAAAAGTACTTGTACAAATGATCATATTTGGAGAAATTATCAATACAAAAGTAGAATTTGTTTTTCTTAGCTCTCATCTTGAAATAAATTGCGAATTGCACTAGGAGTTGCATCTAAAGGTCCTGGTGGTTTATATTCGCTAGCCATGCTGAACACTGTATAAATACCTTGATTTATTGGGACATTGCACAATGCACATGTGGAAGTATTTTGCATTTGTCTCACTAAACATATTAAGTGGTAGTAGTGTCCACATGGTAGTATATACTGGCCGCTCCACCCATCGAATACTTTGTAACATACAGGACATTGGGGGGTGGAGGAACTTGTAGCCTCAGCAGAAACTCCCACAAGATCAGGATGTATCAAAAAATGAGAGATGTGGTTTCCTTGGCGCACAGGAGCAATACGTGAAGAGATGCTCTGCACATCTTGGCTGATCTTTGTTAGCTGCTCTTGAATCCCTCTATTGGCCAAGGGAGGAGTTGACGCTTGAGTTAATCGGTCAGCTTCTTTCTCCTTCTCTGCTAGCTGTGCCCCTAAGCTTTCTTTGACCTGGTTTAACTCCAGTCCGGCGCCCTCCACCATGAGAGCAAGTTCTTCTCTTGTGAATGTCACTGTCTCTTCACGTATGTCGTGGGTGTTGACAGTGGCCTCTCTGGAGGCGAAGTCCACTGGAGTTTCCAGGATAAAGTGAGCATATAGCATTTTAGCAAAATAGAGTGGAGCGTCGGCGTTATGGAGAGGACGACCGTACACCTCCAAGAAAATGCGCTCGGCATTAGTTTTGATATCATTGTGAGTGCAACGAGAAATCTTCCATCTTCCCTTCTTAATCTCGCCATCTGGACATGGCCATATTTCCTTTATCATCTCTGTGGTTACGCGTTTGTTTATGTCTTTCCATTGGGCATAAGTTGGATTTGTCCATTTCGATAACCTGCCGCTGTTCTTGTAGCTTCGCGGGCTGTCAGGCCATGTGCAAGGGCCTTCATTCGCTCGTATGCCTTCTTGGCTAACTCTTGATGCTCGTTCGCTTACGCCTGCTCCATATCTGCATGAACGTAAATGACTTTAGGATTTTAATGAACTGTAAAGATCAACGTAAGATAAATTTACCATTACTCTCAAAATCTTGAAGTCAAACACAACGAGAGGAGATATGTATTGCAAAGACTCGATGAGAAATATCCACTTGACTCCAAAAACACTTCAAACAATGCTCGCACATCAAATTTTGAAGAGAAAACATAAACTTAAACACCACAAGAGGAGAGAGATATTGCAAAGACTCAATGAAGAGAGAAACAAAATTTTGAAACATTAGACACATCAAATTTTGAAGAGAGAAACAAAATTTTGAAACATTGGACACATCAAATTTTCAAATTCCTGAAACTTCATCTCTTGATACTGTATCATTACAAAGTTGGGGTGAATGCCACCGATAGCTCTACAAGAGGACGTTGTGCCCTCGTAGGGTCAGTATTTAGTGATCTAAAAAATTCAACTACTTGCAAAATTGATTTTCGCTCATCGCGATTAGGCAGAAACATCCAATTTTTGACTCTATGAATAATAGTATCCATGGTAACTTTGTCATGGGAACTATTATCCATCCACAACTCTTGCACTTTCTGCCAAAAGTCATATAAAGTTTGTAATAAATATCCCAAGGCAAAAACATCAGATGCAGGAGTATATGCATCTGCCAAAAATGGATCATAAAGCTCTGGGGCTATCCACGGCCGTTTATTTCGCTCTCTGTCTGCGTAGGAGACTGCCTGTGCCACCTTCTCCGGGTTCTTGTCTGCTTCAAATACAAAATTGAGAGACACCCGTTTTTTGGGCGCTCTCAGCAGCAACCCCCAATCGATAATACCTATGCGTGGCTTTAGCTCTTTTGTATAATCCAACACTACATTGAAAGGATGTAGGTCGGTATGTACAATACCTGCCATATGTGCTGCCGCTAGACCTTCCACCAGGGCATGCATAATATGTGGCATGCTTATTACTATTTGTTTTATTTTTGAAAGTTCTAGATGACTTAAAGGGATATTATCAGGCGGGGGTTGTCTCCATCCTCGATCTAAACGAAAAATTGCTCTGGTGAACTCACTGAATCTGAAGGGAACCTTCAGAAGAGTATCACCAAGAGCGCCGCCATTATAGTATGGGAAAATTGTGATCCAAGGAGCCTCTTTTGTAAAGGCAATGCATCGGACAATCGATGGATGTAGCACTTGCATACACTGCTCTGCCTGGAAGCTCTCGAACTTCGCGCTGCCTTCTCCTTTGTAGTGCTTTCCACAAAAAGTGATGTGCTCCGGTAAAAATGATATACCTTTAATTGCATACTCTTTTACTGTTCCAAACACACCGGAGCCTATTGTTCGTCCTTCGTGAAGTGCCTCGTGAGGGATGCCAATAAGATGTGTGCACATAGAATTGTAGATGGTACGATTAATGACACCTGTACCACTTGCATCTGCCTGACTGGACGTTGCAGCGACGTCCTGGGCAATGCGCACTCTTTTGGGGAGGGACTCTGCATCCAACGCCTTCATGCGCTTGCTCTTGGCTCTTTGCTCGCTCCATACAACGTCCCATAACTGTAGACGTTGCATATTGGCTTCAGGCCGGGCAGCATCTCTAAGATCACTGCATGCTACACGCATGCTCCCCAAAATGGTTCGTGTTATGTGCTGATGGTTGAAATCTGCTATCTTCTGTCTATCTAGCAACTCAGCGTTGCCTCCGCTTCGAAGCCGACGCTGTGCATTTTCCCATATTTGGTCTATTAGATCTCTCATGAGTATCTCAGACTCATTGATCTTTTTGACGACATCATCAGTACATTGTGATACTGTGATGACCGCTTCAATGCGAATTGCTCGCAGAACAATTTTGCGCTCTTCGGGGGAAAGCATGTTGATCGTCTTCGTGAATCTAGCAAATATCACTAAACACAAAAAAACAGAATATCAAACATTACTGAAATAAACATCAAGCAAACGTGAGAGAACAGCAACAAGTATATCAATATCATCAATGTTCATACAAAAACGGAATATCAAATAATTTTAATGAACTCAACATCATCCAATACATCATCAAACGTGAGAAAACAACAAGTGTATCATTACTTATCAATGATCAAACAAAAACAGAATATATCAAACAATATTACTGAACTCAACATCATGCAATACATTATCGAACGTGAGACAACCGCAACATGCGCATAATTACTTACGAAGTGTATACATTATCGAATGAGAGAGAGAGAGGGGGGGAGGAAGAGAGAGAGGTGTAACAGATAGAGAGAGAAAAAATCAAATGACATTTTTTATAGTTTTGTGAGTTCCTAAAGAGAGAAAAATAATGTTTTGTAATCCTAAAGCACTCCTCATCTACATACCTATCGTGATAGAGAGAGAAATGTGAAGTGTATCATGAGAGAGAGAGAGACAGAAAGAGTTGTGAAGTGTATCATTGCGAGAGAGAGAGAGAGAGAATTGTGAAGTGTATCATGAGAGAGAGAGAGAGAGAGGAGAGGAAGAGAGAGTTGCGACAGATAGAGAAAAGAAACATTAGATGACATTTTTAATGTTTTTGTGAGTTCCTAAAGAGAAAAATAATGTATTGTTTTAATTTTTAAGTCAATAGAGGGAGAAAAAAGAAATTATTAAGAATTATGTATATTTTAAGAGAAATTAAAAAAAATCATTATCTACACATCGTGTTGTGAAGTGAATCATGAGAGAGATAGAGAAAGAGTTGTGAAGTGTATCATGAGAGAGAGAGGGGGGTAAGAAGAGAGAGATTCATATTTTTCGAGTTACGAATCACAATATTATAAAATAAAACGTTTAGACAATATGATGTAAACTTTGATCCATGAAATACTAATGCCGCGTTAGCAACCAAGTATCGCATGGATCAAACACAATAAAAACAATACAAGTCAAATCAAACAAATTTACGACATTTATTCGACCGCGTTAACGATCATATGCCGAAATACGCAAGCAAATTTACGACACTTTTTCGACCGCGTTAACGATCAAATGCCGCAATATGCAAAAAACATTTTATGCACTAGCGGACGACACCAACTTGCCGTGTTAACGACAAAATGCCGCCCGATTCTATGGGAATACCAATAGGATACGAACATACACAGGCCGCGTTACCGACCATATGTCCGCATTTGACAAAGGGAAGGGAAGGGAAGGTGACATCGCCATAACGATACTATGCTTGCCGCGTTACCGACTAGTACCGCTACGGCGTGCCATACTTACCATAGGACACAGACTAGCCGCGTTACCGACTAAGTGCCCCAAGGTAAGCACCATTCCGAAGAATGGCCTTACACACACACCACTCGTGTGGCGGGCCACCCAAATCCTGCCGCGCATTGCGACAATGGGCGGCTGCCCGCACAAACTCACCCACACACATCCCTCGTGTGGCGGACCACCCACATCCTGCCGCGCATTGCGACAGTGGGCGGCTGCCCGCACGAACACACCCACATACACACACACACACACACACAAGTTTTCATTACCTGTGTATGCTGTCAGCAATGAAATCCCAAAGGGCCCCTCGGGCCCATATATATAGAAAAATGTACCCCGCCGGGCTATGTGACGACCCCTCCGGGACCCGTCGGGCTTTTGCTTTACCCGGCGGGCCTGCCGGGGTATAGCAAAAGCCCGGCGGGATTTTTCCCGGTTACCAGGTCGCTTGCCACCGGCTTTTTTGAGAACATGTTAACATGTGAACATGTTAATAACATGTTCACACATGTTATTAACAAAAAAATTTTTGTGATCACGTGAATATAAAATCAGAGTTCATGTACTTTAACTCCGTAAAGTACATGGTCTTCATCTATCATCTATGGAAAGTTGTAAAACATTCCTGCGATGGATTTTTATCACCCTAAAATTATTGTGCACTATTTTAGTGTGAAGAGCTTTTTTCCTGGGTACCATGGTTCACCCCAAGCTCATCTGTTTCTAAATTCTCTGATTTAACAAAAGATATGTCTGCCTCCAAACATTCCAGTTCAGCCCCAGACTTTGAGTTTACTTCTTAACACTCCGGTTAAGTCAAAACTCACCAGATACAGTAGGATTTACCATTAAGCTCTCCGGCTTAGCCTTCTATCCTAACTCAGCCCGAGTTTATGTATACTTCATATGTCGGATCCGATACTAACAACAACCAGGCTCATCTGGAGTGAGATACTACTCACTATTGCCATGTAAAACCTTATTAAATCCATGGAATGCTCCACTCATTCCCAAGGGTCGTACGACTTATAGCGTTTACACGCACATGAACTTTGTAAGCAAAATAGCCTGTCATGCAATATTACAATTGCTTATGTAGGAAAGTAATATATTTCCCAAATTCATATGGTAGCAACTAAAATGTGCTCACAATCGCACACTTATGTTGAACATAGGCAAGATTACGCTTGCAAAATGCTATAGGGCGTCCCCCATGCATGAAATTGTCCAACCAAACTAGTCTTACTGCTAACCTCTAGATTTAGATCACTCCGGAACTAAATCACTCTGTTAGCACTAGCACACCATCATGGTCTTGCTACCTAGAGCTTCTCCGAACTCTGTGACTGGGTTTTATCCCAACTTATGGCTATATTTGGTAATTTTCAAAGTTCAAATTTTATCTTGCACACTTTATCACTACAGACAAGTGTACATACAGACCTGCCAAAGAGTCAAGTTACATGCACAAGCCTTGGCGTCCCATTCCACCAAGACTACAATCAATTCCGTGAGAATTTGATGTCCCATACCATCAAATTACCATTAAACCAATCGATGTGACATATAAAAAGGCTCTTTCCCCCCTCGAAAGATCACCACAAACTCTCGAGCAGTGGAATGTCGACGCATGGCAATAAAAAGAAGAGAAAACCATGCTAGTAAGTTTAAGAACAGTTCTCTTCGATCAACTTTTTATAAGGGCATTGAGCAATACATCTCAAGACTATACCCCTTCAGATTTACCTTTGATTTCTACAAATCAATCCTAAATCTGCTATTATTATCTAGTCGTATGCTAATCCCTCAGATTAGTACTCCTAGATAAACCATTCAATTGAGTACTGCTAGCAGCACTGCTAGCCCCTTTATCCCAAGTAGTACACACTTTAGGGATTACTTTTACCAGGCAATCACGTGACTAAATCAAACTAGTCACTACTCTCTAGGCCCAAGTAGTGACACTATTTTGTTACTTTTAACAAGGGCCAGTTTGCCTCTACGGGCCAAGGCTCTCTTGTTGCTACAAACAGTAAGCAACTTGTTTGAACTCAAGGCATAACCACATCAAGACTACGCTTGTACATGGTTCTCATTTGCCAAAGTTTATCACAATCTTCTAGCATCTGTTAAAAGATTCTGAAGGGTTATGAGCACTACGGCTCAATTAGGCTTACCTTGATTTCTCGTGAGAAGCTCTTCGTCTAATTTGGGCACAACTGACGCCATTGCCGGTTTTCTTAGCCCAAGTAAAACACACCACGGTTTCAGATTTACACTATAGCCAAACTACGTGACTTTGATGGTTAATACTAAGTCTATGCTTAGCTTAAATTTAGTCTCTCCGAACCAAATGTGTGATCACCACGTGTGCTATTCTCGAGGCGCTATTCTCCGAACCAAATGTGTGATCACCACATGTGCTATTCTCTGGCCATAGACGTGTTCACTAGGCACAACAGCCATAGAACGGCTCTCTCTCAAAGGACTCGGCACTACGGCTGTGGGATTTGTCTCTCTCTTAGCATGCGGCGCTACGGCCATGTGCGGTGGGTCTACTTCGTGGAAAATGGGCACTACCACCACACGACACGACGGTCGTGTGGGTTTGTTTCGTGGGGTGTGCCATTGTTTTGTGTTTTTTTTTAAAAAAGACCCTTTGGGTGAATCTTGGGTACCCATTTGTATGTACTCTTGTATGTTGGGCTTTGTGTAGGCAATTTGAATACGGTGGGTGTTAGATTCTGGTTTTTGAAGTACCGCTTCTGCAGCGATTTGTTTGCCCTAATTTGCCAAGGTCCATAATGTTATGGACATTTCTTTTGAATGGATGGTTAGTGATGTTGTTCTATCTTCCCATTGGATATTGCACTTGTTCAAATCTAGGATCATCCTAAGATCATTTCCTCTTCCATTGTACCTGCAGGCATTACAAACACCTTTCGAACCAAGGGATTATTACTGATGGAAATGTTAACATTTAAATACCCAATGGCCTTTGTGGTTGTTAAGTGCACAACACTACGAACTTTTGCATCCGTGTGTTCCAGGTTTGGTTTCCCTAAGGCTATCCAAGTATCATATGAGATTAGGTTGTGGCTTGATCCCATATCTATCAATGCAACACTTGTTGCAATGCCCTTATTTGTTGTGAGTCCCAACTTGAGTCTTGTTGGTTCAATGTTTAAATCCTCTTCGTCCACCATGGTTATGGACGCCATATTGACATGAATCATGTCCTTCTGCATTTTAGCTTTTTCTTGTCTAGCTTTAGCCTCGTCTTGCGCTTGCTGGGTTTTTTCTTTTGCTAATTGCTTCTGTTTTTTTGAGAGGTGTTCTTGGAAGAGCATCTCCTAGGTTAATGGTCCAAAGTATTTTTTTAGTTTACTCCCATTGACATAGCCCTCCATTTGGATGCCGTCAATTGTCTCTATTCGGACAGATCCTTGAGGTGTGATTTTTGATACACGGAATGGTCCCAGACCGCGGTATTTCAGTTTCTTTTTCTTGGTGCTTCCCACACCATACACAAGGACAAGGTCCCCTGTTTTTAACTCTTTTTGCCTGAGGTTTCTATCAAACCAATATTTTCTACGTAACTTTTCAACCATGAGTCCGTGTGATGCTATCAATTGGGTTTCATCTAGTTTTTCCAAGTCAATGAGCCTTTCAGCTAATGCATTTTCAGTTAGACGTTCTTGTATAGCAATTCTTAAGCTAGGGAGGACTAAGTATTCCATAGGCATAATTGCTTCAACACCATAAGCTAGACGGAAAGGAGTATATCCTATTGTCACCTTATAGGATGTGCGGTAGGCCCAAAGAGCTGTTGTAAGCTTATGCTCCCAATCTATTCGACTTGCTTCCACAATTTTTGTCAGGATGGTATACAAAATCTTATTGGTACTTTCTGCCTGACCATTTGCTTGAGGGTAGTATGGTGACGATTTACGATGGATTACCAAGAATCTTGCAAAGCAATTGATTAATCACCTCGTCAATGAAATGTGAGCCGCCATCACTCACCAATTTCAATGGGCATCCGAATCGTGATATGATTTGCTCATATACAAATTTCACAGTTGTTCGTGCATCCACTTTCTTTGAAGTTCTGGCCTTCTCCCACTTTGTGAAATAATCAGTGGCTACAATTATGTAGCAGGCTTGTGATGGATGAGCCGCCAGACTTATAGGCCCCACAAAATCTATTCCCCATTTCTCAAATGGTTGCTTGACAATGATGGGGGTTAGTGGCATCTTGTCTCTTTTTTACTGGATCACAAAATGTTGGCATTCCTCGCATCTTTTGACAAACTCATTGGCGTCCCCGAATAACGTGGGCCACTAGATTCCAGCACAATTATTCGGGGAACATTGGCTACTATTGACAGTAAAGCTTGATGGTAGCCAACGTGTGATTCTTCATGTGGTGCAAGGTTTATTCACTAAATATAGCAAAGCTTGATGGTCCACAAAAAATATGAATTTGTTAGCCAAGAGATAATGTGTCGGTATTTCTTGACTACGTAGACCATGGCCAATCCTTCTCTTTTGGTAGTGGTGTAGTTCACCTCTGCATCATTTAATTGACGACGAGCAAAGCAAACTGGATAGTCCAACTTGAATTCACTAGGTTGAGCTAGCACGCAACCAATGGCAAAATTTGATGCATCGATGTGTACGTGGAATATAAGATCCCAATTGGGGGGTCACAAAATGGGTGCACTTGCCAAGGCTTGCTTTAGATGATCATAAGCCTCTTGACACTCCTTGGTCCACTCAAAGACAATGAGCAGTATACCCCATGCTTCTTTCGGTGTATCTACATCTTGGATGTGAATAAGCAAGGCATCTGTTACACATATTGAAAAGTAATGCAACACTTTCGAAGACCGCTCTACCCATTGCTTGTGAGCTAGCAACTGAGCATTATTTGGTTGAGGAGGTAGGAATGGCTCCGGGTCTTCATCCGACATGAGACTCCATAAACCTTTGCCTTTCAAAAAACTCTTCATTCGAAACTTCCACACTTGAAAGTTAGTTCTGTCAAGCTTCTCTCCAACAATTTGTATCGGACCATCTCCCATGTTGGCAAGGTAGTAGATGTACCCCTTTGATCACAATGTATGAAGTACCTGTAATGCTCCAAATCTCTCCAAATCACATCACATGATTGTAATATATGTGCTTTTGGATCCCACAATGCTTCATCAACAATGTATACTCGATCAAGTTTGAAAACAAATGATACTTCTTCACAAAAAAATTTCTGGTTTTTTTTCTCGCCAGAGAACCAGTCAAAGATCTTGCTCTAATTCCTTCAAATCTTGTTCAAATTTGATGTTTATGCATTCATTGGCTTCATAACACATTGCTCCAACATATCCTATAAGGGTTTGATCAAATTCTTCAAGGTTAATGAGAACCACCAATTTTTGTAGCTCCCTGGTTTGCCTTTTTCTGCATATGTCAGGTACCACCTCTCACTAAAAATGCTCTATCTCCTTCAAATCTTATCCAAATTCAAAACTTTTTGAATCAAAAGTTTAGCAACTCATAGGACTCTACTTGTACCAAAGGAATTAGGCCAATTTGATATAGACAAGGATTAATGCCTTGATTAATAATGCTCTGTTTCTGGATAGACTTTCTGCAAACCTGCACACCTCTGATAAATGACTTCAATGAGCTCCAAATACATCAAATGAGCTGCAACCAAGCTTCACAATGCCTTAGAAATGTCTTTGATAAACTCCCCAAGCTTTGAATGGCATCAAATGGAGTAGTAATGAGTGAATTAGACCAAAAAGTATTCAACCTATCCAAGAACCTACACAGAGATGCGCTGCCTGCTCTAGAGGGTTGTAGAAGAGGGGCAATTCACATTTGAGTTGATAGGTCTCTTAGCAATGACCTAATCTATCATGGGTATAAAGGGAAAGCTCCAATTTTGAGTAGAATTGCCACATTTGATCCTCCACGGGGCATGTATTCTCTGGTTTGCAGGAGTCAAAAAAACCAGAATTTTTCTTTCACAAATCTCCTGAAATACATCAATGTTTCATGCAATGGTTTGCTCCAGTGTTGCTAATACATGTGCCCTTTCACAATACATGAGAACCTCTGTGTTTCCTTTGTATTTTCCCTAATACATTTGACAAAATACATTCCTTCACAAGCTTTCCATGAAAGCTTCAAAACCAGAAATTTTCTGCTTGCTTTATGCACTTCAATCTTCACTGAACTTGCTCTTTGGCACCTGCAATCCGCTCAAGGGAGTTTTGCTACTCTTACCAGTTAGGCCAAGCTTCAGATCTGTAACCGAGGTGAGCTCCACAGCTTTCTTTTGCTCCACAGCTTCAATGGAAATCTTCACAGCTTCTTCTTCTTCTTCCCTCTTCTCTCACTCACTCTCACAACACAACTAATGAGCTCGAGGCTCTGATACCATGATAAAAAACAGAAGCAGGAGAGGGAGCACACACAAGAGAAGCAAACCCTAATCCATATCCATCAATCATAAAGAAGGAGAGAAGCCATAGTCATCATCTCTCTCACACACACAAAGGAGAACACAACATAGTGTTATGTCCACACTACAAAAGTAAACCTAATGTAATGTCCACACCACACATGACCAGCTGGACGCGGTCATAAACACACCACACGATATCTATCTACCATACTATCACTCTGTCAAGCACCCATGTGCTATCCTCTAGCTGTATACGAGCTTGACATTTCAACAATGAGGACTTTAGACTATCTAATGCTTAATCAGATTATGCAACTATATTCCCAAATTTGCATTTGATGTTCCAACAAAAGAACTTGAAAGGAAATTCCTTTGTTATCTGGGAGAGATTAGCCACTAACAAATGCCTATTTTTTTACTGTTTACAGGGTGTCTCAGTGGACAAAACTGGGCACCCTGATCTTGCAACCACCCATTCTTGCCCATAGAGTGCTTTGAATGGTGACATTCCTATGCTCTGATGATAAGATGTATTGTAGGCAAATTCTACTAGAGGAAGGTATTGAATCCATCTTCTTGGTTCCCATCCACAATATGCTCTAAGAATGTCTTCAATTACTTGATTGACTCTCTCAGTCTAGCCATCAGTCTCTAGATGATAAGCTGTGCTAAAGCAAAGTTGAGTGCCCAAGGCTTAAAATAAGGATTGCTAGAACTTTGAAGTGAAGTCAAAATCCCGGTCACTTACTATCCTCTTTGGGAGACCATGAAGTTTGAAGACTTCCTTGATGAATATTCGAGCAACATCAGAAGCTTTGAAGGTCTTCTTTGCTGGTATAAGGTGAGCTACTTTGGTAAATAAGTCATTTGGGAAATATCCAAGGGTTGAAGTTTCCCAAGGATCTTGACCCTTTCAGCTTTGATCCTTTAGCATGAGAGTCATTTCTTCAAGTACCGAAGAACATCATTTTTCAAGCCTGCCCAATGAAAGCTCCTTCTTACGACATTTAATGTTTTTGCATAGCCTGGGTGTCCTGCAGTGGGACTATCATGAGCAACTTCACGAACTGGTTTTTAGGGGGTGGCCACTCCAGTGTATCTTTGACCTTGGCGGGGTCTACTGAGATGCCATCTTTGGAGACGATGAACCCAAGATACTCAATTTGATGAGTAAAGAAAGTACATTTGCTATTCTTGGCATAGAGTTTATGTCTACGTAGCAATTGCAGAACCCAACGCACATGCTCCTCATGCTCTTCCATTGATTTGGAGTAGATTAAGATGTCATCAAAAAAAACAAGCACAAATTCATCCAAGTAAGGATGGAATATAGCTTGCATTAGGCGGCTAAAAGTTGCAGGAGCATTGGTTAACCCGAATGACATTACAGTAAACTCATAGTGGCCATAATGGGTATTGAAGGCCGTCTTGGGTATATCTACTTCCTTGACTTTGATCTGATAGTAACCAGACCTCAAATCTATTTTTAAAAAAACTTTGGCCCCATGAAGCCTGTCAAGAAGCTCGTTTTGATGGCGAGGGATAGGATACTTATTCTTGACAGTGCCTTGATTTAGCCCTCGATAATCTATGCAGAGAGGTGGAGAGTTATGTCCTTCTTTTGGAAAAGAACAGGTGCGGCATACAAATCCTTGCTCAATGAGTTGGGAAAGTTGCTCTTTAAGTTCAATGGCTTCAGGGAGGGACATTTTATAGGGCATTTTTGAGATGGGTTGAGCTCCAGGAATCACCTCGATTTCATGATCGACTTCTCGAGGAAGCGGTATCCCTGTAAGCTCGTCAGGGAAGATGTCACAGAATTCTTGGAGCCAAGAGGGTTCTCTCTCTTTACTAGGTTCAATGGCTTTGTTGAGCTTGACTAAGAAAGCTTGCTGACCCTTACATAATCCCTTGAGAAGATGTTTTGCCTTGACTACCCTAGATTTAGGTTTTCCTGTTTTTCCCTAAACGGATACTACTTGGCCATGCTCATTTTCAAAAGTGATACTCCCTTGGTTATAGTGAATGTTAGCTTTGTTTGTAATTAACCAGTCCATCCCAAGGATTCCATCATAAATTCATAATGGCAAGACTCTAAAGTGGCCATGAGTTTACTCATTACCCAACTCAAAATGAAGGTTTCCTATAGAGTGGCAAGATACTACTTCTTTCCCACTGGCTAACTCTATAATCATTCTTCTAGTTGTTTTTTGACCCAAGTTTAATTTTTGCAAACACCTAGGAGAAAGAAATGAATGCGTACTTCCACAATCAATCAAAAGCTAGAATGGCTTACCGCGATGAGTGGCTGGGATTTGGATTACACCAAATTGTTTATTTGAACCTTGGTATTCTACCACTGCATGGACGGTGGCGCGCTCTTCTTCAGCCATTTCCAAGGTCGGTTCTTCACTTATAATACAGACGGTTCAAGCAACTGCTCCTCCGTGGCCTCTACCATGTCCACCGCCTCTTGCACCTTGGTGGGATAGGGGTTCCACGACCTCGATTTCCTCTGCCACCTTGGGGAAATGATGTTGCCAGCTTGGGAAAGTTGGCCCTAAAGTGTCCCGGCTCATTGCATTCAAAACACAGAGGGCCTTCTCTGGAAGAAGCAGCATATGAGCAAGGGACAAAAGAGTTGCTTTGACGCCCTCTATTGTAGTAGGGGAAATTCTGTTGGAGTTTCTTATAGGGCTGATCTTTAGGATTTGCCTCAGGGTAAGATCTCTTTTGAGGCTTAGCTTTGTCAGTCCTCATTTCTTTCACAAGGGGCTTTGCTCGTATGAGAGCATCTTGTAATGTGCTTGGCCTCATTGCTTCAAGGCGGGAATCTAAGGGCTCATTTAACCCTTAGCAAATACGAGCCACTTGCTGGGATGTAGTCATAGCTGGGGGCATACTTCCGAAGAGTAATAAATTTGGAATAGTAGTCAAGAGTTAAGTTGCACTGCCTAAGACTAAAAAACTCATTCATCTTTATGGATGTAGTCATAGCCACTTGCTGGGATGTAGTCATAGCTGGGGCATACTTCCGAAGAGTAATAAATTTGGAATAGTAGTCCTCAAGAGTTAAGCTGCACTGCCTAAGACTAAAAAACTCATTCATCTTTATGGATGTAGTCATAGCCACTTGCTGGGATGTAGTCATAGGGGCATACTTCCGAAGAGTAATAAATTTGGAATAGTAGTCCTCAAGAGTTAAGCTGCACTGCCTAAGACTAAAAAACTCATTCATCTTTATGGATGTAGTCATAGCCACTTGCTGGGATGTAGTCATAGCTGGGGCATACTTCCGAAGAGTAATAAATTTGGAATAGTAGTCCTCAAGAGTTAAGCTGCACTGCCTAAGACTAAAAAACTCATTCATCTTTATGGATTCATGGGATGTGGGAAGATATCTTTTCTTCACGGTGTGCTTGATGTCTTCCCACATTTGAGAATGCTCGGTGACTCCCTTGTCATGGCACCATTGTTTCCACCAGAGTTTAGCATCTCCGATGAGGTGTAACTATGCAATCATAGACTGATTTGTTGCTCCAGTACCAGCACCAGAGAAATAATCATCCATCGCTTCAATCCAGACTTCAACATCCTTCTCAATCTTTGAACCTTTGCCTTTAAAGGAGGGAGGTTGCATTTGCTTGAGCAGGAGCTTCTTCTCCTGGATATCGGTGTAAAGTGTATTGGGAAGTGGAGGCTGATCGTCCTCGCCATCATTGTTAAAAAAAAATTTAAGATTACAAGATTCATATTTGCACAATGCTTAAGCTTTTTTTTTAAGAGTAAAATATTGAAATCATTTTATTCCCAAATATTTACAAGGACAAGTTTTATTACAAAGATCTGAGACTAATATAATTAGTCTTATTTGTCACATGAAGGGAGAGTCCTAAGCTTGACTATGACATAAGGGTCGAGCGGTCCACATAGGTGAAGTATGGGGGTTTCGCTGTAGTTTCTAAGACTTGAAAAATTGATGGTAAGGGTGGTAGACTCTAGATTGGGGTAGGTCCCAACACAGCAACTCTGTCGGCAAGTAAGATCTATATCAGTGGATTGTACACCCAACGATCCTAAGGTATGCGAATCCCATCTATAATCATAGAGGTGTCGGGCCTGGGAGTACTGTGATGAACCAAAATAAACGGACCATCTTCAACTTTTCAATCCAACGAATCTGCTTTAGGTCGGTGTGGTAAGGTTCCCAATTCGATCCGCTTGAATGAAGAAATATCTCGGTCCGCGACTCCATAAATCTCTACCTCATCCTCTTTCGATACGAGAGAAATGGAGGAGGGACATCTTCTCTAGTATCTGCACCATGGTGTCACGAAACTCGAAATTTGAGGAGTGACTAGCAGTCTCGAAGATGCATTGGAAAACTAGAAACTTTGAGTAGGCATCTTCCTCTTCCTTCAATCATTCAAACATCAGTTCAACTTGTTTTTAGTAAGGTGTTTTTATTAATTAGCATTATGTTAGGTAAAACATACATTGCTAAACAGTCCTTAAATGGCAAGTCCTAGGAGCTAAGATCGGCTCTGATACTAATTGTAAGGTTTGCCCCTTCCAAAATAGGGGAAACACTTAAGATAGTCCACTAAGTCTTAACTTGGGGAAAATTTTCTACTCACTCATCGACACCTTGACCATGCAAAGATTCAAGGATACGATACACAGGTAAGACCTAGTCCTATCCCGCAAGGAGAGCGGGGTCTTTTAAAAATGAAATCACCCATAGGGTAATTGATTATAATTTGGGCAACTACTAGTCTTGATTCCTAGAGACAACGCTTTTTTCCTCATCCATGCAAGGCATAGCCGTTGGCCTAGTCTTCTAGAATAGAATTGCCCAAGAACCTATTTATCTAGTAAAGGGCTTTCACTTAATCTGTTGGAAAGCTACCCGACTAATCGGGTCCACCTGTCCATAGAAATCGCTCGGGGGGGTCACTATATGTAAAATATCCCTATCGCGTGCGTTCAAGGCCTATATTTTAAATCCCTTATTTGTGAATTTTTTAATCTATATAATATCCCCTTTTCTTTATGAATCTGTAATTTTTTTTGAAAAAAATTTAAATCATACTCTTATGTAAATATATTTCTGTAAGTTTTATAAATTAAAATTATGCTTCTGTTGAATGCACGTGATATTCACATTTTTTTGTGAGTGACCCTCCCGAGAGAAATCGTAAAAAATAGTGTGACGAAAAGGACTCTGGACCATATTCACGCTACTTTTTGAGGGTCTAAATGATAAAATTACAAATGACTCAGAGAGACAAAGTTATAGTACTCTAAAAATACAACTCTCTCATAAAGAGTTGTTCCAAATTCCTTTTGGAACACCTTCAAAAACAGATTGCGAAACATGAAAATTTTCTGGAAAAAAGTTTTCATCTTAAGACAATGATGGAAAATAGGTTTTAGGACCTCGTCTTCCATCTGGGAAGTTACTAGCATGCAGTTTTTTTGAAAAAATATTTCCAAGAGATCGTTCACATGCGTGTAGCATCTATGCTAATTAGGACAAACAGACACTCGTTTGATCCAACCAAGAGTACGCCAGACCTCTTAAGGTTGTAATAACAGGCTGTGAGAAAGTCTAAAAAGCAAAAAAAAAACACGTGTACTTGCTCATTAAAGGAGCAATTAGTAAAGTCAAGATATGGCAATGATAGAGGGATTACTAGGGCTCACACAACACGGACTGAACCCAATGGCTGACATCTTTGAGCCATTGAGATCTATGCCCCAAATGTGCTTCCCAATACGATTTTTCATGCCAACAACAAGAGTGTCATCGGGTTTTGCACCCCCTGTCACTTCAATCCCACTGGGCTTTGGTCCTTCATCGAACATTTCCACAAATCCTATAGGTACCAACCCTGAGATGCCCACACCTTGCACATACCGAGACTAGTCTAGGAAGGGGGGTTGCCCATGGACTCACCAAATCCCTACCAATAAGAGCACTCACATACAGCCTCAGAGACTCATACAAAAATACGACCATACAAATTTCTAAAATTATGGGCAAATATGACGGAACAACTGATCCTGTTCAATTCATTCAAATGTTTGAACAACGATGTGAAGCCTTTGGAAATCCAAACTGCCCCACCAAGGTACATGCGTTGAACCTATGCTTAGAAGAAAAAGATAGTCGATGGTTCATCACATTGATGCCAACGATCAAGACAAAATGCCGACGATCAAGACAAACTTCAGAACCTTAAAGTCAGCTGTAAGATTCCTCCCCCCAACCCCCTTTTTGATGTCTAGTATCTTCCCCCGTAATCAATCCCTCTTCAGAAATATAAAGACCTTGTTTCTAACTGTTTTAACCTAGAGAGAGAAAATATTCTAGAGAGAGAATATTCAGATTATGAATATTTTTGGATAGAAAAATAACTCATCTTATTAAAATAAGTTCCCCTGAAACAGAAATTCAAAAAAGAATTTTCCAATGTGCAATTGGAATTAATTGGAAATAGGTATAAAGAACCTTAGTCTAAGAGCCTAGATTTTCAGAAATCTTTAGACTATGGTCCAATTAAGGTTTCTATGGGCCAATAGCATCAATCCATGTGTAGGGAGGAGATAAATCCAATTTGTAAAAGAAGATACCCAAAAATTGAGTAAATGCTCACATAAGATGAAGAGTTGAAAATGTACAAGGTTTATTAGTAAATAAACACATATGTAAGGAAGGGGAGTTCTTTAAAGGAAGGGGAGTTCTTTAAAGGAGGTGCATATTTCACATAAGATGAAGAGTTGAAAATGTACAAGGTTTATTAGTAAATAAACACATATGTAAGGAAGGGGAGTTCTTTAAAGGAGGTGCATATTTCACATAAGATGAAGAGTTGAAAATGTACAAGGTTTATTAGTAAAAAAACTATGACACATATGTAAGGAAGAGGAGTTCTTTAAAGGAGGTGCACATTTCACATAAGATGAAGAGTTGAAAATGTACAAGGTTTATTAGTAAAAAACTATGAGCAATAAAATTTTGACACATATGTAAGGAAGGGGAATTCTTTAAAGGAGGTGCATATTTCACATGCTTGAATGAGTTTTAAACTCAAAAATAATGTGATATTTTTATCTCTCATCTCTCTTGAACCAAACCAAATCAAAATGGAACCAAACCGAATCAAAAAGTAACCAAACTAGGTCCAAATCTAGTCCAAATTCAACCAAACTGACTTGGAAAATTCTAGAATCAGTTTGTTTGGTTAGGAGCTCAAATTTTCCTATAAATAGAAGCCTCCCCTTGTTGAAAAAAATATAATGTCTTATGCATTGTTACTCTACTCCACTTAAGCCAAAATATAGTCTCTTATGCTTTATTACTCTACTCCACTTAAGCCAAAATATAGTCTCTTATGCTTTATTACTCTACTCCACTTAAGCCAAAATATAGTCTCTTATGCTTTATTACTCTACTCCACCTAAGCCAAAATATAATGTCTTATGCATTGTTACTCTACTCCACTTAAGCCAAAATATAGTCTCTTATGCTTTATTACTCTACTCCACTTAAGCCAAAATATAGTCTCTTATGCTTTATTACTCTACTCCACTTAAGCCAAAATATAGTCTCTTATGCTTTATTACTCTACTCCACCTAAGCCAAAATATAATCTCTTATGCTTTGTTACTCTACTCCACCTAAGCCAAAATATATAGTCTCTTGTGCTTGTTACTCTACTCTACCTAAGCCAAATTAGATAGAGTCTTATGCTTTGTTACTCTACTCCACCTAAGCTAAAATATATAGTGTCTTATGCCTTGTTACTCTACTCTACCTAAGCCAAATTAGATAGAGTCTTATGCTTTGTTACTCTACTCCACCTAAGCTAAAATATATAGTGTCTTATGCCTTGTTACTCTACTCTACCTAAGCCAAGAACTGTGAATTCTTTAATATTTCACTAGTTTTTGATACTTCCCTCTTTCTTCAATCCCCATTGGTGGCTCCATCAACATACTAAACCAATTGATTGGTTGGGGGCCTCTACCGTGAATAAAGAATCAAGCAAATCATAAGGTAAGTATATTGAATGTTGATCTTTTCTATGATTTCTCAATGATTCTCTCTTCTCAACCCCTCTCAAGCTTGAGAAGTTTAATTGGTATGGTTTTTTTTTAAATGCTATTGAAGTTAATTGGTGAATAGTAGTGAAGAGTTACATAATTTAATAAATGCTATAGAAGTTAATTTCCACTTATATTTAAATTCTAATGGTTTTTATAATTTCTCTCTCTCACTCAAGAAATGGTCATACTCACGACCCATTCTCAATCCAAATGAACTTTTCATAAAGCTTTTCCTTAATCCAAGATTAAGCTATGCTTGAGGCCAAATTAATGGCTTTTTGCTATGCTTTTAGTTTATGCACATTGATGATTCAATCCATTATGGATTGATGACCCAATTAAAGACCATTCTAATTGTTTTCTTAATGATCCAATTAGAGACCATTGTGGATTGATGATCCAATTAGAGACCATTCTAATTGTTTTCTTAATGATCCAATTAGAGACCATCCAATTAGAGACCATTCTAATTGTTTTCTTAATGATCCAATTAGAGACCATTGTGGATTGATGATCCAATTAGAGACCATTCTAATTGTTTTCTTAATGATCCAATTAGAGACCATTATGGATTGATGATCCAATTAGGGACCATTCTAATTATTTCTTTAATAATGAGCTTTATCCCTTAGAAAAAAATTGAGATTTATCAGTCATAGTAGCGGAGCTATGGCAAAATTTTTATAGAAATTACGCATAAAATAAATTTATTCAAAGTATAAAAAGAGGAATTCCTACCATATTCTAGGAACTATCATCCTAGATTAATTAAAAGAATTTTATTATGCATGGAGATGTGGATGTTGCATGTAGATGTAGATGTATGGATGTGAGTGTGAATGTGGAGGTGGATGTATGCATGGGACGTGGATGTATGCATGTAGAAATAGATGTGTAGATGAGGATGTAAATGGAGATGTGGATGGATGCATGTAGATGTAGAGGTATAGATGTAGATGTGAATGGAGATGTGGATGTATACATGTAGATGTAGATGTATAGATGTAGATGTGGATGTGGAGGTGGATGGATGCATGTAGATGTAGATGTATAGATGTAGATGGGAATGGAGATATGGATGTATGCATGTAGATGTAGTTGTTAATGGAGATGTATATGTATGCATGTAGATGTAGGTGTATAGACGTAGATGTGGATGTAGAGGTGGATGTATGCATGTAGATGTAGGTGTATAGACGTAGATGTGGATGTAGAGGTGGATGTATGCATGTAGATGTAGGTGTATAGACGTAGATGTGGATGTAGAGGTGGATGTATGCATGTAGATGTGGATGTAGAGGTGGATGTATGCATGTAGATGTAGATGTATAGATGTGGATGTGAATGTGGAGTGGATGTATGCATGTAGATGTAGGTGTATGGAGGTGAATGTGAATGTGGATGTGAATGTATGCATAGGGATGTAGATGTATGCATGTAGATGTGAATGTACGCATATAGTTGTGGATGTATGGATGTGAATATACGATTGTGATGTGAGGGAATCTGAAGTGATGAGATGGAAATGATGTGATGGGATGAGTATACATATAAATGGAATATGGAATAAGTAATGTAGATTGAAGAGGGATAATGTGGCAAAATGAAAGTTAAAATAGAAATTGTATTGTAAACTGTTTGTAAATGCTGTTTGTAAATGCTGTCTGTAAATGATTGTTTTATGTCAAGAATGCTGGGGGGAGCATTTTGACCGTCTTGTGATTAAGGTCGTGATGAGAAAGTTGCAACTGCTGACGGGGAGTCAATGAAGGACGTCTCGCGTAGCAAGGTCGGCCGAGGTCTTGACCAACCTCGGTGCGATTAAAATGGTGAGCTTCCGGTACGGTGGATGAGGGGCCAAGGAAGCGGCCTATGCGTGAAGCGCTAGGTTACCTGCGAAGGATCCTAGAGGGTGCTGACCATACGGTGCTCGGGCTCTGGGTTGCCTAGGATACCCACGCGTGCGTCGAGGAAGATATTGGAACAGAGTTGGAGTTGTTTTCTGAAATCGAGCATGGATCTGGTTGATTGACCTTGCTGGTCTTCAATGGATGAGTCCATGGCTCCTTATATGGATCTGTTGGTTGATCTTGCTGATCTTCAACGAGAGTCCATCTTGTTAAGTGATTATATTGCCAAGTATTATGGGCTAGGAACTATCGAAACGGCTCCTGAGCGTTCTAGTTGCCAATGATGCCATAGATACTCTGATGAAGGAATGATGGAAAATTAAGAATCAATTGGATAAATTGGAAGATGGTGATCAATGATACTATGGTTTTATTAAAGGATTGTTTTAAACTGGTTGAATCTGGTTGAAAAAGGCAATTTCATATTGGGTGTGTGAGTGGTGTGACTAGTTTTATTTTGCATGAATATCCGGCTAGGGGGCCTTGGAACTCTTTTCCTTGGTACCCGGGACAAAACCTAACCAAATTTTTAATTGGATCCCATCACTACAGTGGTTGGGCGGTTGGCTAACCCATGGGATTGGATGGGGTTAGGCTGGACTGATGGATCCGTAAATCGAGACTCAAACTTTTGTTTTTACGATAGAAAAAAAAAAATCCCGGACAGTAACTGTTCTATGGATAGGAATCAACGGCTGTGCCTCTTGAATGGGGAAAAAAGCGTTGATCCCAATGATCCAAGTGCAAGTTTCTTCCTTGAACTGACTAAGTATCTTATAGATGTAATTGGATCATCTCGATCAGAAATGATCTTGACTACGTTAGAGTAAAAAGTTATCCTGGTGGAATCGCCCGTGTTTCCGGTTAAGAAAGTTTTTCCGGGTTCGGTTTTGGAACAACCGACGGATTAGTCTCTTATCCGGATATCCGTGGGCGAGGCCCCGAGTGTGGGACCCCTGTCCCGCGCGAGAAGCGCTATTTCCGCTGCCAGTACCCCGAATCCGTTGCTCGGTGGGAACAGGGATCTTACAGTTGGTATCAGAGCATTTGGTTAATAAAGATCACCTGAGAAGACAAATAGGTCAAAAATTTATGAAGAAACACAAAAAGGTTATAATTGTGTGATATAATTCATACAATTTGATATTCAAACTGAAACTCGTAATTTGGTAATTGGGTCTTCAGATGGAAGTATCGCAATTATATAGAATCCCTGACTTGCTTGAGGCCTAGACATGATAGTATTTACCTTATAATTCCAAGGGCCGTGACTACCCGTATATACCGAGAGTATACTGCAGCTCTTTACTGACAGTATATACGAGTAAATCTAAGACTTGAAATTATAAGTGTTAATGCTATCTAGATGATGATTTCGAATGTGATTGATATGATTTTTAATTCTGTTGAGAATTGATGAATTGATTTGGATTCTGATTGAAAATGCTGATTGAAAAATGTTGATTTTAAAAAATTAGTTGAAATATAATGAAACCACAATGAGGGGGAATGGGACGAGTCCCTGTGATGATATTCATAACTAGAATGATGATAAGGAATTCAGCAAATCACTATGAGATTAGTGGGTTGTGCGGTCAGATTACTACTGTTAATACTTGACCGATAGATCAAGTTAAGGGATGTCAAATTGAGAACTTACTTGACTAAAATTTTCCGTGGAGGAATGTTCCGAAGGAAACTTTTCGGTCTAATGGACCATTATCATGTTAAAGATATGAATGATATGACCTGAATGAATTGTTATTTAATGATGAGTTCTATATAAGGGATATTTATCCCAGTGTTCTGTTGGGTTGACCAAAATATAAGGAACCCCAGAATAAAATTGGATCTTAAGAAAAAGAGCTGTCCTCTACCTTGCGAGATGAGGACATCTCGCACTTTTTAAGTGGGGTAGAATGTAAGATTCCTCCCCAGCCTTCGAGGTATACAGGAGTAAGAATCTCCCTTTCTGATCTTATAATTATTCCCTCTCTAAAATAAAAGAAAGTTTCTGTTTAAAAAAAGGAAGACCCTTTCCCTAGAATACTTCTCAGGAGTCCCACCTGTTTTAAGGATTTAGAACAATGAGTTCAGAAGTGAGAATCGATGTTTTGGATACCAAGGTTTTGGTTTTCATTCGAGTACGGCCCAAAAGAAGTTCTTTATCTCTTGGGGAGTATAAGAAGTTATCCCCCAAATATTGTGACCCTTATAGCTGAATTCAATGAAAGTAGGTGACTTAGCCTACAAGTTTCTTTTATCTCCTCATCTCAAAATTCTTAATGCCTTCTATAGAAAAATGTGTCAAACACAAATCATGGAAAGACGGTAAAACTTCAGTGGCAAGTTACCGTTGGCTTCTAGGTTACGCTAGCTCCTTCCTTTATATAAGTCGTAACTTTTACTTGTCGCTCACAGTAATCTTACTCCCATCAATCTCCTTTCTTTCTTAATCTCCTTCATGGCTTGGCAACAGGAATTAGTTTTATCCCTGATGATTTCTCACCTTCAAGACGCAAGAGAGTCTGTGAAGAAAGACTTTATAGAACAGTATGAGCGCTCACTTTTTCCTCACCTAGGAACTTCTGTAGCGCAGACCAAATGGCGGACCTATCAAAACATAACTAGGGTAACACCCTGGGGTCAGCAACACTTTCGTAACAATGTCCGCTTGGCCATGGTTATTGAAGCTTTGGGTTTGGGTCCCCGATACTACTGTGTCATGAGATCAAGGCATCTTGGGTTTTCTGAGCGGGTCTTTTTACTGGCATGTTTTCTTCCTCATGAGAAGATATGCCTTTACCCCGTTTTTGGCTTGCCTCTCAGAGGTCCTTTTGTTAGATCACCTCATACCACTGAGATAGGTGCGGCAATAACCAGCAGAATCATTCCCATAGATGAGTTACCCTATACTTGTGCAGCTTGTGAGGACTGCTTTTGTGACCATATGATGGATGGGCTTATGGAAGTGTAAAGAGTTCTTCTATCTTTACTGTATAAGTCCCGTGAATGAATAAAGTTTAAATCTTGTTCTTATTTTGAATCTTGCTCTCTTTAAGACTTTTCTTGGTGGTTAATATGATTAAAATTTTCCTCTAAGTCTCATATTCATTCACCTTGGGAAATTATCCCAAGTTGCGAGATGAGGACATCTCGCGTTTTTTAAGTGGGGTAGAATGTAAGATTCCTCCCCCCAACCCCCTTTTTGATGTCTAGTATCTTCCCCCGTAATCAATCCCTCTTCAGAAATATAAAGACCTTGTTTCTAACTGTTTTAACCTAGAGAGAGAAAATATTCTAGAGAGAGAATATTCAGATTATGAATATTTTTGGATAGAAAAATAACTCATCTTATTAAAATAAGTTCCCCTGAAACAGAAATTCAAAAAAGAATTTTCCAATGTGCAATTGGAATTAATTGGAAATAGGTATAAAGAACCTTAGTCTAAGAGCCTAGATTTTCAGAAATCTTTAGACTATGGTCCAATTAAGGTTTCTATGGGCCAATAGCATCAATCCATGTGTAGGGAGGAGATAAATCCAATTTGTAAAAGAAGATACCCAAAAATTGAGTAAATGCTCACATAAGATGAAGAGTTGAAAATGTACAAGGTTTATTAGTAAATAAACACATATGTAAGGAAGGGGAGTTCTTTAAAGGAAGGGGAGTTCTTTAAAGGAGGTGCATATTTCACATAAGATGAAGAGTTGAAAATGTACAAGGTTTATTAGTAAATAAACACATATGTAAGGAAGGGGAGTTCTTTAAAGGAGGTGCATATTTCACATAAGATGAAGAGTTGAAAATGTACAAGGTTTATTAGTAAAAAAACTATGACACATATGTAAGGAAGAGGAGTTCTTTAAAGGAGGTGCACATTTCACATAAGATGAAGAGTTGAAAATGTACAAGGTTTATTAGTAAAAAACTATGAGCAATAAAATTTTGACACATATGTAAGGAAGGGGAATTCTTTAAAGGAGGTGCATATTTCACATGCTTGAATGAGTTTTAAACTCAAAAATAATGTGATATTTTTATCTCTCATCTCTCTTGAACCAAACCAAATCAAAATGGAACCAAACCGAATCAAAAAGTAACCAAACTAGGTCCAAATCTAGTCCAAATTCAACCAAACTGACTTGGAAAATTCTAGAATCAGTTTGTTTGGTTAGGAGCTCAAATTTTCCTATAAATAGAAGCCTCCCCTTGTTGAAAAAAATATAATGTCTTATGCATTGTTACTCTACTCCACTTAAGCCAAAATATAGTCTCTTATGCTTTATTACTCTACTCCACTTAAGCCAAAATATAGTCTCTTATGCTTTATTACTCTACTCCACTTAAGCCAAAATATAGTCTCTTATGCTTTATTACTCTACTCCACCTAAGCCAAAATATAATGTCTTATGCATTGTTACTCTACTCCACTTAAGCCAAAATATAGTCTCTTATGCTTTATTACTCTACTCCACTTAAGCCAAAATATAGTCTCTTATGCTTTATTACTCTACTCCACTTAAGCCAAAATATAGTCTCTTATGCTTTATTACTCTACTCCACCTAAGCCAAAATATAATCTCTTATGCTTTGTTACTCTACTCCACCTAAGCCAAAATATATAGTCTCTTGTGCTTGTTACTCTACTCTACCTAAGCCAAATTAGATAGAGTCTTATGCTTTGTTACTCTACTCCACCTAAGCTAAAATATATAGTGTCTTATGCCTTGTTACTCTACTCTACCTAAGCCAAATTAGATAGAGTCTTATGCTTTGTTACTCTACTCCACCTAAGCTAAAATATATAGTGTCTTATGCCTTGTTACTCTACTCTACCTAAGCCAAGAACTGTGAATTCTTTAATATTTCACTAGTTTTTGATACTTCCCTCTTTCTTCAATCCCCATTGGTGGCTCCATCAACATACTAAACCAATTGATTGGTTGGGGGCCTCTACCGTGAATAAAGAATCAAGCAAATCATAAGGTAAGTATATTGAATGTTGATCTTTTCTATGATTTCTCAATGATTCTCTCTTCTCAACCCCTCTCAAGCTTGAGAAGTTTAATTGGTATGGTTTTTTTTTAAATGCTATTGAAGTTAATTGGTGAATAGTAGTGAAGAGTTACATAATTTAATAAATGCTATAGAAGTTAATTTCCACTTATATTTAAATTCTAATGGTTTTTATAATTTCTCTCTCTCACTCAAGAAATGGTCATACTCACGACCCATTCTCAATCCAAATGAACTTTTCATAAAGCTTTTCCTTAATCCAAGATTAAGCTATGCTTGAGGCCAAATTAATGGCTTTTTGCTATGCTTTTAGTTTATGCACATTGATGATTCAATCCATTATGGATTGATGACCCAATTAAAGACCATTCTAATTGTTTTCTTAATGATCCAATTAGAGACCATTGTGGATTGATGATCCAATTAGAGACCATTCTAATTGTTTTCTTAATGATCCAATTAGAGACCATCCAATTAGAGACCATTCTAATTGTTTTCTTAATGATCCAATTAGAGACCATTGTGGATTGATGATCCAATTAGAGACCATTCTAATTGTTTTCTTAATGATCCAATTAGAGACCATTATGGATTGATGATCCAATTAGGGACCATTCTAATTATTTCTTTAATAATGAGCTTTATCCCTTAGAAAAAAATTGAGATTTATCAGTCATAGTAGCGGAGCTATGGCAAAATTTTTATAGAAATTACGCATAAAATAAATTTATTCAAAGTATAAAAAGAGGAATTCCTACCATATTCTAGGAACTATCATCCTAGATTAATTAAAAGAATTTTATTATGCATGGAGATGTGGATGTTGCATGTAGATGTAGATGTATGGATGTGAGTGTGAATGTGGAGGTGGATGTATGCATGGGACGTGGATGTATGCATGTAGAAATAGATGTGTAGATGAGGATGTAAATGGAGATGTGGATGGATGCATGTAGATGTAGAGGTATAGATGTAGATGTGAATGGAGATGTGGATGTATACATGTAGATGTAGATGTATAGATGTAGATGTGGATGTGGAGGTGGATGGATGCATGTAGATGTAGATGTATAGATGTAGATGGGAATGGAGATATGGATGTATGCATGTAGATGTAGTTGTTAATGGAGATGTATATGTATGCATGTAGATGTAGGTGTATAGACGTAGATGTGGATGTAGAGGTGGATGTATGCATGTAGATGTAGGTGTATAGACGTAGATGTGGATGTAGAGGTGGATGTATGCATGTAGATGTAGGTGTATAGACGTAGATGTGGATGTAGAGGTGGATGTATGCATGTAGATGTGGATGTAGAGGTGGATGTATGCATGTAGATGTAGATGTATAGATGTGGATGTGAATGTGGAGTGGATGTATGCATGTAGATGTAGGTGTATGGAGGTGAATGTGAATGTGGATGTGAATGTATGCATAGGGATGTAGATGTATGCATGTAGATGTGAATGTACGCATATAGTTGTGGATGTATGGATGTGAATATACGATTGTGATGTGAGGGAATCTGAAGTGATGAGATGGAAATGATGTGATGGGATGAGTATACATATAAATGGAATATGGAATAAGTAATGTAGATTGAAGAGGGATAATGTGGCAAAATGAAAGTTAAAATAGAAATTGTATTGTAAACTGTTTGTAAATGCTGTTTGTAAATGCTGTCTGTAAATGATTGTTTTATGTCAAGAATGCTGGGGGGAGCATTTTGACCGTCTTGTGATTAAGGTCGTGATGAGAAAGTTGCAACTGCTGACGGGGAGTCAATGAAGGACGTCTCGCGTAGCAAGGTCGGCCGAGGTCTTGACCAGCCTCGGTGCGATTAAAATGGTGAGCTTCCGGTACGGTGGATGAGGGGCCAAGGAAGCGGCCTATGCGTGAAGCGCTAGGTTACCTGCGAAGGATCCTAGAGGGTGCTGACCATACGGTGCTCGGGCTCTGGGTTGCCTAGGATACCCACGCGTGCGTCGAGGAAGATATTGGAACAGAGTTGGAGTTGTTTTCTGAAATCGAGCATGGATCTGGTTGATTGACCTTGCTGGTCTTCAATGGATGAGTCCATGGCTCCTTATATGGATCTGTTGGTTGATCTTGCTGATCTTCAACGAGAGTCCATCTTGTTAAGTGATTATATTGCCAAGTATTATGGGCTAGGAACTATCGAAACGGCTCCTGAGCGTTCTAGTTGCCAATGATGCCATAGATACTCTGATGAAGGAATGATGGAAAATTAAGAATCAATTGGATAAATTGGAAGATGGTGATCAATGATACTATGGTTTTATTAAAGGATTGTTTTAAACTGGTTGAATCTGGTTGAAAAAGGCAATTTCATATTGGGTGTGTGAGTGGTGTGACTAGTTTTATTTTGCATGAATATCCGGCTAGGGGGCCTTGGAACTCTTTTCCTTGGTACCCGGGACAAAACCTAACCAAATTTTTAATTGGATCCCATCACTACAGTGGTTGGGCGGTTGGCTAACCCATGGGATTGGATGGGGTTAGGCTGGACTGATGGATCCGTAAATCGAGACTCAAACTTTTGTTTTTACGATAGAAAAAAAAAAAATCCCGGACAGTAACTGTTCTATGGATAGGAATCAACGGCTGTGCCTCTTGAATGGGGAAAAAAGCGTTGATCCCAATGATCCAAGTGCAAGTTTCTTCCTTGAACTGACTAAGTATCTTATAGATGTAATTGGATCATCTCGATCAGAAATGATCTTGACTACGTTAGAGTAAAAAGTTATCCTGGTGGAATCGCCCGTGTTTCCGGTTAAGAAAGTTTTTCCGGGTTCGGTTTTGGAACAACCGACGGATTAGTCTCTTATCCGGATATCCGTGGGCGAGGCCCCGAGTGTGGGACCCCTGTCCCGCGCGAGAAGCGCTATTTCCGCTGCCAGTACCCCGAATCCGTTGCTCGGTGGGAACAGGGATCTTACATCAGCCTTCATCCATGGCTTTTCAAGATAAGGTGATCAGTGGAGTGTAGCAAAAGAACTCTATTTAATTGAGCGTAAAACAAATGAAACCATTAGAGACTTTATCCTTTGGATAAAACTCTTGGACGCACAATGTGAGTCATGGGAGAAATTAAACGATTCTTAATTGAAGAGATCTATCATGATGGGTTTAAAGAATAATAGCTTACTCAACTTGATCATTGTATCCAATCTAGAAACATTCGATCAATGTTGTAAAGAAGCAATACGGTTAGATGACAACATGATGGAAGATGATCATGATACGAGGTGTTCCTCATCTAAACCAAGTGAAGCAATCCCTAAAGAAAGATTGACCTCGAAATTGTCATTTCCTAAATTTTATGCAGCCTTGCTTAAAATCTTTCAATCAACATCTCTAAGAGAGAATGAAATCCTTCAAAACCAAACATCCTTAATGCCTCTACAAGTGAGGAGCGAAAATGCCTTGTGTTCAGTTCAATCTACAACCATCCCAATCCCCATTGTGCTGCATACAAGACACTTGTTTTTCTGTACTGCATATATATTGTAAATCCTTTGGTCATGATACTACAAAGTGTCCCAATTCATCTACAAATAACTCAAAACCTCCATCTCCCGTGCACCAAACAGAAACACTCCAAATGGTAGAAAACAAAGTGGTAGACTGCACAATTTGGAATACTTCCATGCCCATAGTAATTGGCAACTTGCAACCCATGTGTGAACGGTGTGGCATTGATCACATGTTCCAAGATTGCCTAAGACGAGTTGCTTTAATGCAACTTGTCTCACAAAATACAACTCTTAACATCTTAAGTGTACAAAACAGGCAATTATTGTCCACAATACCTTTGAATGTGCTTACGTGATTGCAAGCCAAGATACAAGAAACAGTAAAAAAGAACGCAAAAGACAATACTTCGAAATGGGTAGAACATGCCTTAAAGCAGAAACCAAATGAGAAAACAAAATCTTCTAAACCCAAGAAAAACAAGAGACAACCAACTATCGAAAAAAAGCAAGGTTGAAAAAGAGGACAAAGAAAAGGATCATATGGAGGACATAAACCCAAAAGAGCCAAAAGCTACACATGATACAGAAGCATCCACCTCAAAGGCCACCACACAAACCACAAAACCCATATGTGCGACACAAGATACAAAAAAGCCCAAAATAAAGTTCGTTCTCGTCACATGGATAAACATAATGAAAAATTGACAATCCAAAGGAAATCAGAAGATGAAACAAGTTCTAATACGTCATTTAGTGAGGATGAAATAAGTTTTTATTCGGCACTAGGTGCACCTCACAGAAAAATCAAGAAACTAGAACCCACCCAACCACCCCAAATTGAAAATCATGATCACGTGACATATGTAGAATGCAAAAAGAAAGCTCAAGAGAGCATGCTTAACATGGTTGAGTGTCTTACAGGATCACCGGTTGTCATTGAACCTCATAATGCTAAGTCTAGAAAAGCAACCAAAATACAAAACCCAAAGGAGTACCACTTTCCCTTTAAAGAGGAAGACATACTCTCTATAGAAGAGTCATTAGAGAGACAGATTGCACGAATTATGCGGTTGAGAAAGCACATGAGGAATTTGATAATTCCCTTACAAAATTAAAGCAGTCTCTCAAAACCTCATTTGGAGGAATGCTCTTCTCTCATGGTAAAGCTAGCATAGCATTAGCACTTGCACCTTTAAGGGCTCAACATGAGTTATACCAAGACATAAAGAGATCCATAGAACAGGACTGTGAAGATTCACAAGTTTCTAAACAGAACTCAGTTGTTAGAATTATCAGAGGACCAAGTGTGCCATTGTATGCATTGGGTACTCTTAAAAACTTTGAGAGCCAAAAAGAGGACAAAAGTGAACGGAAATATGAAACGGAAACAAGATCTGAAGCTAAAACATGAACTAAAACATCCATGGTTTCTCTTGAAGATTCTATCATGGTATGGTTAGATCTCCCTAAGCAATGATGTTAAGTGCAAACACGCGTTGATTAGCTCTCGAGCTAGTCATAACATCATGACAATAGACACTTGGGTGTCATTGGGACAACCTAAACTCATCCCTATAGACAATGGTCTTGTAAGAGGAGCCAATGGACAAAACATTGAAGTTCCTAGTTACTTTAGCTATGCTTCTCAAACAATCAGTGGAGATGTGGAATTTACATTCCATGTTACCCTAGATTCCTTTGAGTATGATGTCATCCTTGGTGGAACTTGGACACATAACTCGTTGTATTCAATTGATGAATCCATGCAAACAGTCACCTTGAACACTCCTGTAGGCATTGTACAACTACTATTATGGGAGGAAGAGACCTTGGAGGAGCTAGAACTTCTAACATATCTTACTGAAAAGATCCCTAGGATTATGGTTGGATTGGAACTTTCCAATAAATCACCACAGCTGAAGTATAGCTTTATCCAACACGAGAACACAATCTCATGACCCCTCGAGTTATGGGATTTGTTAGATCAACCAACACTCATGGCTCATCCTGAAAGAATTTGCTTTACACTCAAGACTTGAGCATGCCATGTTTAGGGTACTTTGAACACAAAATGTATATTGAAACTAACCCCCTTGTAAGTTTTTTGTGGTTGAGTATGTGTTAGAAGCAGATTTGATCTTGAGGCATAAATGGACACTTGCTACCCAAAGCACCACTATTCTTTGCCAACGATAGGATCATCATGATGGTTAACGGCACAAAGTTGACAATACCATATTGCAAGGAAGAGGATCCAACCTTAAATTGATTTCTATGATGCTGAACAAAAAAGTTACAAGCCTCTTCCATGAAAACCCCTCTATACAATGACCTACCATCTACGTCAATGACCGGCTTTGATAAAGTATCTACTCCTTCAACCCCATGCTCACCACCAAAGTTCGATGCCAAAACCTCGTAATCAACAGCTATTCCTGAAGAAGTTCTCCTCGCGCAACCATCTATCTCTAACAAGGAACTCAAAGGAAAAGCCCCGAAGCCTATGCCTCTTCATCAAAAAACCTCACCAAAGGAGACAAGCGCATGCTCGAAAGCCTCATCATCGAATGCCACTCTGCAAGAGACTTGAACCTCATTGTCAAAACAATGCCCATGAGTCTCAAACATGCAACCTCAACGCCAACTAATATGAAGGAGGGCCCAAAACCTTCCACTTCCACCAAAAGTAAAATCCACCAAGACAACACAAATCAAGGTATCTTAATGGTATCAAAAGGTGGCTGGAGAAGTAGCTACTTGTAGCTCAAGGCTACTAAGAAGGTGCTAATCCAATTTGGGTGCCTCAATCATCAAAGCCTCTTCCCTCAACGCAACACTTAGAGGCCAAGGAAAAATAAAAGTACTCAATACCGTCCACAAAAACCTATGCGAGTTTCTCAAAGAACTCCACCAAGTCAACAAGTGTGGATACCAAAAAGATTACTGCAAGCACAAGGGTACTACCAAGATAATACCGAAGCTTAGATTCCCAAGCGCATCACCCTAAGCTTGCACAAAGAAGGAAGCCTCAGCACCAAAAGCATCAATCACCAATTTATAGTGTTCATCACTAGGATTATGGTTGGATTGGAACTTCAGCAAAGATATTATGAAGTTAATACCATCATATGGTTGACAAAATCCAACATCGTGAAAGAAAGCCTCACTACCTAATTCAACCCCAACAGCTTTACCTATAGTTCGACAAGAATGGCAACCCAAGCAACACCAAGCAAGTCACTCAACCACTCTCGTCATGCATTCAGCATGTACACAAGAGCTTGTGTGTTCAAGCAACCCCAATGGTAACCAATCAGCAGTCTTACCTACTGCCTCGACAACATTTGAGCCAAAAATTTAAGAATCAATTCCCACGTCTACAACAGAGACTTATGAGCGCATCAAAGACAAACTCACAATGCTCTTTTCACCCCTCTGGATGTGAAATGTAAGTGTAGAAGCTATGCCATGCAGACATAAGAACCTATTCTCTCAAAAAGGAAAGTAGCCACAAGAACCTATTGCTCTTGGTAACAAAAAAAAACACACAAACACAAGGGAGTCACACATATAGCCTACCTAGAAGTAGTAGAATATCACAAGCAACTCTCAAGGATCGTCAATAGCCATTATATTTTGCTAAGCTTATAGCTTACTATTCTTTTGGCTATGTTAATGTAGCAGCTGCTCCATAAGTACATATCCATACTCATACAGTGAAGGACATTTCCACCAAAACATCACCATTGACAACTTCCAGGTACATCTCTAGATGGGGCGGGCCATGGTGGCGAAAGCCTGGTCAATGGTACAACCCATCACCTGGAATTTTCCTTCAAATTACAAACCTCTCCAAACGACACTACCATCTTCACAAATCAATGATCTTCAATCCTTTTTTAGTGAAGATATCAAATTAGCCTTGCAAGTCCACGTAATACTTTCAATCCTCACCAACAAGTGGCTACTTCAACACCCACAGAGCAGTTCAAGAAGAGTCTATATGACTCACTTCTTGTACTTCATGTATATTTTCTTCCTAAGAGCACTTAAATATACATAAAAGCATAGAAAGCACATGTGAAGAAACATGCAGGAATAGGTCCTATACTGAACAACATTTGACAAGAATCTTGCCACATAAAGGGACACCATCGAAGGCCAATTTCTTCAAATGATGAATGTCACTTCAATGAATCAAATGAGGAACTGAGAATCAGCATCTTGTTTTGATGATTATGTTAATGTTTCTCTGGATACTTCCCTCTCTTCTCTCCCATTATTAACATCTCTTAGTATCCCCACTAACACAAATCACATGTAACCTTACTTATGATAGCCAAAAACAAAGTGAGCAAAAAACTCCAAAAAAAAAAACATGGTCACACAAATATAAAAATGCAATCACTCGCAAAAAACCCCACCCCTCGGGCCTGTTATGAATTCCAATAAACCACTAACCTTTTCATTAACTAACTAGATTTTCTTATTCCTTCCATAGGAACAAAAGACCATTGAACGTCAATCAACATCAAAGCAATCTACAAGCATGTTAGTTCTCCCCATAGAAAGGTCTTCAACACAATCACGAGGATGCAATGGCCATCAGGAGGAGGGGAATGTTAACCAATTCCTAGGGTTAACAAGAGCTACCGCCATTATCTTACATCAAGGAGTCAAGGTAGATACACCAAAAGGTCATACATTCACGATATGAAGCAATGGTGTCCAAAGCTACAACTTGGACGGGTGCCCATTATGGTCCGATGGAATACTTAAGGCAATTCCCGCTTCAAGAGCATGTGATAGCAAGTTAGGATGAAGTCCCAAGTGATGTACTTAAAGGATATATCATGAGAATAGTCAAAGATCCTTCAATTAGTTAAAGAGAAAACTACCACGAAGAGCTAAATACAAACTCACCTCATATAAGGGCGGGAAACAAGGGATCATAAGGGGGAGAGATGCTTCTCCTCTGGCTGGCCACTCTATGAGGAGAAGGCTATCTTATATAGGGAAAGAAGGGGGAAACAACCATATAGGTGGTCTATAGTGGGAAATGGCTTCCCCACCTCTATCTGTGAGGAAAGGGCCAAGCCTCTAAAGTCTCAAGAAGGCTTCCTGCCGCTTTCGCATGCAGTCAAAACCTCCGTGCAACTTCCCCCACGGACCGCGGAGGGTGTGAATGATGTTGAGCCATATGCTCCTGATGATCTCAGCCAGTGGAGTGTGGGTATCCTCGACGGCCTTGCTACATCTAGCACGCCAGATGTGCCAGGCTGCTATGCTACTGTAAATCTCCCAGCATTGGTATGAGCTTGAACGCCAAACACCTGCAGGTGCGGCTATGACTGGTACTATTGCAATACGAGGCCGGCCATTGTCTAAGTGAGTGTGAACACTTATGGCCATGTATATAAGTGAATATCTCTCATAATACAACATACTCTCCCATTGTGCAATTGAGTCTTGCTCTTTCTAATCCTCTTGCTAATCTTTCTTCCTAATGCATGGTAGTGAGTGTGTGTGAGTGATGTGAGGTGAGAGGAGGGGCGAGTACCCATAGTGCAACGCGACGGTGTGACAACACTCACGGGAGGTGGGGTGGAATTGCTTCTCAAGGAGTTGTAGAGCCTAGAGACCTCAAGGGTTACGAGCTCGACCATTGGAAAGATCCTCACGACAGTTGCAGTTTACCAGGTAATCACTTGTTGGATGTGTTTAAAAGGGGGCTAGGATGAGCCATAATAGCCATTTCTTTACTAACACCCTTGGTGCTCTTCATTTGTTGGGCTATTCAGCTTGTTTGCCACCTTGGACTCAGAGGCTTTTAGCTTGTTCCTTTTGCTTGTGGTGGATGACTTAGTGGCTCTTGCCCATTTCTTTCCTGAAAGCTCTTTCTTTGCCCTCACACACTTGCTCCATGCGTGCTCATTTGGCCGTGTTTCACCAAGGGTTACATTTTTTTCATACGCTTGGTCGTGAATTTGCCTCCTCATATTGGCACATTTACAAAGATTACAAAATTATTGGTGAAAGGATTGGTTAATGATAACAATGCCATTGTGAAAATATTTGTTCAAGACACCCATGCCGATTATAATCCCTTCAATGATGCTATCCATGAAGATTTTGAAGCTGATGGTGTTACCCATTTGGTGTGACAACATGCTTTTGCACATATAGTTTTCGTGTCCATGATGAGTGTCGTGCCCATTATGAGTGATACAAAAAATATAACGAGGGTCTTAACACTTGCAACTCGCAAGGTCAATGTCTACCCGTTCACAATGGAGCATAAAAACCTTTTAAAAAAAACGCAATTTGACTAGATGCTTATGAGTGAACCCTTAATATCCCCAAAGAAAATGTCTACAAGGTTCGTCTTTTGTGTGTGAAGACCTTTTACGAAGGACTCTTTTACACCAGGTTTTAGAGGCGCCACACAAAAAAAGATAAAATTTTTCTTCTCTCTTTATCGGGTGTACTCACGACGTGTGATGCACGTTCTTTGGAGATGGATGGAGAATCTCTGCTCTGCCACCCCTGTTGTGATGGCGATCCTCTACTCTATTGGATGTGTAATATTTTAAGACCTACTTAACATGTTCCTAGAAGGTGTTTAGGACTGAAAGAAGACTCCTAGATCTTCCACATGGAACTTGTTGATGATAATTCCGATGCTCTAAGTAATTCTCCTACCCTGATGACTGACTGAACTCATGGGATTAAGCCTGCTCATACCGATGATGATTAGCCATGGCACGAGCATGCACGTGACATGAAAGAAGACCCCCAAAGCTTTTGCCATGTGCCATTGGTATTAGAGCAATAGGCTTAGCAAGGCTAAACATTGATTTAGTCCCAAATGAAGGTGCTTAAGTCCGGGGTTCGTAAAGGTTCACAAGTACATGAGCACACATCAACTGGCACAAGTTGCGTGGTTCCTAGGTAGACTGTGCACAATAAACTAGAGTATGTATTTAGCTAGCTGTGCTAACACAAGTCGGCATGATGTGGATAATAAATTGAATAAAATACTCATAAATCATGCTCTTTTGTGTCGCTACCTTACCACACTTATTACTGCCCATGAACTAAACACCTAACCAACTGCTGTATAGAGGACTGCTGCCTGTAGATAGCCCTTCTATACTCCTCGTACGATGAAGATGATGATGCTAATGCAGATCATAATGATGACTATGATTTTATTGCTAATTGTTATACTAATCAAGGATTAAGATAGTTCATGCCAAATATTAGCTATGGCATGTGTGTGCACATGACAGACTTGGCATCCAGTTGAGGCTTTTGAGTGGATCTCAAGGGGCACTGCAGTCTGCTATCATGGTGAGCATTCAGAAGAAGCTTTTGTACTGGAGTTCTGCAAGGCTCTCCTTAGAAGTCAAGTGGTGGTGGCAAACTAGGTGCTTCTTGCCACCATGTGGTACATTACTTCATTTTGGGCCTTCTCTTGAGCATGCTGCATTAGCCAGGTACATTAATTCATGTTGGGCCTTCTCACGAGCATGCATCATGTCAACCCCAGCTTTAGCAGATTGGCCCAGGAGCAGTTCCACTTATCTAAACACTACCAAACTTGATGGGAGAAATCCTATGCCTATGATCCACTTGCACACCAAGCTCCAACCCAAATCTCCTTTATCCACTCCTCCATCAGCCCTCTCAGATGGCTACAAGCTAACAACTAGAGATGCTTTGGACCAGATACTAACCCTTCTGCTGCACCTCCTCAATGGACCCAAAAAGGATGAAACTTTGTAGATTTTTTCCTTGACTTGTATAAGATCCACATATCAAGTTTCATGCCCAACTTCAAAAGAGAAGGCCCTCGACAGTATGCAATCCTGATTGTTGCAGAGCAGCTATCAGATAGGTACTTTTCACACCTGCAAACACCTACATCCTAGGGTAAAAATCTCATGATATTTGATATGTTTCAAGTACAACATATGGGCATACTCCACACAAAACCTTGTACCCTAGTTCTCTTTTAGCATTGAGAAAACAGGGTTGGAAACAAGGCACCCTAACTAGTTTAGATTTTTAGAACAAGTTACCACTGCTAGTCCCAATCTCCTGCCTTCCACACTCTCAACAATTGTAAAACTTGTACTGTAGAGATTCCACTCTGGAAACCTTGTTTGCTACTATCTCTCACCTAAATCTCCCCTCCTTAATCCAAAACACCAGTCCACATAGCCCATAAAAGGGCTTGTGTTGGTGGACACCCTACAACCCACAACCTATAAAAAAACAGGAAGAAAGAAATAGGAAGAAACACTAAGATTCAAGCTTGCAGGTTTCTATATCTCTCTATAGAGCTGGTCGGGTTGTTACCTTTCTCTCTACAAAGCTAGACGGGTTGTCATCTCTCTCTATAGTAGCCACTCTCCTATTTGTCTAGGGCTGAACGGTAGGTATAGATGGATAGACAACATGTATAGCATGCTGGAGAATAGATTTAGAGGGCTAGACAAGAGATACAGAGGGTTGGACAGTGTTTGCTTTCTCTCTCTAGCACTGGGCAGCTTGTTGTTCTTTGTTATAGGTTGAATAATAGGCGCTTCTCTCACTGGCCTTTCAGCCGACATCTAGCATCATGTTAACCCGAGTTGGAGCATGTGGGTCTAGGACCACTTCCACTTGTCCAAACACTACTAAACTTGATGGGAGAAATCCTCTACCTATGATCCACCTACACACCATGATCCAACTCAAACCTCCTACAGAAATCCCTCCATCAGCTGTCTGAGAGATGATTGCAAGATAGATTTGTTCCTTGACTTTGCATAAGACCCACATATCAAGTTTCATGCCCAACTTCAAAGGAGAAGGCCCCGCTAGCTTGTAAGTCCCTTGGGTCCTTATGCATCAAGATAGGTACTTTTCACACCTGCAAATACCTGCAAATACCTGCAAACACCTGCAAATACCTGCCCAACTTCAAAGGAGAAGGCCCCGCTAGCTTGTAAGTCCCTTGGGTCCTTATGCATCAAGATAGGTACTTTTCACACCTGCAAATACCTGCAAACACCTACCTCTTAGTGTCAAAATATCATGAGATTTGATACAATTCAAGTAAAACATATGGACATTCTCCACACAAAATCTTATACCCTAGTTCTCTCCCAGCATTGAGAAAATAGGGCTAGAATAGGACACTCTCACTAGTTTGGATTTTTGGAACAAGGCAATGTACTGCTAGTTCCAATCTTGTGTAAAAATGGTATTTTTCCCATCCCTAAAAGGGGTTTTCTGTTTGATTTATTTTTGGAATTTGGTCTTGTTCTGCTGGCCAACAGCCCCTACTCTAGGCCAACTAATAGTCCCCAAATTATATGTATATATATATGAATCGCTTCATCGTTCAGCAAAACATCCACATCATACTCAAGATCTTATGCTGTTGTGCCGACCTACCTCTACAGCAGCATGGATCTTCACCATATTTACATTTTTTTGCTTTAGCACATCTGGGACAGCAACCTTCTCTGCATTCATCACATCAGTGTTTTTCTACTGTAGCACAACTTGGGACAGCAATCCGCCACTTTGGAGTACTAGAGCCATGGCATAGTTATAGTGCCAGCTCATATAGTTAGGTTCACACTATTGACCGACCATTGTATGTTATTGTAGGAGAGTACTTTCCCTTATAGTAAGTACTCTTATCTTTTTAGTTATATGGTTGTAGAAAAGAGAAGAATATAGATGAAAATTTAGCCATCAATCTCTCTCTTGTTTCTTTCTCTCTCTTTTGTGTGCGTGTGTGTGTTTTCTTGCAAGGAACTCAAGCACTCCCTCTCCCCTGTATTCTCTTTATGATGCTAGCAATAATGATGAGCACAAAATTGTTGTTGTCTATTCCTCAGCATTGGACACTGTGTACTTATATGATTTCGAGAAAATTGTGCAGCAAAGCACACCTATTCATGGGAATAGATGTCGATCTCTTACTTCAGGTGATGGCTAGGGTTGGCCCCATGAGGTTTCCTTCAGGCTAGCCGTGCCACTACTACTGCTAGCCCAAATGGTTTAGTAGACTCGTTGCCAACTTGTCCATGGTCCTATACTTGAGCACCATTGGCTAATGAGGCTTTGGATGATTCTCTTAGTTTGGGTGGTGGTGAGTGGATAACTTTTACATCTTTGACTTGCAAATTATCAACTAGGTCTATTGCCTCATGCATGATAACACTCATAAAACATCAGTGCTTAGACCTATAAAGATATTCATGAATGACCTTGATCTTAGACCAATCATAAATCAATATATGAGCGATAAATTATCCATGCTTTTGCACGAATGAAGGAGGTTTTGGAGCCTTTGCCTGTGAACCAAAATCAAACATAACCCCACTTTGCTAAATGTAGTGCGATGTGCAAACTGGCCTTCCATGGGTCATCACAGCACCTGTGTAACATCTTCTCCTAGGTGATTGGATGATGCCTCTATCTCATCCTCTTTAGAGGCACCACCTCCAAGAGAAGGGTCACTACACATCCCTTATACATTAGCAGGTCCCAACTCACCTCAAATGAGTATGAACCTAACGAGTGTGATTATTGCACCCACAAGACATTGCAGACATCGCATTGTCCTTATCCTTGATGTTTTGAGTTTGGATAAGTTCTCTTTTTTAAGGGAATTTGTAATTTTGGAGAGACTTATCTGACCAGATAAATTGAAACTTAAGAGACCACATAATTGAATTTGACCAAAGGAGTAGGAGGACAAGCCACATCTCAATGAGCATCCTCCCTCTATAACCAAAACCAAAAGAAACTAAAGTCTCCATAAACAAGTCCGAGCACTATTTTCAAAGCAACAAAATGAATGTCATGTTACTTTTCATGTAAAGGGCCTTATGATATCCCCAGAACTTAAAACAAAATGTTTATCACCATTATGCATCAAACCAGCTCCCTTAAGTCCAAGACAAACTAATTTAGGTCGTAGGATCCGATTCAATTACCTTGGACCTCCCTTAGGATCCCTTTTCATGGTCGGTGTTGCTGCCCTCTCGAGGATTGCCCTGTCTTAGTTTGGATTGAAAGTAGATGAATGAACGTGGAACAAGAACTAATTTCATTATGATTCCCATACAAAGAGCAACTCACTCTATTTAACCATTGTTAGGCGTGGCCACAACATCAACCATTCAACGAGTGGCTCACTCTATCAACAATTGTTAAGTGTGTCTCACATCATCAAGACCATTCAAGGAGTGATTCAAGGAGTGGCTCACTCTATTGACCATTTTTAGGTGTAGCTCACACCATCAATTAATATTTTCAAACAAGAGAATACAATTCTTTTCAACTTCCATATAACATTTCCACATTCACATCATGAAGAGATTGTGTTTCCAATACAAAAGTTTCCTTCGTCTTCCTTATCAAAAACTTGATTGTAATTTCCATGCTCATTTATGGCACACCGAGATTTTTAAGGGAAACTTAGTTTCCAATCTCTATAGAATATTCCATTGGCTAAGGTGAAAAGACCAAGTTGACTTCTTCTTCTCGAGAACTTTTTGCTATCATTTTATCTTTCCATTGTAGCAATAATGTTTACCATTGACTAGATTAACTAATTGAATATTATTCCCTTGGTTATTTCTCAAAACATAAGAGAAGCAATAACTTGATTTTTATGTGGTCGAAACTTGTTGAGTCTTGAAACTATTATGGAGTTTGATTCAATTGATTATGGCTTTTCTTGGATGTGATTCTATGTTTAATCTCACAGAGGAACCACACCCTACTTTTTCATTAGATTCAAAGAGAGAATTTTGATTTAATAAATATACTTTTTGGGAGATACAGCTTCATTGTCTTATACCCTTGTGTTCTTGGGCCCTTATCTTATAACTTAGAATAAAAAGAAATAAGATCCATTTACAAAACCATAAATCTCTAAATCTCTTATGATCTTTCCTAGAATAATTGACTTACAAGCAAACTTGAGATGTGTAGATGAGTCTAAGCATAGATATGGGTCATGTACCTTCACTTCCTTAAAAGGTTAGTTTATTTTCAAGCTCAAGATCTTATTTAACCTATTTTTTAAAGACTTCATGTAAGCATTCCACCTATATTTATCCTATTTTGAAAGACTTCATGTAAGCATTCCACCAATACCTATGTAATTGCAAACATAGTGTGATTATCCCATCACTACCTATGTAAAAATGCAAGCTTAAGCATTAGATCAACAACTAAGGAGGTTGGTAATGCAAGATCTAGCTCTTATGGTAAACATCTAATTAGCATACACAAGTCTAATTTATTTCTTTGATAAACCTATTGTAGGCATAAAGTAAGCATCCCCCATGCGAGATCAACATTGACATAAGCTTAGGGTAAGTATAAGTAAGCACCTATATGCAAGATATGCAACCATGAATCTTAATTAAAAACTTTTAGAATAGGTATTAAAAATTTATGCAACCTTTATGTAAGCCTTGGGAAAAATGAAATTAGCTTAAGAAATAATTATAAAATCTTAAACATTAAAGGAGATTGCAAGCATCTAAGGGGATTACCTTACCTATCATCCATTATATCACCTTCATGCTTCAAGTGTTCTCTAAACAAGCGTAATCAAGATTAAGGATAGATCAATGCAACTTGAAGTAAGCATTCTTTAAATAATATTACCAACAAAATAACCCTTAGAAACATTCATGAAAGCTTAGTATAAATACAATAGAAGTTAGGTCACCATTTACCTAGTGTAAGTTTAATTAAAATCTAACATTTATGTAACATGATGTGAGCTTGAAGTAAACTCTCTTTATGCAAGGTTAACAACACTATGATTTTAATGTAACGTAAGCAATATCCATGAAAACTTATAGTGTTGATCCATGGAATTATCATAGGCCAAATTCAAGGAGAAATAAGCTCAAAGTAGGACTACCTTATGTAAGATTAATCAACTTAGAGTGTCTGTAAAACCCCCCGCCGACCCGTAGGGTGGGGGAATCCTTTTGATAGGCGGTTAAGTCTCGTGTTATTTTCTGATTGACGACACCTCGATCTCGTAGAAATACGAGGTTACGAGCAAACGGACAGACCTAACTCTATCTCGCAGGGGAAGCGTAGTCATCCTAAAGGAAATTCTAATCCCCCAGCACGAAATGTGCGTGGAGATGGAACAAGACCCACACTTGGTTCAAGGAAGCCAACGCCTTTTTCCCCCGTATTTCATGAGGCACGGCCGCCGCTGGCTCGGTCCCCTAAAACAAGTCTTGTTCGTGACTCTACTATTCCCTAAGTATCGTAAGTTATTACGACTAGTAGAAAGCTACCCGACTGATCGGGTCCACCCATCCTTAGAATGGTACCGTCAGGGCTTCCATCCTCCCACTTTCCACACACTCACCCGTTCAATTGTTTTCTAATTAAATCCTACCACACTGTGAAACACTTAAAAATAAATTCCTTTATTAATTAATTACGGTTGATTCCTTAAAAGAAATCTTCCTTAGCACAACATTAAAATCAACGAACATACTTACAGTGAAAAATATTTACAAAGACCCTGAAACTGAGCCGATATTCCAATCCAAACTTCATGTCCAAACCATAACCATAACCATAACCACAATCCAATCACAACCACAACCACATCGATGATCTAGAATTCGATCTTCCAGCCTCAACCAGCTGGGTAAACCTCACGGACCGTCTCCCCTCGTCGTCAGCCAGCCGACGAGGGCCAAGCCGTCCTGTCACCCCCTCAGGTGTATTGACGCTTGTACCAAACCCTCTCGCTCTTCGAAGGGGACGTCTCCTCATGAGGTGGGGGTTAAGTCACCGCACTAGCCTGGACCCAACCACAGAATTAGGCAGCATATATACATCACCCTGGTGGTGAAAACCAATTCCCAGTGGCATAGGAGGGGATTGCCCTGGGCCGACTCCCAGCCTCGCTATATCCTCCGCCCGGCTACACAGGCAAGCACGGAGTTAGCTAAGGGGGGGAGAAGCTGTACCTGCATATTAGCAATAAACCAGCAGTATATCTAATAAAAAGAGACATAGCCTTTATTTAATGAATTCACACATTAACAAAAACCATCGTTTCGGAAAGACAATGATTCAAAAGCAAGATTATTTTCCTATAACTTTACTTAAGAGTAACCATAAGGTACTTTAGGCCATCTATACTAGGGGTTTAACCTTGGTTCCTTTCCTATTATTTCGAATCTTTGCATTAAGCTTCATAAGAGAGAATTTTACTTAAACTTGTTAAATGACCAACCTGGTTATCGTTTTCGTGCCTATTCGCTTCAAGAGGGGCGAAGTTGATTGCAGGGACGCGATTCGCTTCATTCCCTCCTTGGGCAGCGCGTGGTTCTTCAATTCGGCGGCGTTTCGGCGCCATAGGAGCACTAGAGTTTTAGGAGGATAGAGAGAAAACGAGGTGAATATAAGAGGTTGGGAGCGTGGAGAGAAAAGAGAGAATTCTACTGGTTCAAACGGATTCGAAAACGGAGTCCGTTTGGAGTAGGAAAAGCTTGTTGGGCTTATGGGTAGGAACGACCTCTTAGCCTAAGTTTAAGTCGCCGCATATGGGGGGGAATTGAGAGGGTGTCCTTAACTTGAAGAGCTCTTGAGAAGAGTGTACGTCTAGGGAGGCCTAGGGAAGAGTAAGGCAAGGGTTAGAGGAGAAGCACACTTTAAGTCTATTCACACGGGGGGGAGAAGAGTGTAGGACATGTCCTAGAGCTTGAGAGAGGGCTTGCGCGTAGGGGCTTGCTGGGGGCTTGTCTGGAGAAGGGGGCTGGGAGGGTCCTTTTATAGGTGCTGGAGGGTGGACGTCCGGGTGCGGGAAGGTGACACCTGGGTGGTGTAGGTGTCCGGGAGAGAGTGTGGGCGTGAGACACCTGGGGGTGGAGGTGTCTCGAGGAGAGAGAAAGTGACACATGGGGGTGGAGGTGTCCCCAAGAGAGAGAGAGCGCGACACCTGTGGATAGAGGGTTCTGGGAGGAGGGGGTACGTGTAGGGGTGTGCTCGAGGGTGCGTCTAGGTCGTGTACACGCTTGGGTGTCCCGGGTGGATTGTCAGTTTTTTTCACGGGCGGCGCCCGTGGTGGTGGGGCCCACGCCGGCCGCCCGCCATCATCCCGGGGGGTCAAAAAATTTTTTTGACGGAAATGTCCGGCCTTGCCCCGTGACCATGGGGGCGTGTTCCGTTCGTTGATTAGACGCCTGAATAGTTACTATTTTAGGTCGGAAGTTCGCAGATTAAAGGCTTAAAAGCTTAATTAAACCCATTCCGGATACCCGTTTTTAGTTCAAAAAAACTATTTTAAGCGTAAAATTACGCGTAGATTCCAAATTTGGATTCAAAATTACAAATTTCTAAGTAAAAATGGCTCATTTTCCAAAAATAGAAGTTTTTTTATCGTAAAAATGACAAACTAAGTTATATTTTTCAACTCTGAAGCAAGTACATTGTTATTTACAATGGGTATGTTACATCCTTCCCTACTAAAAGAACTCGAGATGTCCTCATCTCGACACGAATTCTGGGTAATTCTTTTGGAGGGTTGACTCTTCCTCCCAAGTGGCATCTTCCTCCCAAGTGGCATCCTCCTCAGGGTAATCTTTCCATTCCACTAAATGTTCCCTAAGGATTTTATTGCGAAGCACTCTTTCTCTAGAGTCGATGATTCTATTAGGTCTCATTTCAAGGACTCCCTGAGTTGGCATTACAACTTGTTCATCATCAAGAACATGATCAGGATGAGGCACATATAGCTTTAGTAAGCTTACATGGAATACATCATGGATTTTGAGGTGGGTTGGGAGGCGAAGTTTGTAGGCATGTTTTCCCAAACATTTGATGACTTCATAAGGCCCACAATACCTTGGACTCAGCTTCCTAAATTTTCCAAGGGATAAATAACTTCTCTTTGGCCGCACTCGAAGAAAAACTGTCTCCTTGCTGAAAAATTCTGTCAGATCTTTTGGTATCAGCATAATGCTTCTGTCGATCCTGGGCGGCTTTAATATCCTTACGAATAGCTTTGGTTTGTTCTTCCATTTCTTCAAGCATTATCCTGGAGGCTTCAACCTTTAGTGTGGGGTCAGAGAAATTTAAGGGAGACAAACATTCCTGACCATAAAGAGCTTTGAATGGTGACATCCCTATGCTTTGGTGATAGGATGTATTGTAAGAGAATTCCACTAGAGGGAGATACTGAATCCACTTCTTTGGTTCACGCCCACAATAGGCTCTCAGGATGTCTTCTATAACCTGATTAACTCTCTCAGTTTGACCATTTGTTTCTGGGTGGTAAGCTGTACTGAAACAAAGTTGTGTTCCAATAGCCTGGAATAATGATGTCCAGAACTTTGAAGTGAAGTCAGAGTCCCGGTCACTGACTATTCTTTTTGGCAATCCATGAAGCCTAAAGATTTCCTTGATGAAAAGGCGGGCAATATCAGAAGATTTAAATGTCTTCTTTACTGGGATAATATGGGTCACTTTGGTAAGCATATCCACAACTACTAAAATAGAATCATACCCTCCTTGTGTTGTGGGAAGACTTGTGACAAAATCCATACTGATACATTCCCACTTCATCTGAGGAATGTCCAGAGGTTGGAGTTTCCCGGGCATTTTGATTCTTTCAGCTTTAATCCTTTGACATGAAAGGCATTGTCTGATGTATTGGAGGATATCTCTCTTCATTCCAGGCCAAAAGTAACTTCTCCTTAAGGCATTCAAGGTTTTTGCATAACCTGGGTGTCCTGCTCTACGGGGCTATCATGAGCTTCATACAAGATCATCTTCTTCAGTGCAAGATCTTTGGGAATACATAACCTATGCATGAAGTAGAGGCATTCATCATCGAGGGTGTATCCCTTGATCAATACATTTTCCTTTTCTGTGGGTGCCTCCTTGTGAACTAGGCTTACTAGCTTTTGGTAATCAGGGTCATGAAGTGAAACCTGCTTTACCTTCTCTAGGATGGGGTTATTTGGCATAGAGATTGCACTTAGGAAGGACTTGCGACTGAGGGCATCTGCTACAACATTATCCTTTCCAGGACGAAATTTGATATCAAAATCAAACTCTTGCAGAATCTCAATCCACCTCCTTTGCCTCATGTTGAGATTGGGCTGGGTGAAGATCCACTTTAAACTCTGGTGGTCAGTTTACAAGCAGAAACTTACGGCCTAGGAGATAGTGTCTCCATAACTTGAAACAATGAACAACTGCAAGGAGTTCCAAATCATGGGTGGCATAATTGACTTCATAGGATTTAAGCTTACGAGAAGTGTAAGCCACAGGCCTTCCTTCTTGAATTAAGACACCCCCAAGGCCACTAGCATCAGTGACAACCTCAAACTCTTTGGTGAAGTCTCAGAGCTTCAGAACTGGTGCTGAGGTGAGGATAGTCTTAAGTTGGCTAAAACTAATTTGGTGGATTGGTAACCATACTATCTTACATTCCTTCTCGAGGAGATCAGTTAAGGGTGCGGCTATCTTGGCATAATCCTTGATGAAGATCCTATACCATCCTGTGATGCCTAGAAACCCACGGATTTCTTTGACTGTCCTAGGGGGTGGCCATTCCAATATATCCTTGACTTTGGCAGGGTCTACTGAGATGCCCTTTGAGGAGACAATGAACCCTAGATATTCAATTTGGGAAGTGAAGAAGGTACATTTGCTTTTCTTGGCATAGAGCTTATGTTCGCGCAGTATTTGCAATACTTTACATACATGCTCCTCATGTTCCTCTTTTGACTGAGAATAGACCAAGATGTCATCAAAGGAGACAAGGACAAATTCATCCAAGTAGGGTCGGAAGATATCCTGCATCAAGCGTTGAAGGTGGCGGGAGCATTGGTTAATCCAAATGGCATGACTGTAAATTCATAGTGGCCATAGCAGGTATTGAAAGCGGTTTTGAAGATATCTGATTCCTTGATCCTAATTTGATAGTAGCCAGACCTTAAATCCATCTTGGAGAAAACTTTGGATCCATAAAGTCTGTCAAGAAGTTTGTCGATGCGAGGAATGGGGTATTTGTTTTTGACAGTAACCTTGTTTAGGCCTCGGTAGTCAATACAAAGACGAAGCGTGCCATCCTTCTTTCTTTGGAAAAGAACAGGCGCTCCCCATGGGGAATTACTACGGCGAATGAATCCTTGCTCAATGAGCTGCCTAAGTTGTTCCTTGAGCTCTATGGCTTCAGGAAGAGACATTTTGTAAGGTCTCCTTGAAACTGATTCAGCCCCAGGGATTAACTCAATCCCATGATCTACTTCTCGAGATGGGGGTAGTTTTGTAAGTTCCGCTAGAAAGATATCTGAAAACTCCTAGAGCCAAGAGGGTTCTAAATCTGGGTTGCTTTCTTCTACCTTGTTGAGTTTGACAAGGAAGATCTGTTGGCCCTTGCGCACTCCCTTAAGAAGGCGATTAGCTTTGACCAAATGAAATTTGGATTTACCTGTTTTTCCCTGGGGGCTGATACTACATGTCCTTGACTATTCTTAAAGGTGATGCTTCCTTCAGCATTGTTTGTAATTAACCAGTCCATACCAAGGATTCCATCATAAATCCCTAATGGTAAGCTTCTAAAATACCCGTGGGTTGATTCACCACCCATTTCAAATTCAAGATCTCCCACACAATGTCGGGATACTTCTTCTTTTCCACTAGCTAACTCAACAATCATTGCTTGGGCTGGTTTTTGATCTAACTGTAACTTACGCAAGCAAAGAAATGAATGCGTACTACCACAATCAATCAAGAGCTGGAAAGATCTACCTTGATAAGTAGCCGGAGCTTGGATAACAGAAAACTGTTGATTAGGTCCTTGATGTTCTATAGCTGCATAAATGGTGGCTTGCTCTTCTTCTTCCAGCTCTAAAGTCGGTTCACCAATCATAGAGCAGACACGGGCAGTCACTCCACGACCTCTACCACGTCCACCACCACCTCGTCCAGCCTGGCGGTTATTAGGAATCCCACGACCTTGAACTACCCGGTCGCCTTGTGGAGCAGCAGTGACACTGGGATTGAGAGAGGGTCTTGCAAGTTTGGGGCATTCATTCCGGAAGTGGCCAACTTCATTGCAATAAAAGCACCTTTGGTCCCCATAGGATTCTGAAGTGGAATTAGCATAACTGCGGGGGATAAAATTATTGGGGTACTGACCAATAGTGTTGTGGCGGAAATTCGATTGGTAATTCCTCTGAAGGCGCCCCCTTGGGTTAGACTCAGGATAGACTCTCTTCTTTGCTTGACCACTCTTTACTTCTTTAGCCAGAGGTTTGGCTCGGGTAAGAGCATCTTGCAAGGTGGTTGGCCTCATTGCTTCAAGGCGAGAATCCAAAGGTTCATTCAGCCCTTAGCAAAATCGGGCCACTTGTTGAGTGATCGACATAGGTGGAGCATATTTGCCAAGTGTGACAAATTTTGAGTAGTATTCCTCCAAGGTTAAGCTAAGCTGCTTGAGGCTGAAGAACTCGTTCATCTTAATAGATTCATGAGATGGGGGAAGATAACGGCCCTTCACAGCTTGCTTAATGTCACTCCAGGTTCGGGTATCTTCAGTGACGCCCTTATCTCAGCACCATTGCTTCCACCAAAGTTTGGCGTCCCCGATAAGACAGAATCTGGCAAGCATGGACTGATTCCCAATTCCTATACCAGCAGCCGAAAAGTAATCGTCCATGGCTTCTATCCAAACTTCTGCATCCCTTTCAATCTTTGAACCTGCCCCATTAAATGAGGGAGGTTGCATTTGTTTGAGGAGAAGCTTCTTCTCCTGTGTATCTGTATATAATGCATTGGGAGCAAGAAGTTGACGATCTTGGTTATCAATAAGAAGCTAAATTTAGAATCATGTCACTTAGGCGGTTTAACACACATAAGACAATGAGTGTGAAAATCAAAACCTTTTATTCCAAGCTTTAATATTTACAAGTAAACCAAGCCATTTACAAGGATTGGACTAAATCCAATCTTATTTATTTACATGGTAGTCCTCTAGGGAACCTAATAAAGATCTGCGGTGGTAGCATTGAAAAGTAGGGGGGTTCTCCCATGGTTTCAAGAACTCGATAAGTCTCTGGTAGGGGAGGTAAACCTCGTCTAGAAAGACGGGTAACGGCTACTCTATCAGGGGATACAACTTGAGTCACTCTATCATAAACCCATCGATTCTGCAACATGCGATTCCCATCGATAGTGACATAGGTGTTACGAGGAGTGCCAATAAACCAGAACAGGCGAACCATCCGCAACATCTCGGCATATCGGATCCGCCTCGTGGTGAGATTACCGACGTGCTTAGCTCGAATGATGAAATAGGTAGATCGACGATGCCAATACTCAGCTCTGTTCCATCCCCTTTCGATGCGAGTGTAAAGAGGAAGGGTTAGCTTGTCTACAATGTGCATCATAGTGTCACGGAACTCAAATTCGGAAGAGCGACAAGCAGTCATGAACATGCATTGGAATACCAGGAAGCGAGAATAGGGATCCATCTCGTCCTCCTGCGTCCAGCCGTAACTAGATTAGTTTAACAAGAATTCCTAAAGCAACAAGAGAATACAATATGAAATCACCCAAGTCTAAACCCGCTCTGATACCACATGTAAAACCCCCCGCCGACCCGTAGGGCGGGGGAATCCTTTTGATAGGCGGTTAAGTCTCGTGTTATTTTCTGATTGACGACACCTCGATCTCATAGAAATACGAGGTTACGAGCAAACGAACAGACCTAACTCTATCTCGCAGGGGAAGCGTAGTCATCCTAAAGGAAATTCTAATCCCCAACACGAAATGTGCGTGGAGATGGAACAAGACCCACACTTGGTTCAAAGAAGCCAACGCCTTTTTCCCCCGTATTTCATGAGGCACGGCCGCTGGCTCGGTCCCCTAAAACAAGTCTTGTTCGTGACTCTACTATTCCCTAAGTATCGTAAGTTACAACTAGTAGAAAGCTACCCGACTGATCCGGTCCACCCATCCTTAGAATGGTACCGTCAGGGCATCCATCCTCCCACTTTCCACACACTCACCCGTTCAATTGTTTTCTAATTAAATCCTACCACACTGTGAAACACTTAAAAACAAATTCCTTTATTAATTAATTACGCTTGATTCCTTAAAAGAAATCTTCCTTAGCACAACATTAAAATCAACGAACATACTTACAGTGAAAAATATTTACAAAGACCCTGAAACCGGGCCGATATTCCAATCCAAACTTCATGTCCAAACCATAACCATAACCATAACCACAATCCAATCACAACCACAACCACTTCGATGATCTAGAATTCGATCTTCCAGCCTCAACCAGCTGGGTAAACCTCACGGACCGTCTCCCCTCGTCGTCAGCCAGCCGACGAGGACCAAGCCGTCCTGTCACCCCCTCAGGTACTGACGCTTGTACCAAACCCTCTCGCTCTTCGGAGGGGACGTCTCCTCATGAGGTGGGGGTTAAGTCACCGCACTAGCCTGGACCCACAGAACTAGGCAGCATATATACATCACCCTGGTGGTGAAAACCAATTCCCAGTGGCATAGGAGGGGATTGCCCTGGGCCGACTCCCGCCGGCCTCGCTATATCCTCCGCCCGGCTACACAGGCAAGCACGGAGTTAGCTAAGGGGGGGAGAAGCTGTACCTGCATGTTAGCAATAAACCAGCAGTATATCCAATAAAAAGAGACATAGCCTTTAGTTAATGAATTCACACATTAACAAAAACCATCGTTTCGGAAAGACAATGATTCAAAAGCAAGATTATTTTCCTATAACTTTACTTAAGAGTAACCATAAGGTACTTTAGGCCATCTATACTAGGGGTTTAACCTTGGTTCCTTTCCTATTATTTCGAATCTTTGCATTAAGCTTCATAAGAGAGAATTTTACTTAAACTTGTTAAATGACCAACCTGGTTATCGTTTTCATGCCTATTCGCTTCAAGAGGGGCGAAGTTGATTACAGGGACGCGATTCGCTTCATTCCCTCCTTGGGCAGCGCGTGGTTCTTCAATTCGGCGGCGTTTCGGCGCCATAGAAGCACTAGAGTTTTAGGAGGATAGAGAGAAAACGAGGTGAATATAAGAGGTTGGGAGCGTGGAGAGAAAAGAGAGAATTCTACTGGTTCAAACGGATTCGAAAACGGAGTCCGTTTGGAGTAGGAAAAGCTTGTTGGGCTTATGGGTAGGAACGACCTCTTAGCCTAAGTTTAAGTCGCCGCATATGGGGGGGGAATTGAGAGGGTGTCCTTAACTTGGAGAGCTCTTGAGAAGAGTGTACGTCTAGGGAGGCCTAGGGAAGAGTAAGGCAAGGGTTAGAGGAGAAGCACACTTTAAGTCTATTCACACGGGGGGGAGAAGAGTGTAGGACATGTCCTAGAGCTTGAGAGAGGGCTTGCGCGTAGGGGCTTGCTGGGGGCTTGTCTGGAGAAGGGGGCTGGGAGGGTCCTTTTATAGGTGCTGGAGGGTGGACGTCCGGGTGCGGGAAGGTGACACCTGGGTGGTGTAGGTGTCCGGGAGAGAGTGTGGGCGTGAGACCCCTGGGGGTGGAGGTGTCTCGAGGAGAGAGAAAGTGTGACACATGGGGGTGGAGGTGTCCCCAAGAGAGAGAGAGCGCGACACCTGTGGATAGAGGGTTCTGGGAGGAGGGGGTACGTGTAGGGGTGTGCTGGAGGGTGCGTCTAGGTCGTGTACACGCTTGGGTGTCCCGGGTGGATTGTCGGTTTTTTTCACGGGCGGCGCCCATGGTAGGACCCACGCCGGCCGCCAGCCGTCGTCTCGGGGGGTCAAAAATTTTTTTGACGAAAATGTCCGGCCTTGCCCCGTGACCATGGGGGCGTGTTCCATTCGTTGATTAGACGCCTGAATAGTTACTATTTTAGGTCGGAAGTTTGCAGATTAAAGGCTTAAAAGCTTAATTAAACCCATTTCGGGTACCCGTTTTTAGTTCAGAAAAAACTATTTTAAGCGTAAAATTACGCGTAGATTCCAAATTTGGATTCAAAATTACAAATTTCTAAGTAAAAATGGCTCATTTTCTAAAAATAGATATCGTAAAAATGACAAACTAAGTTATATTTTTCAACTCTGAAGCAAGTACATTATTATTTACAATGGGTATGTTACAGTGTCGATCCATATGCAAGATTCAAGGAGAAAAATAAGATCAAAGGAGGTTTCCTTATGTAAGATTAATCACTATTATAATGCTAGTGTGACCTTGATGTAACAATAGCCATGAAAACTTAGAGTATCGATCCATGGAATTATCATAGTAAACCAATATTAGAATAAGAATAAGCAAGATTAATGTAATCAAAGCTACCAAAGTTTTGATTATATGGTTCTTAAAGCCCCATTTGTTGTCTAAACTAAGTTCATGCATACATTGATTTTGTATATATTTTATATTTACATAGATCTAACAATAGATGGTATAGTGGAGCACATTTCTCTTGTATGGTTGTCTAACTATTTTTATGTCTACATTGATAGTGGAACACATTGCGCTTGTATGGTTGTCTAACTATTTTTATGTCTACATTGATCTAGTGGTAAAGCTTAATATGTACTTGATCTAGTATTTGAGAACCATGCTTGGAGACTCTATTGATAATTTTTCTAGGCATTTTTTAGCTTCTCTAACACTTGCAAGCATATCTTGGTGATCATTTTAACTCCCAAAGCTCCATAGAAGTTGTGGCAATGAATTTCTACAGGCTAAGGGCTAAGATTTGGTTTCCATACCATATATTGAAGGCAAGAAGGGCATGTGGTGCTTAGCAATGTTGAAAGTGGGCCCCTAAAGACTTCCAACACTTAATCTTCTTTACGTTTTCAAATCTATGGCCCTAATGGTGAGTTATTGGTTGGACTGATTTTCATGCTTTCACCCATCAAGAAAGCAAAAAGAAAATGGCATTACCTATTTCTAAAAGTTTGAAGTTTTAATATAAGGGCAAGCTTGGACATATTATTAAACCATATTGATCAAGAAAACATTTCCTTGAAGCTTCATCCACATAGATTCTTGATTCTTGAGGGTTTCTTGCAAGCTTTCCACCATAGGCATGGAAGCCACATACATACATATGTGCCATTCATTCATTGAAATCGAACCAACATGCATGGAATAGTGAATTGATGCATAATGGTTACCTTGGGATTTCACATAATGCATTATGGATGCATAATGGTCAACTTGAGATTACACATGATGAGTATGGATTGGCTTCTTGTCATTTTGGCCTATGTGTAAGAGGATTTGAATTGGATTGCTTGTTGGATTATGTGTAAGAGGATTTGAATTGGATTGCTTGTTGGAAGCAAAGTATTATGCCATATGAATTTGGAATGACAAAAGGAGGATGAGTACATGCTACCTTTCTAAGTCAACTCTCTCACATACGTGGATTGAAAGCTTTAATTACATTTAAATTTCAATTCCAAAATGCTTGTATAATCTAGTATGATGAGAGGGACCCACCTTAGGTGGAGTGGCCAAAGGGGAGTGCACCTTGAACCTTTTGTGCTATTGAGTGATTTGGTAAAGTAGTATGCAAGAAGATTAGGTACCTGGAGGTGAATAAATGGCCCCAACTCTTTCCTTGGAGTGAAACTCAATAAGAGGGTGGGAAGGCTTGGCTGGGAGATCAACAAGCACAAATCTCGTCATCATCATCAACAACCTCCTACACCGCGATAAACTTTTGGCATTAAAAATTGCAAGGGCTACATGTGTTGATGCATGCAATGACATAAAGATGGATGACATTGGGATGCCTATCCATGATATATTTTGACATTGGGATGCCTATCCATGATATATTTTGACACCAAATTATTGGGAAAACACTTACCTATTGGCATTGGATTATTCAAATAGATAAGGATACTCTTTGGTATTGACATTCAACTCCAAATACAAGGGAGATGCTACCAAAATTCATCCAAAAGGCCACATTAGTAGTTGGGCATTAAAACATATTTTGGAGCTACTTCCATAGCATGAAAGAGTTATTTGATAGCTTCCTTTTGAACCAAAAAGTTTCCAACTTCCAATACTGGAAGCTCAAGCTACAACCATTTTAGTGCTTGTTTTTCAAATGAGTACTATGGATAGCGAGAGGGACACCCATTTTAGTGTTTGTTGCAAAGCAAGTACTATGGGTAATCATGGATGCCCATCCAAAGAGCAATTTGTAAAAAAATTCTCATGGAAGAGAAAACTAATGATGAATCACATACTGTGGATGAACTTACACAAGATCCAAATGAAAATGTTCATGAAGCCGATCAAGCAAACAACCTTCAAATGATAGTGGACAAGTGGCACATCCGAAAATGAAAGGAATGATGAAAATGATGCAAGCTATGATGGGGTGGACACACTATGGTGAAGGTTTTTATTGTTTGCATGATGGCTTACATTCATTGCAAACCCTAATCCAACCATGTTGAGGTCTCTTGCACATGAGATGCCAAGAAGGGATGGCCGTGCAAATATGGGCTTCATTCAACGAGTCACAAGAATTGTTGGTAATCGATATTTTGGAGGGAGGCAAGCTGTGGTAGTCTTTCTTCGTCTTCCAAACTCCTCCTCTTGCTCGGACTTGATGGCTCTAGAGTTCTTTGGCTCTTACTTGCTTCCATGGTTGCCTCAAGTTCTAGTACTTGGGCTGTGGTGGCTGCCTCTTCATATCTTGTTTCTTCAACTTGTATGAGTGTTGCTGGTTCTGGAGCTGTTTCTATTGGTGTGTTTGCCCGCCAGACTAGAATTCTTGAGAGGATATAAGTCATTAAATATAAGTTGGGTAGGGCTTGTCGGAGGAGTAAGTTGTTGTTGGGGTTCCTGTGTTATCTAACTAAGAATATTTTCCCTTAGTGCCTCCTAGTATGTACGGATTTCGGTGGCCACTTCTTCCTCTAGTCTCTATGTGACTCTACTATAACATCGATGATTACCCCCTCATCCTTCTATCTGTTCTCTTCTTTCGATCTTTCTTCACCTGATTGATTATATCCTTGGATTCCATTAAAATGAACTGCCCTTCATGTACATCTTCGGCTATTAATATGGGCTGATCTGGTAGAAGGGCCAGTTTCATGTGTTCCTCCGGTTCAGGCTCCTTGTGAGAGGTCTTTTGGCGACATGATTGAGCACTTGTGTGAGAAGGTAAGGGTTAGATATCTTAGATTGGTGGGCTTTCAAATAGTTTTCCATCTCCTTATGTAGATAGAATGCCCAATCTTCTTCCTTCTCTTCATGTACTTTGGTTATTCTGTTGAGACCCACTCTGTTGTATCTGTACAAGCTTTATTGCATCATTAAGAGAGGTGCTAGAAGCACGGGGAGAGCTAGTCCAAGAGGATGTACAAGTGGACATGGTTGGCATGATAGGCCACCATAATAACAACAGGCTTTACAGCCATAATTTGGTACATGTGGTGGTAGAGGTTTTTACCCTCATGCTAGAGGGAGGTTTGGATCTCGTGTGTGGTAGAGGTCGTTGGCAACCACAACATCAAAATATGCATGAAATTGAGTGCCATTATCGTGGCAAATTTGGACACATGGCTAGAGATTACTACAAAAAGAAAAATGATATGTGTGGTGGTAGAGCACAACATGGAAATTATGCATCATCTAGCAATGAAGGACGCATAGATCATTTGTTTGCCATGAAGCATGTGATGGGTACTATGATATCTTGCAAAGAGAGTGATGACACATGGTATATGGATTCAGGAGCATCAAACCAATGTCATGGAGAGTGGTTTGATAATATGATGCCAACACAAAATTAGGGTTATGTTTCTACAGGTGATGATACTCAACATCCTATTACACATGTTGGTAGTGCTCCATTAAGGATGCGTGATGGCAGGGTTAAAACTATGTCTAAGGTGTTGTATGTTCCATCGATTATACAAAGAGTTTGGCATCCGTGGGATAAATGGTTAAACAAGGATTGCAAGTGAGATTTAATGAACATGGTTACTTTGTTGAGGATTTCAAGCATGGCTGGCAAATTGTTGCTGCCAAAGGTCAAAAAGAAGGAAGATTGTTTAAGCTAGATGCAAGCATTCTAGAATTGAAGTCAGCCATGTTTTCTCATAGTCATGGGATAGTGCCAGACATTGATATTTGGCATAAAAGGATTGGTCATGTATACATTCAAAAGCTGAAATCTATGCAAACAAAAGGCATTTTTGGTGGTCTACCTAGATTCAAATATGATGGGACTACATATATGTGTGATGCATGCCAATTTGGGAAACAAGGTTGCCATTTTCCAAGGATAGTTAGATGAGTAGAAGACCACTTGAGGTTGTGCACAGTGATATATGGGGTCCCACGCAAACCCAATCAATAAATGGGAGCAAGTATTGTATAACATTTATTGATGATTTCAGTATGATGACAAGGATCTATTTTCTGAAAGAGAAGAGTGAAGCCTTGGGCAAGTTCAAGGAGTTCAAAGCACTTGTGGAGAAGCAATATGGTCATTGGATTAAGTGTTTGAGGACATATGGTGGTGGTGAGTACGTCTCACATGCATTTGATGCATTTTTTAGAGACCATGGCATTAGGAGGCAGCTTACATGCAAGTACACTCCTCAGCAAAATGGATTTGCTAAGAGAAAGAATCATGTGATAAGTTAAGTGACAAGAGCACTCATGAATGAGAAGAGTATGCCTTTGTATTTTTGGGCAAAAGCATGTGCCACAACGGTGTACATTTTGAATAAGACACCTACATGAGAGTAAAGGATGACAGGTTTTAGGCCAAACATTGGGCATCTCAAAGTTTTTGGATGTATTGCCTATGTACATGTGCCAAATAAGAATTGGACCCAAAGGCTAAGAAGTGCATTTTCATTGGTTATGCACAAGATAGAAAGGCTTATAAATGTTACAACCTAAAAACTAAACAGGTGCTCATTTCTAGAGATGTGGTGTTTGATGAGTTGGCAAGTTGGTACAAAAAACAAAGATGATGTTATGGTGGATGACATAGATGCAAATGTGCATGTGAACTTGTCAACCCAAACCATCACAAGTATCAAATAAAACAAGACCAATGCTTTGATAACATTAGTTGACCTATCCTGGCATACAGCTGACACTAGCTACCTCTATCAGACCCTACTGACTCAAACACAAGCTAACTGACACAGTTCTGATTCAAAACATGCCAGCTCGTGAATCACAATTTGTTCTCTTCAACAAACTATTTCAAAACAACAAAGCTAAAACCAAAGCATAAGATTTGATGAATCCAACACAAGTAGACTTTCCATGTATATAAAGACTGAGCCAATCTCAATACCCCCTAAGATTTGGGGATTGAACAGATAAGAGAGAACACTATGGAACCAAGGGACTTCCACACAATTCCCCCAACAAATACCATGTCTCTTCAACTCCACAAGACCAACAACAACAACAACAAGAGCTGCAGCTATACTCTGAAGGCTTCCACCAACAAATATTGCAGACAATGATTGAGTAAGGCTTTGAATTGGTCCAAGTTCCAACAGAGTTGCAACCTCATAGATCCTAGGAAACCCACCTCCTACAGGACCCTCTCACCTTTGCAACCTCTGCTCTGGGCAAACCCAATCTCCTCAAACAAAACCTGTGTCGCCTTCTTTCAAAATAGAATAAACTCAATAGCAAGCTATCTCAGAGCTACTTCACCACCCAACAAACCTTGGCTCTCTCACTCTCTTTTCTATTCTCTTCATTTCCTTCTCACAACCATGCGCTTCTCCCCTCTCTCTGTCATCACCATGCAATTCCATGCATCTTCTTCTCCATTTCATCAACTACCCCCGACTCTAGCTATCCATGCAGTAATTCCATCTTCACTTCACAGCAGCTGCTAATAACATTAGTTCACTAGTTGCAAGTGGCCATGCAATAGTCCTTATTCTCCAAGGTCCTACACACACACAAGATTTATTTTTGGTTTTTTTGGTTGGGCTAAACACATCTATTGGGCATATTCCTTGGGCATAAAAAAACCTATCAATGCCAGTGGTGTAAATGTGGAATGGTCACCCAGGTGCATCATGAGTGTCAGCTTATTTTGAGCTTGACATCTTAACACTCCCCCTCAAGCTTAAATTCATCTCCAAGACTCCAATCATAGTGCAAAATTTTTGAAGCTTCTTTTCTCCCAAGTCCTAGAGTGTATGCCTCACAGTATCCAAATGTGGTTTTCAAGGGGAACCTACATGAACTGGCTCTCCAACCCAACTATGTAGTTCATTTGGCTTGTTTTAGCTTGATGGTTATGTAGATCAAGCTATGCCCACCACTATCTTTCTATACATAGTGGCATTCTCCAAAATATCACATGTGTTGGCACTCAACTTGCTATTCTAATTCAATGGTACAGAAATGGGCTTACATCATAACATACTTGGACAACATGTCTAATGCGTACTCTCTCTGATATGCTCTCAAGATCTTATAATGACCTCAATGCCAAGAAAGTATCTCAACTCACCCAAGTCCTTTATGTCAAACTTCTTCTTAGGGAGACCCTTTGTAGTCTCAACTTCCCCTTCATTGTCTCCCCCAATAATCAAGTCATCCACATAGATGATGACCACAATCCCCTTATCACCTTTTTGCACATAAAGTGAATGATGAGCATCTACTATATGAAAGCTAATAGTAATAAGACATTATGTAATCTTATTATGCCATTCTCTTGGTGATGCATGCTTCAAGCCATACAAGGCTTATATAGCTTCTTGCACACATAATCTAGGTGACTCAAATCCTCATAACCAAGTGGTTGTTCCAAATATACTTCTTCTTGAAAATCACTATGCAAGAATGTATTCTTTACATCCATCTGATGCAAAACCCAACCTTTTGATGCAGCCACACTGCAATAACAGCTCTTACGGTAATAGAACTAAATATCTCCTCATAGCCAATGCCGTAAGCCTGAGCATAACCTTTAGCAAACCAACCTTGCCTTATACCTACTAATGCTTTCATCTGAGTTGTGCTTCACTCTGTAGACCCAATTACATCCAAAATACTTTTTATCTTTAGGCAAAGGCACCAACTCCCATGTCTTATTTGTATGCAACGCAACCATTTCTTCATCCATGGCCTTCTCCCAATGTACATACCACCAACAGCATCCTCAAAACATGTGGATTCAACCTTCTGCATAACCTTTTCCATGTATGCATAATGGTGACCTACATAGCCATCATACGTCAATCTTTGAATAGGGTTTTTGACCCTATTCATTGCATGGTCCTGGATTTTTTCTCGGTTTCCTTGCTACCTTAGTCTTCCTTGCACTAGGTGTCTTGATAGCTGGAATCCCAAACTCCTCATCAAGGCTCTGCTCTGAGCCACTAGACTCTTCATCAACATATGATTACCCTACTGAAATGTCAAGCATACCAAGAGACTCATCAACCTTCTCTTTACCTTTATGTGATGCACTTGCTAAACCTACAAGCCTAGTTTTCTATGCAGTCTACCAGTCCATGGTCTATCAACATACCCACTGCTAGAGGACTCTCTTGGTCCACTCATTGTGATTACTGGCCTGTATTATATGCAATCACATGCTCTTTTATATCAACCCTAATTGAGTATTTTATAGCATCATACCAACTGCTCATCTTATCAAAGACTACGCACCCTCATCTCACGTATGATAGGGTTATAACATATGTACCCTTTTTGCAAAGCCTTTACCACACTAAACTCCAACCGACATACACGCAAGGTAAATTGTGTCCATATGCTCACAAAGATCCTTATACCATTGGCAAAGATTTTCCTGCCTTTCCTAGGTCATCCTCAGCTTATGTAGAGAGGAAGAGAGAGAGAGATAAGAGAGAGAGAGAGAGAGAGAGAGAGAGAGAGATAAGAGAAGGAGAGAGGGGGGGAGGAAGAGAGCGGGAAAGAGGGAAGCTTGTTATGTCGCTACCTCCTTTTGCCACATGCCCCGCCAGTGCCCAAGCCCACTCCACCGTCGCCAAAAGGCCCATGTGCCAATCCACAGAGAGAGAGAGAGAGAGAGAGAGAGAGAGGACAATGCCACAAACACACATGCCAACGCGCTAGAGAGAGAGAGAGAGAGAGAGAGAGAGAGAGAGAGGAGAGAATAAGAGAGAGCGAGAGAGACAACTCGGCGGCCATCGGCATACCAATACCACGGGCATTGCAACACTTAAAACCCGGCCACCATCGACATCCCAACAAGGCCTCCATTAGAGCAAACCTGCAAGCCACACCTCCCGCCCGCAAAAAAAAACAAATTGTTTAAAGCAACAAAGCAAACCAAACCCAATAGCAAGCTCAAAGAAACCCGCAATCAAGTAACTAGCACGCCACACCAAATGCCGATAGGAAGAAAAAACGCCACGAACGGGGAAGCACAAGCAAATAGCATCCAAAAACCACCGGTATTCCTTGCAAGCAACATTGACGTCCCCGCATCTTCTCGCTAACTAAAAAGTAAAGATCAACAATTTCTCAGCCCCATTTATGGCTCCTCACTCAGATTGGGGTAGAACACACCCCACGGAAGGTAGAGCAACCGGCAGGTATAGCTGGGATTGCTTGGAGGTACCCTCTCACACAATTCCTAATAAGCACACCACCAAAAGTCTAAGAGCTTCCACCCAGCAAGTCCAGACCCCAGTCCAAACTTAACTCACTGAAGCCATTTTCCACAAACCACACCCCAGAAGTGTCAAATCTTCCACCCAACAAGTCGACTAAATCCCATTCCCAACTTAACCAACTCACCCAAGCCATTTTCCACAAAAGTGGCACTAACCGGACACTCCCCACATAATAACCGTGCACTTATTTAAACTTAGGAATTAATCCCTTGCATAAGGAACATTCACACACACACCATTCTTGACGGAGCCACATCATCACCGCTATGTAAGGACCCTAGAGAGTGGTCTCTAGATGATCCTCTATATCGATTCACCTAAATGTCACTCATAATTAGGGATGATTCTTGCTCCCTAGATCTCAACATTATGCTACACAATGTTCAAGGAACCCTTATGCCCAAGTTAAAACCCCCTCGAAAATCTCTTAAGGGCTGCCTACCCATCGGAAGACTGTCATGACAAGTTATACTTACCCAAAGTAGTCCCATACCTCGACAAGGTCATCCTCACAACCAATCATCATGGGGCTCGAATCTCCCTCTCATCCTACACTACATTGAGTCCTACCATAATAAGGACAATTTAGGGGAGGTCGAGATGCCGGATCACCAAGGGGCTCGTATCTCCCTCTCACCTTGTACATACGAACAGCTCAAGGGAGGTGGAGATGCACATGGGTCACACATCACCGAATCCCTCTCATCAAGGATCAACCCCACACCTCTCGGCCATAGCATCTAAATTACATAGTGGTGGGGAAGGGCACCATGGTCAAGGTCAGCACGTGATCACCAATGTGACAGTCTCAAATCCAATAGGGCTAAATTTGATGATATCATAGTCCCCGAATGGGTGTCATCTACCCATGTGCTCACCTTTCTCACTCACCCACAAGAAGGCACATGACCAACACAATGGGATGTCCCTTGCTATCCTAACCAAGTTGCTTTCTAGCAGTCAACCAGCAAATAGGCCAAAGCTTTTACCCACTAAACTCCAAAGCTCTTGCAAGAACCAGCAGACACATAAGGTAAATTGTGTCCATATGCTCACAAAGGTCTTTATGCCATTGGCAAAGAGCTTCCACCCTTTGTGCCTTACCTAGGTCTTCCTCAGCTTATGTAGAGAGTAAGAGAGGGGGAGAGAGAGATAGAGAGATAGAGAGAAGAGGAAAGGGGGGAAAAGAGAGAGAGAGAGAGAGAGAGAGAGAGAGAGAGAGGAGAGAGAGAAAAGAGGAGGAGAGAAAAAGAAAGAGAGAAAGAGGGGGGGAAGAGTGGGAGATAGAGAAGCCTACTATGTTGCTGCCTTCTACCACATGCCCCACTAGTGCCCAAGCCCTCCACCACTGCCAAAAGGCCCACATGCCAATCGATCGATCGAGAGAGAGAGAGACACACACACACACAAGCCCACTTTGTTGCCTTTTTCCATGCCCATAGTAGACCCAAGCCCACTATGCCACCATCGCCAAAAAACCTACACGGAGAGAGAGAGAGAGAAAGAGAGAGGGGTGAGGAGGAGGAGGAGGTGAATACACACACACACACACACACACACACACACACACACACACACACAGAAAAAAAGTAAAAGCGAGAGAGAGAAGAGACCGAGGAGGGGAGAAGACAGCAAGAGAGAGAGAGAAAGAGAGAGGGAGAGACAACCCGGCTGCCCCCCCGTTGGCAAACCCGCAAAATGGGTGTCATCGGCCCATGTTCTCAACTCTCTCACTCACCCACAAGGCATGTGACCAACACAATAGGATGTCCCTTGCCATCCTAACTAAGTTTCTTTTTGGCCAACCAAAACATTACACCAAACCCTTTACTATTAAACTCCAAAGCTCTTGCAAACAAGAACTGCTACTACAGACATGTAAGGTAAATTGTGTCCACATTCTCATAAAGGTCCTTATGCCATTGGCAAAGAGCGTCCACCCTTTCTGTCTTGCCTAGGCTGTCATCAGCTTATGGCGTAGCGTCTCACCGGCAACCCCAAGCCCCCCAACCTTCTCTAAAGAAGCGCAAATAGGACACATCCTACAACCCTTTTTTTTTCCCAGGCAAGACATGGAGGAACCTTCAACCTTCCACACATCATTTGGCACTAGCACAATTGGAATCTCAACCTCGGGCACCCACTATCCCCATTCTATAGTCCACTCAAGAGGAACTCTCAGCTCTCCAAGTTATGTTTAAGCCCCAGGACTTCTTTAAACACCAAACCCACATTTGGTGAGGAGGTGCGTATAAACCAAGCTGAAGATGCCAATCAAGAAAATCACTAGGTGACCCCTCAATAGGTTCCTATCACCTCAGCAAATCCATCACCCACTCCTACATCATCCCAACCTCTACCACATCTGCTTCGGTTGGCCTTCCCCGCTTGCCACACCCACCTCTGCAAAACACTCAAAGATGCCATAGATTAGTCTCTGATAAACCACCTTATTCCACCAAAATTTACCCATGACTTTTCCACTCCCCCAAGAACGTTTTGAAATACATACTCACTCGTCGTGGATTGAGCTTATCGACCGTGTAGCCAAGACTTCAAAGTGCCACATCCTCCAACAACACCATATTGGGGAATATGGGAATTTCCCACAAGTTTGGGACACGTGGTCAAAAGTTTGGATTAACCATAACTTGAACATCACTAATCCAAAATGAGCGCTTTATAGCTCTTTAGATTCCATTTTTCAAGCTCTTTCCAATGATAGGTCATATGATAGGGTTTTGAGAAACTTACAAACATGTTATCCATGTCCCCTTTTTTAAGTATTCAAAAATGGGAATTGGGAAATTCCCAAATTCACTAATATGGTGTTCAACAACAACAACAACAAGAGCTCAAGATCCAAGATGAATATATTTGAGGAAGAGCACTGGCAAAATCTTATCCACGCTCAACAATTTCATCAAGCAATGTATAAGAAGAATACTAGGCTTGAAGGCAAGGTCAAGAGAGCCAAACATAAAATTCATTGGCTATAGGATGTCAGCTCTCTCATGGTCATCGAAAGGAGCTAGCCCGGCACTCACAAGCAAGACATGGTGGATGCCATCTGGCTTCAATACCAAGCACTCAAGATTACCAAGGTTGTAGTGGGTGTCATCCCAAGTACATGAAGCCCAAAGAGACCAACTCCTAGATGAGCTCAAGCAAGCCAAATCTGTGAGGAAGCCTAAGTGGGGTCCATGCACCTAACCAATTTGCAAAGGAATGTGACTCTACCCTTGACACAACCAATGAGGAAACCAATTTGCAAAGGAATGTGATGCTACCCTTGACACCAATGAGGCAACCAAACCCATCAGTAAATTCTATAAGGATTACAATCAAGCAATGAACAAAGGGGCCACTTGGAAAGTAGCCTACCAAGACAACCTCCACCACAAACAAGACCTCATCACCCAGGCATATGCCGAAATCTATAAGATCAAAACCCTTACCTTAGATGATACCCCATTGGAAGGACATAACCAAAGGAAGCTCGGTGTCCCATGTTCAACCATTGACCTTGACACCTTGCCAACTGTGATATCCCGGTCCCCACCACGCGATGGATTCGGAGTACTAGCAGTGAAAGTAGCACATCTTGCGCGGGGCAGGGTCCCACACTCGGGGCCTCACCCACGGATATCCAGACAAGAGACTAATCCGTCGGTTTTTCCAAAACCGAACCCGGAAAAACTTCCTTTACCCGAAATGCCGGGCGATTCCACCAGGATAACTCTTTACTCTAACGTAGTCAAGACCATTACTGATCAAGCTGATCCGACTGCACCTATAAAGATACTCGGTCAAATCAAGGAAGAAACTTGCACTTGGATCATTGGGATCAACGCTTTTTTCCCCATCAAGAGGCACAGTCGTTGATTCCTATCTATAGAACAATTACTATCCGGGATTTACTTTATCTATCGTAATAACAGAATTTGAGTCTCGATTTACAGATCCATCAGTCCAGCCTAACCCCATCCAGCCCCATGGGTTAGCCAATCGCCCAACCACTGTAGTGATGGGATCCAATTAGGAATTTGGTTAAGTTTTGTCCCGGGTACCAGGGAAAAGAGTTCCCAAGCCCCCTAGCCGGAAGTTCATGCAAACATAAAACTAGTCACACCACTTACACACCCAATATGAAATTGCCTTTTTCTCAGCATCAACTAACTTTAAAACAATCGAGACCATTATGTCACTGATGACAATCCTCGAAATCTCTGATTGAATCCATATTTATAATCATTCATTCATCGGTGTACTTATGGCATCATTGGCAACCAGAACACTCACCACCTGTTCACTCAGGGGCCTTTTCAATAGTTCCTAGTTCATAGTACCTGGCAATATTTTCACATATAAAAATCAAGATGGAATCCTTGTTGAAGACCAGTAAGATCAATCAACAGATCCATATAAGAGAGCCATGGACTCATCCGTTGAGGTCCAGCAAGGTAAATCAACCAGATCCATGCCCGGTTTCAGAAAACAACTCTTACTCCTTGTTCCAATATCTTCCACGACGCACGTGTGGGTATCTTCGGCGACCCAGAGCCCGAGCACCGTATGGTCAGCACCCTCTAGGATCCTTCGCAGGTGATCTAGCGCTTCACTCATAGGCCGCTTCCTTGGTCCCTCATCCACCGTACCGGAAGCTCACCATTTAAATCGAACCGAGGCTGGTCAAGACCTCGGTCGACCTTGCTACGCGAGACGTTGTCAGGCGTTTTTCTGAGAGGTATTTTGGGCCTGTGTACATATGGATGCGTGGCGTGTGTGAAGAGTTGGGTTTTGAGGGCGTTGCCAGGTGTACAGGGTGAACAGTTTGATTTGGGCTTGTTGCAGGCCTGTCCGGTGAGAGGTCCACTGGAGAGGATATCAGCTACTCGGTCATCTGGATTGTGTGCGCGTCCAATATATAACTGGGCAATTAAAGATTGCAATTGAGAAGTATGTGGAAGGCATGGGCAATTAGGAAAGAAAGGATTAGTATTGCCTTGGGCATTGGTGTGAAAAGGAATATGGTGGCCATCTTTTAGGTAAAATGAAAAATAATGATATTAATGTGGCCAAAAAAGTATGCCATGTGGAAGGCCTTATTGGCTGCCAAGTCGACATCTAGAAGCTGGCAGAGGCGTGAAGAAAGAAAGGACCGCCTTGCTGAGGAGACCGGAGCCAGAGAAGATGGTGGCCTAGAAAAAAAACCGCAGGTGTCCGAGAAGGAGGTGGCTCTTGGACAGTACGCTGGAGGCGCCCGGGTGATGATTGCTGAGGGTGTGAAGGCCTTGTACGTGAGGAGCGGGGAGTGTAGAAAGAAGGGACGCCTGGTGGAGTTGCTGCAGAGGGCGCAGCTGTGACTGGTGTCAAAGGTAGCTGCTTGTGAAGTGCAGGGAGTAGAAGGCGTCAAAGGTTGACGGGCTGACAGCGCAAGGCGAAAAGCAAGGTTGGCATGGAAGCGAGGGCTGGCGAAGGCGTCGAGAGGAGCCGCCTTGCGGTGGTAAGCTTGGGCGTGTGTAGCGACGACAGCGCAAGGGAAAGGCACAGGTGCTACTGGCGAGCTGAACCAGGATACTGTGTGGTGACCGCCTCGTGGAAGAGAGGTGCTCAAGAGCAGGTAGAGTGCAGCTGATTAGCGCTGGAAGGTGCCTGGCGGGTAGCCTATGAGAGGGGGTGTGGGCCGTGTGGGAGCCAGTGGGACGAGATGTTGGTGTGGCTGCCTAGAGGCTGGACACGGGGGGCCTCCCGTGTGAAGAGCAGCTGGGGCGCTCAGCGGAGGTGATGGCCGTCTGCAACTATGTGAAAGCAGAGAGGCTGGCCGTGTGGGAGCCGTCTTGGTCTAGGTGACAGGCTAGAGCAGACAGTGCAGTGGCTAGCGCAGAAGATGGGGGGCTGTTCGAAGAGGCAAGGAGAGCCACCTTGGTGAGGACAGCCGTTTGGGCTTGTGAGCGTAGAGGGCACGCGTAAGAAGAGAAGCAGAGGGTTGGATGCATGACTGAAGAGCAGAGCAGTGAAGGCTGGTGTGGGCCGCATAAGTGAAGCTGACAGTGGACAGAGCAGAGTGCCGAGTGAAGCAGAGAGAGATGAGGTGTTGCTGCTGCTGAGCTGGTGGGGCCGGTAGCATTGCAGAGGAAGTGTTCGAGAGAGAGGCTGGCAGAGGATCAGCACAGAGACAGAGAGAGAGAGAGAGAGTTTGGGTAGCTGGCGACACATGCAGAAGTGATGGGCTGCAGGAGTTGAGGGTTAGCTGGTGGGGCGCCTTCTGAAAAGTGAGAGTGGCCGGGTTCTTTCTGGTGTGATTGGCACAGCATGCAGGCGAGAGGTTCGTGGTGATTGGGGTTGTGGTGTATCCTCGGCTGACAGGTCTGAGTGTTTGTGAGTTGTGTGAGTAAGGCTTCTGTGTCGAGAGAAGCTTGTATGATGTTTTGACTGGAATATATTGCTGGGTGTTTACCCTGGTCGTTGGTGCCCCTGTTTTCTGCTATCTTTATGGCGTGGGTGGGTGGTGAAATGTGGAAAGTGTTCCAGCCGGTGGCTGGTGGTGCCTCCGTTCGTGTTGTTGTTTCCAAGTCTGGGAGGTGGAAGGGCTATAGAGGTAGTTTCTTTTTCCTTTTTTTCACCTCACAACGTCCTCCATTGACTCTCCGTCTCACAGCAGCAGTTGCAACTTTATCAGTTAGGTCTTCATGACCTTAATCCACAAGACAGTCAAAATGCTTCCCCAGCATTCTTGACATAAAACAATCATTTACAAACAGGTCACAAAATACAGTTTCTATATCGAACTCTCGTCTTTCCACCTTATCCCTCCTCAGTCCACATTACTTATCCCACATTCCATTCATATGTATACTCATTCTCATCCATTCACTCATATCGACGACACATTATTTCACATACACATTCACATTCATTATTCTACATACACATCCATGTCCACATCCATACATCCACATCCACATCCACATTCACATTCACATTCATACATACACATCCACATCCATACATCCATATCCACATCCAAATTCACATCCATACATCCACATCTACATGCATACATCCATTTTCACATCCTCATTTATACATCCACATCCACATACATACATCCACATCCACATACATACATCCATACATCCACATCCACATCCACATTCATACATACACATCCACATCCATACATCCATACATACACATCCACATTCACATTCACATCCATACATACACATCCACATTCATACATCCACATCCACATCTACATTCGTACATTCACATTCATACATACACATCCACATCCATACATCCATACATACACATTCACATTCATACATCCACATTCACATCCATGCATCCACATCCACATCCACATTCAGATCCATGCATCCACATCCACATTCATACATCCACTTCTACATCCACATTCATACATCCATATCACATCCATTCTCGCCCTATCACAACCCATATACATCTTATCCCATCAGATACACTTCTTACCTCATCCCATACACATCTTATCACATCCTAACTCATCTTAGCACATCCTATGACATCTCATACACCTCTTATCACATCCTATCACATCTCATACACCTCTTATCACATCCTATCACTTTCCATACGCGTCTTATCACATCCTATCACTTCTCATACGCATCTTATCACGTCCTAATATCTATTTATAGAATACAAGAGAATTCTTATTTTTGATATAAGATTTTTTACGCATCTATTTATGCATAAATTCTATTTTTAAGGATAATAACACTTTCGAAATAAAAATCAATCTTTTATGCATCTTCCTATGCATAAATTCATTTTAAATGAGAATGACACTTTTGAATTAAAAAATCAAATTCTTTATGCACCTTTCTATGCATAAAATAAGAATTAATAACACTTTTTGGATTAATTTAAATTCTTTATGCATTTATCCATGCATAAATCCAATTTAGTAGGAATTACACTTTTAGAATAAAAGAATTTCTCTTATGCATCTTATTTATGCATAAAAATCAAATATGATAAAAGTAACACTTTTATAATAAAAAATAATAATCTTTTATACATACCTCTATGCATGAAATTCAATTATGATAAAAGTAACACTTTTACATTAAAATAATAATCTTTTATGCATACCTCTATGCATGAAATTCACTTATGATAAAAGTAACACTTTTACATTAAAATAATAATCTTTTATGCATACCTCTATGCATGAAATTCAATTCTCATAAAAGTAACACTTTTACATTAAAATAATAGTCTTTTATGCATACCTCTATGCATGAAAATCAAATATGATAAAAGTAATAATTTTATATTAAAATAATAATCTTTTATGCATACCTCTATGCATGAAAATCAAATATGATAAAAGTAATACTTTTATATTAAAATAATAACCTTTTATGCATACCTCTATGCATGAAAATCAAATATGATAAAAGTAACACTTTTATATTAAAATAATAATCTTTTATGCATACCTCTATGCATGAAAATCAAATATGATAAAAGTAACACTTTTATATTAAAATAATAATCTTTTATGCATACCTCTATGCATGAAAATCAAATATAATAATCAATATGCATCTTCTATGCATAAAAAAGATACTTTTAGAGTATAGAATTGATAGGAATTACTCTTTTAGCATAAAATTTAATTACTAGAAATTCTCTTTTTCTTAATTCATCAATTATGCATAACATAAAAATTAATTTCTCCATGATTACAATAAAATTCTTTCAATTAATCTAGGATGATTATTCCTAGAATATGGTAGGAAGTCCTCTTTTCATGCTTTGAATGAAATTATTTTATGTGTAATTTTTACAAAAATTTTACCATAGCTCCGCTGCTATGACTGATAAATCTCAATTATTTTAAAAGATAAAGCTTATCACTAAGGGAATGATTAGAATGATCCCTAATTCGATCATTAACCCATAATAGATTGAATCATCAATATTCATGACATACATTAACTAAAAGCATAGAAAAAAGCCATTAATTTGGCCTCAAGCATAGATTAATCTTGGATTAAGGAAAAGCTTTATGAAAATCTTCATTTGGATTGAGAATAGGTCATGAGTATAACCATTTCTTGAGTGAGAGAGAGAAATTACATAAAAACCATAGAATTAAGCATAAATGGAAATTTATGTAATTCTTTACTATCATTCATCAATTAACTTCAATAGCATTCATCAATTTATGTAATTCTTTACTACCATCCATCAATTAACTTCAATAGCATTCAAAAACCATTCCAATTAAGCTTCTCAAGCTTGAGAGGGGTTGAGAAGAGAGAAACATTGAGAAATTATAGAAAAGATCAAAATTCACCATTTTCCTTATAAATTGCTTGATTCTTTGTTCACGGTAGAGGCCCCCAACCAATCAATTGGTTTAGTATGTTGATGGAGCCACCAATGGGGATTGAAGAAAGAGGGAAGCTCCAATTTCATCAATTTGGAGAGAATTTTAGAGAATAGTAAAAAATAGCATTATTTCAGCATAATTCTAATATAGTAAAATTCTAATATAGCATAATTCTAATATAGTAAAATTCTCCTATTTTTTTCAAAGGATTCATGTTCTGTTTATAGGAGAGGGAGGCTCTAACCAAAGCTAACTGATTTCTAGAATTTTCTAGATTTCAGTTTGGTTGAATTTAGACCAGATTTGGACCTAGTTTGGTTCCTTTTTTATTCGGTTTGGTTCCTTTTTTATTTGGTTTGGTTCAAGAGAGAGGAGAGATAAAAATATCACATTATTTTTGAGTTTAAAACTCATCCAAGAATGTGAAGTAGGCGCCTCATTGAAGGGACTCCCCTTCCTTACATATGTGTCAAAATAGAATCATTATACCCAAAATATCTCATATTTTTTATATTACTCATAGTTTCTTACTAATAAACCTTGTACATAGTCAACTCTTCATCTTATGTGAGCATTTACTCATTTTTGGATAACTAAAATATCTCATATTTTTTATAAACCTTGTACATAGTCAACTCTTCATCTTATGTGAGCATTTACTCATTTTTGGACACCCAAAATATCTCATATTTTTTATATTACTCATAGTTTCTTACTAATAAACCTTGTACATAGTCAACTCTTCATCTTATGTGAGCATTTACTCATTTTTGGATAATTTCTTTTACAAATTGGATTTATCTCCTCCCCACACATGGATTGATCTTATTGGCCCATAGGAACCTTAATTGGACCATAATCCAAAAATTTCTGAAAATCTAGACCCTTAGGCTAAGGTCCTTTATACCCATTTCCAATTAATTCCAATTGCACATTGGAAAGTTCTTTTTGAAATTCTATTTCAGGGGATCTTATTTTAATAATATGAGAATTTTTTCTATCTAAAAATATTCAAAATCTGAATATTCTCTCTCTAGAATATTTTCTCTCTCTATGCCAAAACAGGCAGAGACAAGATCTTTTATATTTCTGAAGAGGGGATTGATTACAGGGAGAAGATGCTGGATATCTTGAGAGGCTCGGGAGGAATCTTACATTCTCTCCCACTTGAAAGATGCGAGATGCCCTCATCTCGCAATTTGGGGGTAATTCCGCAAGATGCACGAATATGAGACTAAGAGAAAATTTAATTAAGAGTAACCACCAAGAAAAGTCTCAAAGAGAGCAAGACTCAAGAAAAGAACAAAGATTTCAACTTTATTCACTCTTGGAACATATACAGCAAGATAGAAGAGCTTTTTACAATTCCATAAGCCCGTCCATCATATGGTCACAAAAGCAGCACTCACAAGCAGCACACGTATAAGGTAACTCATCTATGGAAATTTTTCGGCTGGTTATTGCAGCACCCACCTCATTGTTTGGTATGAGTTGACCTAATAAAAGAACCTCTAAGAGGCAAGCCAAAAATGGGATAAAGGTATATCTTCTGGTGAGAAAGAAAACACGCAAGTAAGAAGACCCGCTCAGAAAACCCACCATGCCTTGATCTCATCACGCAATAGTATCAGGGACCCAAACCCAAAGCTTCAATAACCATAGCCAAGCGGACATTGTTACGAAAGTGATGCCGACCCCATGGTGTTACCCTAGTTATGTCTCGATAGGTCCGCCATTTGGTCTGAGCTACAGAAGTTCCCAAGTGAGGGAAAAGTAAGCGCTCATACAGTTCTATAAAATCCTTCTTCACAGACTCGCTTGCATCTTGAAGGTGAGAAATCATCATGGATAAAACCAAGTCCTGCTGCCAAGCCATAAAAGAGATTAAGAAAGAAAGGAGATCGATGGAAGTAAGATTACTGCGAGCGACAAGTAAGAGTTACGACTTATATAAAAGAAGGAACTAGCATAACCTAGAAGCCGATGGTGTATCCTACCACTGAAGTTTTACCGTCTTTCCATGATTTGGGCTTGGCACATTTTTCTTTAGAAGGCTTACATGAAATACATTATGAACTTTGAGATGAGGAGGTAGAAGAAGCTCGTAGGCTAAGTCACCTATTTTCTTTGAAATCAGATTTGACATGGCAGGAGTCGGGCAGTCTTTTAACTGATGACCAAAACCTTGGCATCCAAAACACCGGTTCTCACTTTTGAACTCATCGTTCTGAATCCTTAAAACATGTGGGGCTCCTGAGAAGTATTCTGGGGAAAGGATCTTCCTTTTTTAAACAGAATATTTCTTTTATTTTAGAGAGGGAATAATTATAAGATCAGAAAGGGAGGTTCTTACTCCTGTATACCTCGAAGGCTGGGGAAGGAATCTTACATTCTACCCCACTTTAAAAAAAATGCGAGATGTCCTCATCTCGCAAAGTAGAGGACAACTCTTTTTCTTAGGATCCAATTTATTCTGGGGTTCCTTATATTCCGGTCAACCCAACAGAATACTGGGATAAATATCCCTTATATAGAACTCATCATTAAATAACAATTCATTCAGATCATATCATTCATATCTTTAACACGATAATGGTCCATTAGACCGAAAAATTTCTTTCTAAACATTCCTCCATGGGAATTTCAGTCAAGCAAGTTCTCAATTTGTCATCCCTTAACTTGATCTACCGTGTCAAGTGTTAACAGTAGCAATTTGACAGCACAATCCACTAATCTCATAGTGATTTGCTGAAATCATTATCATCATTCTAGTTATGAATATCATCACAGGGACTCGTCCCATTCATCCTCATTGTGGTTTCGCTCAGCTTATTGCTGAGCTTTTTATATTTCAACCAATTTTTAGGGATCATCATTTTTTAATTCAGAATCCAAATCAACTCATCAGTTCTCAAACAGAATTAAAAATCATATCAACCGCATTCGAAATCATCATCTGGATAGCATTAATGCTTATAATTTCAAGTCTTAGATTTACTCATATATACTGCCGGTAAAGAGCTACAGTTATACCCTCGGTATATATGGGTAGTCATGATACTTGGAACTATAAGGTAAATACCATCATGTCTAGGCCTCAAGCAAGTCAAGGTTCCATACAATTGCGGTACTTTCATTTGAAGACCCAATTACTAATTTACGAATTTTCAGTTTGAATATCAAATTGTATGATTTATATAACACAATTATAACCTTTTTGTGCCTCTTGATAAATTTTTGACATATTTGGCTTCTCAGTTGATCTTTAGTAGCCAATTTTCTCTGATACCAACTGTGATATCCCGGTCCCCACCGCGCGACAGATTCGGAGTACTAGCAGCGAAAGTAGCACATCTTGCACGGGGCAGGGTCCCACACTCAGGGCCTCACCCACGGATACCCAGACAAGAGACTAATCCGTCGGTTTTTCCAAAACCGAACCCGAAAAAACTTCCTTTACCCGAAAAGCCGGGTGATTCCACCAGGATAACTCTTTACTCTAACGTAGTCAAGACCATTACTGATCAAGCTGATCCGACTGCACCTATAAAGATACTCGGTCAGATCAAGGAAGAAACTTGCACTTGGATCATTGAGATCAACGCTTTTTTCCCCATCAAGAGGCACAGTTGTTGATTCCTATCCATAGAACAATTACTATCCGGGATTTACTTTATCTATCATAATAACAGAATTTGAGTCTCGATTTACGGATCCATCAGTCTAGCCTAACCCCATCCAGTCCCATGGGTTAGCCAACCGCCCAACCACTGTAGTGATGGGATCCAATTAGGAATTTGGTTAGGTTTTGTCTCGGGTACCAGGGAAAAGAGTTCCCACGCTCCCTAGCCGGAAGTTCATGCAAACATAAAACTAGTCACACCACTTACACACCCAATATAAAATTGCCTTTTTCTTAGCATCAACTAACTTTAAAACAATCCTTTAATGAGACCATTATGTCACTGATGACAATCCTCGAAATCTCTGATTGAATCCATATTTCTAATCATTCATTCATCGGTGTACTTATGGCATCATTGGCAACCAGAACACTCACCACCTGTTCACTCACAGGGGCCTTTTCAATAGTTCCTAGCTCATAGTACCTGGCAATATTTTCACATATAAAAATCAAGATGGAATCCTTGTTGAAGACTAGCAAGATCAATCAACAGATCCATATAAGAGAGCCATGGACTCATCCATTGAGGACCAGCAAGGTCAATCAACCAGATCCATGCCCGGTTTTAGAAAACAACTCTTACTCCTTGTTCCAATATCTTCCACGACGCACGTGTGGGTATCTTCGACGACCCAGAGCCCGAGCACTGTATGGTCAGCACCCTCTAGGATCCTTCGTAGGTGATCTAGCGCTTCACTCATAGGCCGCTTCCTTGGTCCCTCATCCACCGTACCGGAAGCTCACCATTTAAATCGAACCGAGGCTGGTCAAGACCTCAGTCGACCTTGCTACGCGAGACGTCCTCCATTGACTCTCCGTCAACAGTTGCAACTTTATCAGTTAGATCTTCATGACCTTAATCCACAAGACGGTCAAAATGCTTCCCCAGCATTCTTGACATAAAACAATCATTTACAAACAGGTCACAAAATACAGTTTCTATATCGAACTCTCGTCTTTCCACCTTATCCCTCCTCAGTCCACTCCTCAGTCCACATTACTTATTCCACATTCCATTCATATATATACTCATTCTCATCCATTCACTCATATCGACGACACATTATTTCACATACACATTCACATTCATTATTCTACATACACATTATTTCACATACACATTCACATTCATTATTCTACATACACATCCATGTCCACATCCATACATCCACATCCATATCCACATTCACATTCACATTCATACATACACATCCACATCCACATTCACATCCATACATCCACATCTACATGCATACATCCATTTTCACATCCTCATTTATACATCCACATCCACATATATACATCCACATCCGTATCTACATCCATACATCCACATCCACATCCACATTCACATTCACATTCATACATACACATCCACATCCATACATCCATACATACACATCCACATTCACATTCACATTCACATCCATACATACACATCCACATTCATACATCCACATCCACATCTACATTCATACATTCACATTCATACATACACATCCACATTCACACATCTATACATCCACATCCACATTCATACATCCACATCTACATCCACATTCACATCCATGCATCCACATCCACATCCACATTCACATCCATGCATCCACATCCACATTCATACATCCACATCTACATCCACATTCATACATCCATATCACATCCATTCTCACCCTATCACAATCCATATACATCTTATCCCAGCAGATACACTTCTTACCTCATCCCATACACATCTTATCACATCCTAAAACCTCTTATCAGATCCTATCACATCTCATACACCTCTTATCACATCCTATCACTTCCCATATGCATCTTATCACATCCTATCACTTCTCATACGCATCTTATCACATCCTAATATCTATTTATAGAATACAAGAGAATTCTTATATTTGATATAAGATTTCTTTACGCATCTATTTATGCATAAATTTCATTTTTAAGGATAATAACACTTTCGAAATAAAAATCAATCTTTTATGCATCTTCCTATGCATAAATTCATTTTAAATGAGAATGACACTTTTGAATTAAAAAACCAAGCCCATAGGAACCTTAATTGGACCATAATCCAAAAATTTTTGAAAATCTAGACCCTTAGGCTAAGGTCCTTTATACCCATTTCCAATTAATTCCAATTGCACATTGGAAAGTTCTTTTTGAAATTCTGTTTTAGGGGATCTTATTTTAATAATATGAGAATTTTTCTATCTAAAAATATTCAAAATCTGAATATTCTCTCTAGAATATTTTCTCTCTATGCCAAAACAGGCAGAGACAAGATCTTTTATATTTATGAAGAGGGGATTGATTACAGGGAGAAGATGCTGGATATCTTGAGAGGCTGGGGAGGAATCTTACACCAACCATGACCCAGTTTCCCATGGATACCTTTACCCTCATCATCAACCAAATCCTAGCCCTTTACTTGCTTCTCAATATCTTTTTATCGAACCCCATTTCAATCCCCACCTTCCACACCATTTTAATCCGTTATCAACACAATATGGCAAACCACCCTCACCACCCTTTTCTTATTCAACCAAGCCATCTCCTTCTTGGACTCCTTTTTTTTGACACCACACTCTTTTACCCCATTAAATCCCATTATTGGTTATGTCCAATCTCGCCACATGGTGCCACCACTTGTTTTTGTATTCTCACCAAGGAGATCATTTCCTCAACCTTACGGCACCACCCAACCTCAAATTTTTCATCCATGCAGCAGAGACACTTCACTCATAGCCTTGAAGACTCTTTTTTGCCAAACAATGAAGTTTACTTACCACACCAGCTTTGTAACATGCACAAATATAACCCACCATTGGACATCCTCTAGCTAAAGCACATAGTCTACACTAACCTCGAGAAAGTCCCCTCGCCACCAGCAATACCACCATTCATACCACCCATGTGGCTTATCCACAAGACATCTCTTACCTTCTTTTAAAACCACAAGTGTGTTACAATGAAGAGGACGACCTTGTCACTCTAACCGGGCCAACTCTACTCCCCACCCATAATTTTCCCGTCAATCTATCCATGCCATCCTCCATGGGAGCCCCTACTTCATTCATCATTCACCCAAAATCCTAGAGCTTCTCCCCCAATTCAACGACCTCATCAATCGCATCCATGAGCCCCCATCCTCAAATCACCACACAAGGGGTCTAATCTCAATGAAGTATCATCACCAACTACTCACATGAAGAAGCCAATGAAGATGATGGGAAGGACCTATGGTGTCCTTGCCTCTCCCTGAACAACAACTTGTGCGGCATCTCACATTTCAAGCTAACGTACATAACAACTTGGATACAGTCTTTGATATGGCTAAAATCCATCTATTAAATCATCACATGGAAAACATTCAGCCCTCTAGAAGTTCAACCACTCACGGCACACCACAGGAGGCTAGCATTTTATTAAGCCAAGGGACTATCCACTCGTACGTCACAAGAGAGTACAGCACAAGTGGATGCCCTATCTCCGGTGATCACCAACCGGTGATCACCAAATGTGGAAGGAGTACATGGCTACATCCAAATAAGTCCACATTGATCTCCCAAGTACATGCCAATCAAAACAAGGTGAAGGAAAAGGGCCCGCTATAATCTGAATGAAGAACTTTAATGACCTCTACTACACCAAGGTCCCCCCCCTGACCTCAATATAGTTGCCACATGCCAATTCTTCTAGCTCATCATCCTCGTCCTTGAGGAGATTCCCAAGAACCAATTGACAACAAGCAAAGAGCGGCTGGTCTTTGATCTTAATACAGGTCCCCAATTTTACCAATAGATAGATCTTGAATGCCATGGCCATGGATTGGTAACTTTCAAAGACATAAAAGATACTAGGTTTTGAAAGCCCTTTGAGATCATGCACCAATCAATCATTCGCTTTTTCATAAGCCCTTCCTCATGTCTTTCTATGAGACCAACGATACTTTTAGAAGCAATGAGGGTTGGTGAGTCTCATGCCATGGTGGCCTTATCTACTACTTTCTAAATTCTTTATGGTCCCAAATTTAGTACAAAACTCTTTTCTAGGGATGCCAACACACAAGCTTCATGAATAAAGAGTCAAAGAAAGCAAAATTAAAAGAGTCGAAGAAAGCAATGTGTTGGAGTTTTCACCGAAAGGAGCTTCTACATGGGCATACAAGCAAGGTCCCCAACCTAAAAAGGGGAATCCTTAAGATAATCTACTAAGCTACCCGATTAATCGAGTCCCCCTGTCCATAGGATGGTGCCATCAAGGCTATCCACCCTCCCACTTTCCACCTAACTCACCTGTCATTTTTGTTTTCTAAATTAATCCTTCCACACTGTATGACATATATAGACACGTTCACTAATTTGGGAATCTTACACGATGTTCATTAAAATAGCCACTTAACTTAAAACAATGATACAACAATACTAGAAACAAAGGCCTTAATAAAATAATAATAATAATTTCAAAGGTTCAAATCAAACTATAGTCAGATCCATGCTCTCTTACTCCATGTTTTATTTCACTGATAATCAAGAATTCGGCCTTCCAGGGATTGCCTAGTCTCCATAGATTAGGCAATCCCTACTACGGGACCATACACCTCGTTGTTGGTAGCCAGCAAGAACTCAAGCCAGCATGTCACCCTCTGAGGCTCTATGCTTGATTCCCCATTCCTCAAAGGAATGTCTACATCCTAGGGTGGGCTTATTCCGCACTAGCCTAGGGCCTGCAGAACTAGGCGGCATCCATATCTCTCACCAACCCGGCAAGTTCCAATTCCCCAATGGTATGAGGGATACCTTAGGCCAACTCTGAGCCTCGTTAACATTGCCACCCAACTACACAAGTAAAGGAGTGGGGTTAGCATCAAGGCAGAGAGAAGACGTACATGTACGTTAATTTAAGCAAGATAGTTATACAACATTTTAACTTAATCTCATAAGATACGAGAAACCACATTATCTTTTCGAGAAAGCACAATTTTACAAGAATTTTGATATTTTCAAAACAAGGGAAAAATATAGCATCCTTTATCCTTCTTAATTAATGCTAACATCAAGGATTAATTAGTTAATGTTAACATTAAGGATTAATCCAAAAACCTCTTTTTAAATGCTTTTTAAGCTAACTTGGCCATTTCCTCCCTATGAGGGACTCCCAAGGGAAGAGTTGGGGCCACGCTCGGAGCATTCCCTCTTGTGTCGTCATGCACACTTCCTAAGGTAGCATTTTGGCGTCTTCCAGGAGGAGCCATACTATCCACTTTCTCATAGCTAGCGCAATCGCGAACTCAATGCTATCCACTTTCTCATAGCTAGTGCCATACTATCCACCACTTTCTCATAGCTAGCGCAATCGCGAACTCAATGCTCCAGACGGATTGCAATTTGGAGTCCATTTGTTCACTTTATGAGCAAAAGAATCACCCGTGGAAACTACCTCTTAGAGAAAAAGTGTGCTTGCTTAAGTCTCTTTATATGGGGAGGGGCAAAAAGTATAGTGTCCTTAAACTGAGGGGGGCAAGGCTGGCTAGAAATTGAACTAGAGGCTGGGGGGAGGAGAAGGGTTCTCCCCTTAAGTCTTTTCACACGGGGGGGAGTAGTGTAGGACACCCCCTCCACAACACAAGAGGGTTTGTTGCATGCAAATGAAGATCAATACAAGGATGCCGAGGATGCAACAAAAAAAAGATACTTAGGGCTCTTGTAAAGAGTTCCACTTTGTAGATGAATGTGGGAGAGGGCTTCACAATAATCCCACATGGGAACTTTTGAGAGTTCTAGAATTTTTGTATAAAAGGTGGCTCATTTGAGAGCATGGACACATTGGGCAAACTCATGTTTGAGCTCTCTTGAGACTAGCTCTCCCTCTTCTTCCATAGAGGTGCAAGCTCTTCTCACTCCCCATCAACATTGTTGTAAGTTCTATCTTTTGTTAATTCCATGCAATGAGTGATGTTTGTCTCTCTTCTCTTGTCAATTCTCTAGTATGCATGTTTCTTATTGATAGCTTCAAGAGTTGTGTGCATGCTAGGGAAATGATTATTTGAGAATGAAGAATGCTTGATCTTGTGTAAGCAATAGCTAGGCTTTCTTCTTGTTTGGATGTATGGATGAGTGGAATGTGGAGTTGAGTGAGCAATAGCAAGATTGAGCTTGAGTATGTGTTGAGTCTATGTCAATAGTAGTAGTTTTCTTAGCATTCTCTCCATCAAATGGATAAGCTTTTGTGCACCGGTACGGGTTGAATCCCTAGCTCCGAAAGGGATGCAAATCCCATTGGATTGAGCTAAGTGTGGATCATACTACTCTTGCTACAAGTGAGAGAGTTATTCCGTCTCTCCATTGGCGCCGCTGCCGGGGAGAAGACTCAAAACCGGTTGAGAAGCTTGCATTACTACCACTATTTCTTTTTATTTCGAGGTTTAGGGCATTGAGTGTGTGATCTCAAGGGCGCCTTGTGTGTTTTCATTTTTTTTTTATGAGTAAGAAAAAAATTTAAACCCCATTGCGGTTGAGTAATCCCGCCATTAATTAGAATTTACGCACTTTCTATTTTTGTATTTTTGTTGCAAGTTGGCGTGAGATAGGTAGGAAGTAGTGATATTGTTTTGTTGTTTTGTTGTTATTGTGTGGGGAGGTGTTTCCCTCAAACATAGCAAAGAAAAAAATAGATATATATATATATATATATATATATATATATATATATATATCTATCTATTACATGTGGCTGTAAAACGGTGTTGGAGATGGCAGTGAAGGCGGTTTAATATATATATATATATATCTATATATATATATATATATAAATATACAATCGAGAGGTAGCTGCGCAGCAAAGAAATAGATAAATATATATATATATATTTATTTATTTGCAGAAACGCTGTAGCGGTTGGGTGGCCGGCTTATACCTTGCTGAAAGTGGAGACGAAGGTGTTGGCGGGCGGCTGGAAGCTAAGGCAAAGGTGTCGGGTGGCCGGCTGCAGCTGTAGAAGGCGAGCGGTGAGGCGGAAGGCAGAGCGCTGTGGTAGGCGTTTGAAGCACCCTGACAGAAGTGGCTGTGGTTGGGCGCAGCAGTAGCTGACGTGGCAGCTGGAGGGGGTCGCTTGTATTGAGCGCGGCCTGCATTGAGCGCGGCTTGTATTGAGCGCTGCATTGAGCGCAGCCTGCAGACGAAGGCGTTGGAGTAGAAGTGGGAAGCGAACGAGAGGCCGGCGGGCGAAAGCAGCTTTTATATATATATATATATATATATATATATATATATTATACATTAACGTGGATGCTGGCGTCGTCTGCAACTGAAACGTAGGCGGGCTGAAGGAGGAGGCGGGCTGTAGAGAGGAGGCGGCAGCACGTGGTAAGCTGGTGGGGGAGACATGGGCTGTGGCTGAGGAGGGGGAGGCGACTCTTGGTAAGGTGGCGACTGCTGCAGTTGTGAAGGGCTGGTGAGAAGCTGCTGGCAAGGAGGCGAAGAAGCGCTGAAGCCACAACGTGGTCGTCTGCTGAAAGAAGACGAGAGGCCGGCGGGCGCAGCTTGCACCAGAAGGCTGCTGCTTGCACCAAAAGGCGGCTGGAGGAAGCGAAAGGAGTAGGCGGCCAAGAAAAGGTGCGAAGGAAGTGAAGGCGGTGAAGAAGAGCAGCTGGCGCGTTGAAGACGACCACGTGCGCCAGCGGCAAATCCGGCGAGCGGCGAGGCGGATAAGGTTAGTGGATTTTTCATTTTTTTTTTTTTATTTTTTTTTTCATGTTTTTTTTGTATTTTTAAATAAAAAACAAAAAAAATAATATTTTTTTTTATAAAAAAAGAAAAAAGAGATTTTAAAAAAAAAAGAAAAAAGAGATTTAAAAAAAAGAAAAAAGAGATTTAAAAAAAAGAAAAAAGAGATTAAAAAAAAGAGATTTAAAAAAAAGAAAAAGAAAAAAGATATTAAAAAAAGAAAAAGAAAAAAAAGAATAAAAAAAAGAAAAACAATTAAATTGAGAAAAAGAAATTAAAAAAATTAAAAATTAAAAATAAAAAAATTTAAATTATTTTTTTAGGAGTCCATATTGTTTGCATATTTTTTATTTTTCATTTCTGTAATTTTTAGCATAATTAGAGTGATTTGCATTGTTTTAACTTTTTGTTATTAAAAAAAAGACAAAAACAAAAAACAAAACCAAAAAAAAAAGAAGAAGAAAAAAACAATTTTTATTTTTGTATTTGAAACCATTGTTCATCATTTAAATTTTTGCATAATTAAGGTAGCTTGCATTTTTTATTTTTTTAGAATTTTTGTAAAAGATGCATAATTAGTAAATTCATATTTTTTATAGTTGGCACGAAATTTATAAGTTTAAAAAAAAACACACAAAAAGAAAAACAGACAAAAACAAAAACAAAACAAAATAAAAAGAGAAAAAAAAAATTTGAGTATTTTTTAGGAGTCCACTTTTTTGTATAATTTGTAATTCTTCATTCTTTAATTTTTTGCATAAATAGTTTAACTTGCATTTTTTTTAATTTTTGTAACTTTGTGCATAATTAGTATCTTTTTTAGTGTGATTCATAATTTTTGTGTTAAAAAAAGTAAAAATCATAAAATCATTAAAAAAACATTTAAAAAACAAATAATAAAAAAAAATAGGGTAGATAGTACACTACACATATTCTTTTTAGTTGCCTTTAGTGGTTAGGTAGGGTAAAAAATATATATATATATATACATATATATATATATTTTTTTATCAAAAAAACAAAACACAAAAACCAAAACCAAAACAAAACAAAAACACATAAAAAAAAAACCAAAAAAAAATTGACCTTATGCACTTGCGGTCGGGACGTCTTGTAGATTCTGCCATAGGGCCTATGGCACCTTCTAGAGTACCTACGCAAGAAAGTGGGACCCAATCGGTAGGCAATTTGGCAGATATTGCTGAAACCCTTTCTGAATCCCAATCCGATACCCTTTCCTCTAGAACAACTAGTTCATTGTCCATGGACAATCTAGGGCCGACAAATAGTCATCCCATAGCCCCAAATAGGACACCCTCAAGATCCTTTAATCCATTTGAAGCCGACACCATGGGGTTAACACTCAATGTGAGACTCCAATATGTCTACACAAATGCTCAAGGAGCTGAGATCTTTAGGGATCCACAACAACGGTATCTTGTTAAGATCGCCGACATGTTCTCAGAACTTGATAGAGCACCACTCGTCAATGACCAGGGTAACATGTACATGGGTGGAGATGGAGTTCGCTACGAAGTCACCTACCATCCAGAAAAGGTAGACAAATTAGGGGAGCTCTCTAAAACCGAGTTCTTAGACTTATCAGAACTTTCCAGAGCAAGGGAGTCTAGAAATGACTGGCTCATTGAGCCGGACATACCTGGACCATCCAATGCCCAATCCTCAAAGCCATCCATAGATGATTTACTTCTTGTAGATCTAAATTTGGAAAGGGATAGGAAAGGCAAGAGCAAACTGGATCAGGGGGTTGAATGCCAATGGGAGTTTGTACGACAAATTCCTATGACAAAGGTCTTACAGGATGACCCACTTCAAGAGGTCTATAAGGACTCGTTAGAGGGATATTATGCCACAACTAGATTGCCACAGCTGGATCTTCCTCTAGCGCATGTGGTGGTAGTTGAGAAGCGTGCAGGACACATGAACAGAATAATCGATAAATGGGCCAATGAATACCGAACCTTAGATTGGAAAGAGATTCGGGAACTCACGTGGAAAGGACAACCATTATTTATGGAAGTGTTCTCATCAAATACAGCCAAACCAGGAGAGACAGCCTTTCTTGGAGAAACTGTTGCTCCTCCCCTACGAGAGTTCACTAGAGAGGGACCTTCAACATCTAAGTGGACCACTGCTAGTAGCCCAACTCTAGCACCAAGATATCGTCCTACACCAAATGTGCGACCACAGGTCACATCACACCAACATCTTTCTCACTATAACAATCGGAGGATAGGGGAGCCAACTCGGCTTCCTATAAATGCACCTCCTGAAATGCGGGTGACAAGATCTTTGGAGGGGTTTGGTGAGGCTGGTAATAGGGTACCCACACCAATTTTGGAAACATGTGAACCATCTTTCCAAAGAGAGGAACAATTCCCACTAAGAGCGAGAGGCCGTAGGCCCTATGACGAGAATTCAAGACAAGTAAGACCATCAACTCTTCAGAAACTGGTAAAGAAGTATGAAGGGTCGGGAGATCCATACGATCATGTAGCAGCATTTAGGCAAGCAGTTCGAGCTGAGCAAGTGGCTGATAAGCATACTCAAATTGAAGGCTTTGGACTCACTCTTGAGGGAAAAGCCCTGGCTTGGTTTCAGGCATTAGAGGCTTCAGACAAATCTTCTTTACGAGTTTTGGAAGAGAGATTCATTGCTGCTTTTTCCTTGATGGGAATTCAACATGACACGGTAGCACACATCTACTCTTTCAAGCAAGGCGAAAATGAGAGTGTTCGAGACTGTGTAAATAGAATGAAGCAGTACATTAATCGTTGCCCAGAAGATGAGAAGCCCGCCCAAAGTCGATTAATTTCTCTCTTCTTAAAAGGCCTCAAAAATTCGACACTGCATACACATCTCTATGCGAAGAAGCATACAAGTTTCAATGAGTGTTGCCATGATGCTATGGATTTCACCGATAACTTCAAATTCCAGGATGGTTCTGGCCTGGAGGTGAAACCTAGAAATCAATGGGGTGATGACCAAAGTTCAGGGTCTAGCGCGCTAGTAAATCCTGACCAGATAGCCAACCTAGTACTACGGAGATTGGGACAGACCTATCGTCCACCCATGCAGCCACAACAACAGCAGCAGAGAATGAGGAGTGTACTTCCTACAGGCCCTCATCTTTGTGGAGCATGTGGCGGTGACCATAAAACAGAGGACTGTAATACCTTTTCTCCTCTAGTCACAAACCAACCCACAAAGAAGTGGTGCCAAGCCTGTGCATGGAACTTTACTCATACCACACAGGATTGTACTCGCATTGCGAGAATGAGACAGGAACGTGAGCAGCCGAGGGGTGGAGTGGCTCCACAAATGTATCAACAGTATACTAGTTTTGAACGTAAGCCACCGATGACACAAGAGCAAGCACGACCTGTTCTTGGTGCTCAACCCCCTGCTCCAGGGACTGCAACTGTAAGGGTTGTGGACTATGACAATTCAAATGTGTGTAGAGACTTGGTAAACCCAGGCTATGTGGAAGAAGAATACGCATCATATTCATCCAAAGAAAATATCTTTGAAAGTCCCGCATACCCAAGCCCAGCACTGGACGTTCAACCAGGGGAACAAAACTCTTTAATGTTGCTAGGCGGCTACCAACCTAGGACTCCAGGCCCCTCAGGTCAATGGCAGCCAAGGAAAGTAGAGGCCAAACCAATGGGCCCCTGTTATGAGTGCGGAGAACCCCATTGGGCTCGTGATTGTCCACATCGCTCAAGGCAAGCATCTCGGTCAAATACAACAGTACAACAGTTTCCACCAATCGAAAGATATTGTCTAGGGTGTTGTGTAGAACACTTCCCAAAAGACTGTCTGCTGAAACCACATGAGGAAGGCACCTCTCAACCAAAGGTTTCACTCAACCTTGTAGGCACAGTTCCATCGCCACCTTCATCTGAGAATGAGGAGGTCGTGCCACTTAGAGTCATGACTCGATCACAGACAAGAAACGCTGAAATACAAACTGATGAGACACCTCGAACTAGGGACGCAAGGACAAATCTAGTGGACAAAACCCTACAGTCCAGTAGAAAAAAAACCACTCGGAGAAAGAAGAACCGAAGCAAACAAACTAAAAGTGCATCCACTAGTTCTCAAGAAGCCTCTAAACAAAACATAAAAGATAAAACTTTTACATCCCAGGAAGTGCATGAGGAACATCAACCTCAACCTGGGCCTAGTGTTAAACAAGATGAGGCTAGTACGACTGAGGATAGTTCTGGGGGTTCTGTTTTTGTGGATAAAGTAAATGAGACTCTAGAGGCCATCATTGATGCTCATAGAAGTCGCATTGCAGCTTTATCTGAGCTACCCACGAAGCTTCAAGAATACCCAAACCCTCGTGAGGAGAAGATCAATCTAGCTGTGCATCAGCAACTCATTAGGGAAGCTCAGTCAATACTTGAGGGACCACCACCACCTATTCCTCGGGGCCCAACCTCTCTTAAGCCAACATTAGAAACTATACCAGAAGTGAATTCAAATAGAGAAATGAAAAGTGAGCTCATTTCACAAGCTCATAGCGAAAGGTCTGCACCAATTGACACTCCATTGAAAGATGAAATTCTGCCACCACCTAGCCTTGTCTTCCCATGCAATGATGAAGTTATTGATGCTAATGAGGACATGGCAAATGAGATGTGGGCCGCAGTTCATGAGAAAGTTCATGAGAACATGTCTTCTATTAGTTCACCTCCATTCTCTGAAGTGGATTTTACCAGAGGCACGGAAAACAAATTTAGACACCCAAGCATTCAGGAGGAAGTTCAAACAATTGTTTCTCCTAGAAGTAAGCATACAATGAAAACCTTACCATCATATCTGGGAGAATATGAGAACTGTTCTCAAACCTTGAGGATACCCTCCATGCATAAAAGGTTGACAAAGGAGAAAGATATGAGTATGGTGCAGGCTATTTTGTCAGCACCAGTGGCTTGTACCTTACCTTTGCTTGAGTTGATAAAGCTTAAACCTGAGTTGTGGAATGATATTGCCACATGTTTGTCAGAGCAGGTATTGCTACAAAAGGGTCACCATGAGTGTACTATACACCAAGAGACAAAGCATGTAATGCCAGTTCCTATCAACAAAGTAGGAAAATTTTGTGAAGACGATCAGGGAAATGCTACCCTCCCATTAGAAGTGCGAAAAGTATCTTCAACTGCAATACTTGATAGTGGCGCAGGAGTGGGCATTGTGACAAGGTCCATTTGGGAAAAGTGGGACAAACCAGCTATTAGAAGTACAAGGATGCGCTTGCAGCTAGCAAATGGAAGCTTAGAACATCCCCTTGGGCTGCTTGAGAACATATTGGTCACCACATGTGGGATTGAATATGAGCATACCTTTGCAGTAGTGGATTTTGGAAAGCATCCAAACTACGAAGTGATATTGGGTAGACCATTCATGCGACAATTTAAAATGATTCAAGATTGGGGATACAATTACTTGTACCTCCGACATGATTCTGTCATCACAAGGGTCAACCTAAGGAATCACTCATATCGTGATGTAACAAGGTCTCCAATAGATGAGTTTGATTCTGCTTCATCTGAGGGCTCAAAAGTTACATTGTCAGATGGGCGAGAAGATCTATGGATGTGTGGAGCCTCATGTAGGGATTTCAACACTGAGAGACTTAAGGGTAATCGAAGTGTATCAGATGAGGCATACATTCCACAACCCTTCCCTGAGCATTTAATTGATCCATTAGAATGGAGTCATGTCCTTGCAACATTATCGACATGTGCTTTACCGAAGCCAATTCAATTTTGTGACTCAGATGGATATGACATTATACCTATACGAATGGTACAACCACGTGCTCTTCTAGATCATTTGTACTATAGGGATACATCCAAAACAACAGCTATGCATGTCGAGGAAGTCTCAGTTGAGAATTTAACACTCAAATCTGTTAATAATGCTGATAAGAAAGAGACACAAGCTCCAACACAAATGATGTGGATAATTGATGAGTACTCAAGTGAGGGCCATGGCTGGCATGTTCCAACTACTCTAGTTGCTGCTCAAAGAAGGCCGGGTAAGAAGGAATTATCAATGTGGCTACCAAAAGCTGCGTACAAACTTGTACCATCTAGTCCAGTTGCTAAGCCTCTTAAGAAGCACATCATTTCCAAGCCCAAACCTCGGATTGTTACTCGATGGGTCCCAAAACAGGTGCTCAAAGCACAAGGCTATTATGAGGGTGCAACATCAATTTGGCTTCCAAAATGCCATGGATTGCTAAAGGTAAAAGAGTGTTTCAGAAAGGTTCCAAGAGCCTCCCTTAATTTTCCATATCAGTGGGTACAAAAGAAATCAACACAAACTCTTCAAGAAAGGAAAGGTGGCTGTGATAGCACCTACAAAACAACTTGTGTTGATCTTCCTAAAACATGTATTGAGACACCTGTTGTCCCTATTTCTCCTTGTTTCACAATTCAACCATCAACTGGTGTACCTAAGGCAAGTCCAAAGGAGTCTCATTTGAGCATAGATTCTGGTATTCCAATGCCTAAATCCTCTTATCTTGCTCAAATTCCTCGACAATTGATAAAATTCCCACCCAAGAAGGACATACCTAAAACCAAAGATAAGGCATTAACACTACAAATGAAGCTCTTTGGTCGATCAATGTTTGAATAGTGTGGTGCCTTACGCCTTTAAAGGATTATGTTCTTTTTGAGATAATCTCCACCACCAGTGCAAGGGTAAGTTCAACGACTCCACAATAAGAACGACAAGCCAGGGCACTTTTCTCCCATTGGGTTTTTTCCCCTCGGCTATATTCGGTGATTGGCACCACTAATAAATTTTTTTTCTTTTGTTTTCTTTCCTTGTTTGTTAAATAAACTTTTTGCAGAAATCTCCGTAAAAAACAAGAGCATCAAACACGCCCCTATAGTCCACCTACCTTGCACACAAATTAGGAAGGGGGGAGACATGCTACGCTTACAAAGATCAAGGAGGAGCAATCTGCACAAAATCAGCAATTAATCAAGGCAAACGAACAACATCAACAAGGCACTACAACAGGTGTATGCAACTCTTAATCTTTATTTCTTTAAGTGCTTTTATCTTTCGAATATATGGTTTGCATGTACACAATATTGGCTGGTTTTAGTTTTTGATTAGTTGTTAAAATATGGTGAGTACATTCTAGACTCTTAAAAGACTTGGTAAAAGATATTTCTATCCAAAGACAGTGTAGGATATATACCAAGGGAGTATGCCAAGTACTTATGTTTTCAAGGTATATTAGTTATCCCTAGTGGTAGGTTCCTCTTAGATATGAGCTAGATGCTAGGAGTAATAAAAATTTATGAAAATATACCCTAAAAATATATATATATATACAAAGTGAATTGAGACATGACGTGTCTACAGCCATGAGAAATGCTTGGTAGGACCTGAGGTTGTCTTAGCACCTTGGGGCCGATGCCTTGGTTTCCATGGGGTGAACACTGATGTCTAAAAAAGCCTCTGAAGAAGAACTTTGAGGAATCTATCGCCTTGATAGATGTTGGTAGGACTCGGGGGTACACTATGGGCCCTCAAGACCGATGCTTTCATCTTCAAGGGGTACTCCTTAGGTCATAACAGAAAGAAAAAGGGTCTGTCGCCCTTGAGATACTTAGCGGTCTTTAGATTCTCTTGGCGGAGGTCTCTTGGCCATTGCTTGGGTCTCTTTGGGATAGAACCTTAATCTTCATCAACTTCTACCCACATATCCAAAAAAAAAAAAAAAAGACAAAACGAGAGTTACAATCACCTTTGCTCATATTTAGGAGTAGGTATGCCATTTAGGAGTAACTTACATACTGGTAGGACATTGAGACTACGGTCATAACCGGCGGTGTACAAAGCACACTTGCCTTTACGTAGCACTATCTACTACTTAAGTCTCACTTTGACCAGTCTTTACTCACCTATTTTAGTACTCATTAAAACTTTAATCAGCCTTGCACTTGTATGCTCACGTGTGAAATCATCATTGCTGATTTTTCTTTTCTTTTCTTTTCTTTTTCTTTTTCAATAAAATATTTCAATGTATCCATGTTTTTTTTTGTTGCAGCTCTTGCTACTACCGCGCTCGAGGACGTGCGCAAAATAGGAAGGAGGGAGTGTTGCATGCAAATGAAGATCAATACAAGGATGCCGAGGATGCAACAAAAAAAAGATACTTAGGGCTCTTGTAAAGAGTTCCACTTTGTAGATGAATGTGGGAGAGGGCTTCACAATAATCCCACATGGGAACTTTTGAGAGTTCTAGAATTTTTGTATAAAAGGTGGCTCATTTGAGAGCATGGACACATTGGGCAAACTCATGTTTGAGCTCTCTTGAGACTAGCTCTCCCTCTTCTTCCATAGAGGTGCAAGCTCTTCTCACTCCCCATCTACATTGTTGTAAGTTCTATTCTTTTGTTAATTCAATGCAATGAGTGATGTTTGACTCTCTTCTCAAGTCTATTCTCTAGTATGCATGTTTCTTTGATGATAGCTTCAAGGTTTGTGTGCATGCTAGGGAGTAAGAGTTTGAGAGTGAAGGATGCTTTGAGCTTGTGTATGCAATAGCTAGGCTTTCTTCTTGTTTGGATGTATGGATGAATGGAATGTGGAGTTGAGTGAGTAATAGCAAGATTGAGCTTGAGTGTGTGTTGAGTCTATGTCAATAGTAGTAGTTTTCTTCACATTCTCTCCATCAAATGGATAAGCTTTTGTGCACCGATACGGGTTGAATCCCTAGCTCCGAAAGGGATGAAAATCCCATTGGATTGAGCTAAGTGTGGATCATACTACTCTTGCTACAAGCGAGAGAGTTTTCCGTCTCTCCAGGGTTCACTGTGAAAGCTTGGTTGGAGAGGGCTTGGTTGGCGAGGAGAGCCTATGTGCACAAAGACAACTACTAGGCATAGAGGGCGGTGCTAGGGCAAGGGATTTATATAGAGTCTCGTACGGGTAAGGAGGAAGCAAAGAGGGGTGGAAAGGACGGTGTACGTGAAAATTATGTCAGCTTGTGGTTGCATATGCCTATAGAAAGAGTGGTGCCTATAGGCGGGCCAAAGGTGGGGTACACATGTACCTTCCAGGGTAGTGGTCACATGGGTGGCAGCCAAGAGACCATATGCTAGGGCACCTGGTTTTTGGTTTGTGTGTGGGCCCCTTGGTATGTGTACGGTCCAAGGTAAGGTCCTTTGATGCACTTTTCCAAGGAGGCATCTTTTTAGGGTGAGGATGCCTTTTTGGTATGTTGGCCTCGATATGCATACCGACGCGTCGACGGCTACCGAAATTGTTTTCAATAAAATTGTCTAGGGTGTTTTCGTGGTCACAGGGGTGCAGTCTATTTGTTAATCGTACACTCAGATAAGCATTTATTAAGGTCAGAAGTTTACCGTAATTTAACTAAAAATTTACGTAGAGGCTCATTCCAGTGTCCGTTTTCAGTGTTGTAAAATCCTAGATTAGGATAAAATTGCACGTAGATTTCAAATTTAGACTCAAAATTTTAAGATTCCAAGTATAAATAGCTCAATTATTAAAATATTTATTTTTACACTATAAAAAGGACCATAATTTCATCTATTAAATGGACATATATTATTATTGAAGATGGGCTTATTACATCCTGCCCCCTCAAAGAAATCGAGATGTCCTGATCTCGTCATGAATTCGAGGTAATCTCTTAAGAGTGTAGCTTCATCTTCCCAAGTTGCATCCTCTTCAGGGTAGTCTTTCCATTGCACTAGATGTTCTATAAGGACTCGATTATTACAGAGCTGCCTTTCTCTAGAATCTATGATTCTACTAGGTTGCAACTCAATGACTCCTTGAGTTAGGATTACAACTTGTTCATTATCATCAAGAATATGATTGAGGCTGGGTACATAAGGCTTCAAAACAAGCTTCTATGATGAAATACATTGTGGACCTTAACATGGAGTGGGAGCTGTAGCTTATAGGCACTTCTTCCCAAACACTTGATGATTGTATAGGGACTACAATATCTCGAGCTGAGTTTCTTATATTTCCCAAGTCATAGAGAGCTATACTTAGGTCATACCTGCCACAAAAGAACTTCGTCTCCTTCCTTGAAGATCCTTTCAGACCTCCTTGTTGTTAAATTTGCAGCAATCTGATGAGCTATGGTGGATCAAATGCTAGAATCAACATCATTAACAAAGAGATTAGATGATAATTAAGATGTGATTAGTGAGAAATTAATTGATAGCTTAATGTAGGCATGGGTAATCAAAAACCAACAAATTCTCATTAGGAAAATGCCTCAATTTATAGAGTTTACATCCAAGCATCCAACCCCACTGATTTCTCCTTGATTCACTCCACCTCTTTTACTTGATTCTCTCCACCTCTCCCAGAATATCTCCACACCTCCTAAATATCCTCATGCTACCCCCTTTATTCTCTCCCAGTAGATACTTCTCACCTTTTCACAGGTTCTCTCACATTTAAAGATTCTCTTTTACAGCCTCTTGCTAAGGGCTTGTTCCCACACACACCCTATTCACTTGTATATTTCAACACCTCCCCTCAAGTGAATACTCCTAGCACACCTGGACCCTATACCAAGTTTCCCTCTTACTTGATAGTCCGCGACCAGTGCCTCAAGTCCCTAAACTCATAGTCCTTGACACTCTCTCTCTCTCTCTCTATGTGTCCAAGGCTACTACAAGTGCCTGTGACCTTGACTAAAGTGCTCACACATACATCTACCACATGGCCTACATCATCGGTGGCTCAGAGGTGGTTTTACTTTGTTGGGGCAGGTTACATTGGGTTGTGGGGTTTCTCTCTCTCTCTCTCTCTCTCTCTCTCTCTCTCTCTCTCAGATTTTCACATGGCTCCTCACTTCTTAGAGCCTCACATCTTCTCTTGTCTTCAGTCTTCTTGTCATGGTGGCAGCTTCTCTTCACGTGTCTATGTCTTCCTTCAATGCTTCCTCTAGCTCTTCTTCTCGGTGTTGATCCTCCTCTTGGAAAGAGATGTTCCTCTTCTTTCATGGCTGGGGCCACGAGCTTGTCCGTCAGTTCCTTGCTCCATGAGAGCAACATGTTTTAATGTATTGTTGATAGTTCTTTTGGGCTTTTGATGTTTATCTTGTGTCATTATGCAATGAAAACCCAAATCTATGCGGGAGGTCTTACCTCTTGCCTTATTCTGGAAAAGGACAGTGTCTGATCCCATTTTTACAATGATGTAATCACCCATGTGTGCCCAATACATAATGCATACAGCATTCATTCTTATGCACATTCCCAAATGCAACTCTGGCTGTGAATAATCTTGAATTTGAGTGTGATTTGCAGGCATTAACCAAGGGGTAAATGCAAGATGATGATTACCACAAATTTATCAGCATAATTTTACCAGAAATTACTTTAAATCAAGGGTAACAAATCTATACAGAATGGTTGGAGTATCAAACCATCTCCAAATTACAATCTGAAGTTATAGGGATCTATATTAGATACCTAATGGATAATTTAAACCCTCAATTGCACCAAAATATAGTGATTAGTATTGATTAATCACTAATTAGCAAATTAATCCTCTATTTTGTGTGCAAAAAATAGAGCATGCGAGGAGTCCAGATCTGAGGCCTTAGAGTTCAAATGAGCTCAAATCCTTTCAAGGGCGTCAATAGCAATTAGTCTATCAAAACTTGTCTTCACCAGCTCGTAGAGCACCCTTGAAAATGCCTAGGGCCAAGAGGAATTAGAGCCATTGCATCTGGTGAAGAAGAAATCTCATTTTTTCCTCAGAAAAATAGCGCTGGAAAATTAGCAAAAATCAAGAGCTGCGCTTGGCGGTTTGACGTTTTATTTGAATGGGCTGAAGCACAATGGTTATGGCTATGTGTGGCTAAGAGCTTGGAGGCTATTGTTAAGCTTGGAGGGAGATCAAGCCCCTCCACTAGCTGGGGGTACAGAAGCTACTTAAAAAAAGGTAAAAATCTTAATTATCTACTAATCCTAATTAGCTAGGTGATTAGCAAGATAATGGGCTCACAAATTGATGGATTCTAGGCTAGGCTCTGATACCATGTTAAATTTGTAGCAATGTGATGAGCTATGGTGGATCAAATGCTAGAATCAATATCATTAACAAAGAGATTAGATGATAATTAAGATGTGATTAGTGAGCAATGAACTGATAGCTTAATGTAGGCATGAGTAATCAAAAACTAGCAAATTCTCATTAGGCCAATGCCTCAATTTATAGAGTTTACATCCAAGCATCCAATCCCACTGATTTCTCCTTGATTCACTCCACCTCTTTTGCTTGATTCTCTCCACCTCTCCCAGAATATCTCCACACCTCCTAAATCTCCTCATGCTACCCTTTATTCTCTCCCAATAGATACTTCTCACATTTTAAGAGGTTCTCTCACATTTACATATTCTCTTTTACATCCTCTTGTTGCTAAGGGCTTGTTCCTGCACACACCCTATTCACTTGTATATTTCAACACTTGTGTCGGCTTGAGTAGCTTTAATATCTCTCTCTATATCCTTGGTCTACTCTTCCATCTCCTCTACCGTTTTTCTGGAGGCTTTGACTCTTAAGGTTGGATCAAAGAAATTTAAAAGAGATAAGCACTACTGCCCATAGAGTGCCTTAAATGGTGACATCCCTATTCTCTGGTGATCAGATGTATTATTTATAGGCAAATTCTACTAGAGAAAGATTTTGAATCCATCTTCTTGGGTCCCGCCCATAGCATGCTTTGAGAATGTCCTCAATTACTTGGTTGACTCTCTCAGTCTAGCCATCAGTGTGGATGGTAAGCTATACTAAAGCAAAGTTGAGTACCCAAGGCCTAAAATAAGGACTTCCATAAATTTGAAGTGAAGTCAAAGTCCCGATCACTAACTAGCCTTTTTGGTAAACCATGAGGCTTGAAGACCTCCTTGATGAGTAATCGGGCAATATCAGAAGGTTTGAAGGTTTTCTTTGCCGGTATAAGATGAGCTACTTTGGTGATCAAGTCCACCACTATAAAAATGGAATCATATCCTCCTTGCACAGTGGGGAGACGTGACAAAATCCATACTAATGCATTCCGACTTCATTAGAGGAATATCCAAGGGTTCAAGCTTTCCAAGCATCTTGACTCTCCAAGGGTTCAAGCTTTCTAGGCATCTTGACTCTTCCAGCTTTGATCCTTTGAAATGAGAGACATTGCTTCAAGTATCAAAACCCTAAGGATCAGTCTTACAAGAAGCCCCAACCAAATTCTCCCAACTACACCCGAGGTGGGCCAACCATCCTCTTTGTTCCTTGCACATATACTGCTTCTACTAGAGAGGCCCTTGTGTGTTTCCATTGCAATGAGTAGAGCAACTTTAAAGCCAATTTCCCAAAGCTTGCAACATCCTTTCCTCAAAGTGGTCGAGTAAATCAAGGCCGTGGAACCCCCATCCACCAAGGTGCAAGAGATGGTGGATGTGGCATAGGTCGCGGAGTAGTTGCCCCCGCCAATGTTCTAAATGAAGAACCAACTTTGGAAATGGTGAAAGAAGAGTGTGCCACCATCTATGCAGTGGTAGAGCGTCAAGGTCCTAATGAGGAATATGGTGTTATTCAAACCCCAGCTACTCATCATGGTAAGCCATTCCATTTTTTGATTGATTGTTGCGGCAATACCCAAACCATTCGTTTATTTCTCCAAGGTGTTTACGGAAATCAGACCTAGATCAAAAACCAACTAGGAAAATTGTTGTAGAGAAGGAAGTAATATGTCATCACTCTGTAGGAAACCTTGATTTTGAATTGGGTAGTGAACATACTCATGGCCTTTTTAGAGTCCCACCATTTGGCATTTATGATGGCATCCTTGGGATGGACTAGTTTGTCACAAACAATGCTAGTATTCACTATAACCAGGGAAGTATCACTTTTAACAATGAGCATAGCCAAGTAGTACTAGTTCAGGGAAAGACATGTAAAGCCAAGTCTAGGGTAGTCAAATTAAACATCTTCTCAAGGAAGCATGTAAGGGACAACAAGTTTTCCTCGTCAAGCTCAACAAAGCTACTGAGCCCAGTAAATGATCAAAACCATCTTGGCTCCAAGAATTCTCTGACATCTTTCCTGTGAGAGCTTACACGACTACCACCCCCTCGAGAAGTCGACCATCAAATCGAGCTAATTCCTGGTGCTCAAACTATCCCCAAAAGGTCCTATAAGATGTCTCTCCCTGAAGCCATTGAGCTCAAGGACAAACTTTGCCACTGAGCAAGGATTTGTATGACTGTCGAACAAGGACCCTATCCCTCACATCGACGAGCTTCTTGGCAGGCTTCATAGGGCCAAGGTTTTCTCTAAGATAGATTTAAGGTCTTGCTACTATCAGATCAGAGTCAAGGAAGCAGATATATCCAAGATAGCTTTCAATACCCATTATGGCCACTATGAGTTCACTGATGTCATTCGGGTTAACCAATGCTCCTCCAACTTTCAACTGCCTAATGCAAGATATATTCCATCCCTACGTGGATAAATTTATTCTTGTTTTTTTAATGACATTCTAGTCTACTCCAAGTCGGTGGAAGAGCATGAGGAGCATGTGTGTAGAGTTCTGAAATCCTACAAGTCGGTGGAAGAGCATGAGGAGCATGTGTGTAGAGTTCTGAAATCCTACAAGAATATGACTTCGACATAAAATTCTTCCCTGGGGAGGATAATGTGGTAGCAAACGCACTTAGCCACAAATCTTTCTTGAGTGCAATTTCTATGCCAAATGATCCCATACTGGTCAAGGTGAAAGAATTCACATTTCATTATCCTAACTACCAAAGGATGGTGAATTTAGTCAAAGAAGGGGGAACTTCAGAGAAGGAGAAAAATATAATCAAGGGTTACTTCACCCATGATGGGTGCCTCTACTTCAATCACGGGCTATGTATTCCTAATAAGGACGCTTCACTAAAGAAGTTAATCCTCCACGATGAAGCTCATGATAGACCCGCCCGGTAGGGCACCCAAGATATGCAAAGACCTTGAATTCTCTAAAAAGAAGCTATCATTGGGCAGGCTTGAAAAATGATGTCCTGATTGAGAGTGCGATCTCTTCTAGGGCCTAGCTTTACGAGACTTTAGCTCCTTCACAAGAGGTTTGACTCATATGAGAGCATCTTGTAATGTACTCTGCCTCATTGCTTCAAGGTGAGAATCCAAAGGTTCATTCAAGCCTTTGCAGAAGAAGTGGGCTACCTGCTAGGAGGTAATCATGGGTGGGGTATATTTCCATAGAGTGATGAACTTAGAGTAGTACTCCTCTAGAGTTAAGGTGAGCTACTTGAGACTAATGAACTCATTCATCTTGATAGATTCATGAGATGGGGGAAGATACCGCTACTTCACATCTTATTTGATGTCATCCTAGGTTTGGGAATGTTTGATAACTTCCTTATTGTGGCACCATTGCTTCCACCAAAGCTTAGTGTTCCTAGTGAGGCAAAATTGTGCCTGGCGGCTAAGAAGTAATCATCCATTGCTTCAATCCATACCTCCGCATGCTTCTCAATTTTTGAACCTTCCCCTTTAAAGGAGGGAAGTTGCATCTATTTTAGTAGGAGCTTCTTTTCCTGTGTGTCTATGTATAGAGCATTGGGGGGAGGAAAGTGATCATCTTGGCCATCATTACAAGATTAAATTTAGGATCACGAGACTTATACTTTACACTATGCTCATGATATAAAAGTAAAACCTTGAAATCATTTTATTTCTCAATTCAAATATTTACAAGCACAAGATTGATTACAAGGATTTGAGACTAATGTATTTAGTATTATTCATTTTTAAAAAAAAGAGACTTCTAGGCTTAACTAGGGCATAAGACTTGAGCGGTTCACGTAGGTGAAATATGGGGGTTCCACCACCATGGTTTCTAGGATATGGAAAACTGATAGTAGGGGAGGTAGACTATGGATTGTATTGCATTCCGTAACATCTACTCGGTTGGTAGGTAAGACTTGCATTACTTGGTCATACACCCAACCATTCCGTAACATCTACTTGGTTGGTAGGTAAGACTTGCATTACTTGGTCATACACCCAACCATTCTATGGTATATGGTTCCCTTCTATGGTCACGTAACTATCTGGTTTAGGGGTACCCATAAACCAGAATAAATGAACCATCTTCAGCTTCTCAATCCAACAAACCCGCTTCAAATCGATAGGTGAGATTCTCAATTCAGTTTGGTCGAATGATGAAGTACCTCGGCCTACAATTCCAAAAGTGGTCTCTACCCCACCCTCTTTGGATATGAGAGGGATAAAGGAGGGACAATTTCTTGAGTATTTTCATCATCGTATCGCGGAATTTAAAATTCAAGGAACGACAAGCTATCTCAAAGATGCATTGGAAGACCAAGAATCTGGAGTAAGTGTCTTCCTCCTCCTACAATCATTCATTCACCAAATCAATATGTACTAGTAAGGTATTTTATCAAGCAACACCTAATTGAGGTAAAAGGGATAATTTCTCGAGTATTTGCATCATTGTATCGTGGAACAACAAGCTGTCTTTAAGATGCATTGGAAGACTAGGAATCTAGATTAAGTGTCTTCCTCCTCCTACAATCATTCATTCACCAAATCAAGTTGTACTAGTAATGTATTTTATCAAGCAACATCTAATTGAGGTAAAACATATATATTTTAAAACAACCCTAAATGACAAATCCTAAGGACTAAAAATGTGCTCTGATACCAATTTAAGGTCTCCAACCTAAAAAGGGGAATCCTTAAGATAGTCTACTAAGCCTTTAAAAGAATTTCCTAGTCAACGACACCTTGACCGTGTAGAGATACGAGGATATGACTACTGATAAGACCTAGCTCTAACGCAGGGGGAGCATGGTCTCCTATTAACACCTTGACCATGTAGAGATACAAGGATATGACTCCTAGCTCTATCGCAGCAGGGGGAGCATGGTCTCCTAAATAGTTCTAAAAATCAAATCACCCATAGAGTGATCGACCTATCTTGGGTAACCTTTATCCTTGATTCCTAGAAGCAACGCGTTTTTCTCCATATGGCCGCTGACCTAATCCTCTAAAATAGAATTGCCCAGGGAATTATTTACCTAGCGTAGTGCGATTGATTTGATTTGTTAGAAAGCTACCCGACTAATCGAGTCCACCCGTCCATAGGATGGTGCCATCAAGGCGATCCACCCACTTTCCCCCCAACGTAGTTCGATTCGTTTGATTTGTTAAAAAGCTACCCAACTAATCAAGTCCCCCTCCTGTCCATAGGATGGTGCCATTAGGGTGATCCACCCTCCCACGTCCCACCTAACTCACTCGTTATTTTTGTTTTCTAATTAATCCTACCACACTTTATGACATATATAGACAGGTTCATTAATTTGGAATCTTACACGTTGTTCATTAAAACAGCCACTTAACTTAAAATAATGATACAACAATACTAGAAACAAAGGAATTAATAAAATAATTATAATAATTATAAATGTTTAAATCCAACTATAGCCAAATCCAAGTTCTCTTATTCCATGTTTTATTTTACCGATAATCTATGATTCGTCCTTCGATCTCCATCGACTAGGAAATCCCTATGGGACCATACACCTCATCGTTGTTGGTAGCCAACGAGAACTCAAGCCGGCATGTCGCCCTCTCCACTCCGTCACGTGATTCTTCCGCTCCTTCGGAGGGATGCCTACACGCTAGCGTGGGCTTATTTAGCGCACTAGCCTAGGCCCGGAGAACTAGACAGCATCCATAACTCTTCCTCCCAAAGGGGTGAGTTCCAATTTTCCAATGGTATGAGGGATACCTTGGGCCGACTCCGGGCCTCACTAACGTTGGCGCCTGCCTACACGAACACAGAAATGGGGTTAGCATCAAGGTAAGGAGAAGATGTACCTCTACTTTAATTTAAGCAAGTTAGTAATACAATCATTTAACTTAAACTCATAAGATACAAGAAACCATATTATCTTTAATTTAAGCAAGTTAGTAATACAATCATTTAACATAAACTCATAAGATACAAGAAACCATATTATCTTTTCGAGAAAGCAAAAATTTTACAAGAATTTTAATATTTTCAAAACAAGGGAAAAATATAACGTCCTTTATCTTTTTAATTAATGCTAACATCAAGGATTAATCCAAAAACCTCTTTTTAAATTATTTTTAAGCTAACCTGGCCATTTCCTCCATGAGGAACTCCCAAGGGAAGAGTTGGGGCTGCGTTCGAACCATTCTGTCTTGTGTCATCATGCATGCTTCTCAAGGTAGCATTTTAACGTCTCAAGGAGGAGCCATACTATCCATTGTCTCGTAGCTCGCACAACCCGTGAACTCAATGCTCGAAACGGATTGCAATTTGGAGTTGGTTTGCTCACTTTATAAGCAAAAGACTCACCCGTGGAAAACCACCTCTTATAGAAAAAGTGTGTTTGCTTAAGTCTCTTTATATGGGGGGAAGCAAAAAGTAGAGTTTCCTTAAGCTCTGGCTGGAAACTGAACAAGAGGGCGGCTCGGTGGAGGAGGTTCTCCCCTTAAGTCTATCGGGGGGGAGAGAAGTGTAGGACACCCCCTCCACAAGACAAGAGGGTTGGCTATGAGAGCTTGGCTAGAGAGGGCTTGGTTGGAGAGGGTTGTCCACGAAGAGCCTCCACACAGAGAGGTGGCCTACTAGGGGTAGAGGGGGTACTGGGGCTAGGAGGTTTATATAGGGTCATGTATACGGGTAAGGAGGGAGCAAAGAGAGGTGGAAAGGATGGTGTACATGAAACGTACGCTGGCATGTGGTTGCATGGGCCTGTAGAAAGAGTGGTGCCTGTAGGCGGGATAAAGGTGGGATACGCATATACCTTCCAAACATGGGAGGTCGCATGGGTATCCACGTGGTCAGTTTTTGGTTCTTTTGTGGGTGCCTAGTATGTTTATGGTCTAGGGTAAAGTCCTTTGATGCACGTTTTCCAAGGAGACATCTTTTTGGGGCGAGGACTCCTTTTTGGGGTTTTGGCCTTAATATGCATGCCAGTGCATCCCACGAAACTGCCAAAAAAAATTTCAATGAAATTGTTTGGGGTGTTTTCTTGGTCGCAGGGGTGCGGTCTAAAGAGAATGTGCGAGAGAGAGAGAGAGAGAGAGAGAGAGAGAGATCTTGAGTTCCTTGTTGCAAGCACACACACACACACACAAGAGAGAGAGCAAGACACAAGAGAGAGATGGATGGCTGAATTTTCTTCTATCTTCTTCTCTTCTCTACAACGATATAACTAAAAGATAAGAGTACATACATAAAGGAAAAGTACTCTCCTACAACAACATACAAAATGGTTGGTCTATAGTGTGAACCCGACTATATGAGAGCCGGTGCTATAACTATGCCATAACTCTAGTACTCCAAAGTGGCTGTCACACAACGTGTCATCCACTGGTGACATATCGACCATAATCTCACTAACCATGCCAGTGACATAAGTGCGGAAGCTGTCACCCAGGCCAGTCATCAATTTCCACACCTTAGCACTAGTTGAGCTCGATACCTCAACACTCCCCCTCGAGCTCAACTCCACACGTTGCACTCCAAGTAAGCTCCTAAATGTATGGAGCTTCTCTGTGCCCAATGCCTTTGTGAAGATGTCAGCCACCTGATCCTCTCTGCTAACATATACCAAATCTACATCACTTGTTGCTAGAACCTTCTCCCTCACAAAGTGATAGTGCACCTCAATGTGCTTAGTTCTAGCATGGTATATTGGGTTACGGGCTAGCTGTAAGCTACTCATTTTGTCACAATAAATGAGAGTTACCCTATCCATGGGCTCACCCATATCACCAAGTAGCTTCTGAAACCAAGCTACCTCACAAGCTGCCATAGCAGCGCCCCTGTACTCTACTTCTGTACTCGACAAGGGAGTTGTTGGCTGCTTCTTACTGCTCCAACTCATAGCAGCACTCCCAAATGAGAACATAGAACCACTACTAGCCCAATCAGCATCTATGTACCCATGTAGTTGCAACTCTATACCAACCTCATAGAAAAGTCCATAATCAATTGTGAACTTTATGTACCTGAGAATCCGTCTAGCAACATCCAATTATGGCTTCCTAGGGGCCTGCATAAGCTGACTCACAAGTCCAACAACATAGCTCAAGTCTATATGTGTCTGTATGTAGTGGGGTTCTCCAAAAGCTCACCTATATCTACGAAAAAGCTTTGTGTTTTGCTCTAATGGCACTGAAATAGGCTTACAACCTATCATACTATACTTGGACAACATGTCCAAGCCATATTGCCTCTACAATAACAAAATGCCATGAGGTTATCTCACCACCTCTATGCCCAAGAAATACCACAGCTCACCCAGATCCTTCCTCTCAAACTTTTGCTTCAAAAGCCTCCTGACATCATGTATGTCAACATCACTATCACTAGTGATAATCAAGTCATCCACATAAATGACTAATAGCATGATCCCTCTATCTTTCCTTTTCACATAAAGTAAAAAATTTACATTGGATATCTGAAATCCAATGGTAACAAGATACTCCCCGATCTTGTTTGACCATGCTCTGGGTGCCTACTTCAAGCCATACAAGGCTTTATGTAACCTGCACACAAAATCTGGTGTATATCACTCTCATAACCTGGTGGCTACATCATGTAAACTTCTTCTCTTGCAAATCACCATGCAAGAAGGCATTCTTTACATCCAACTATGTAAAGATCAACCCTTTGTTGCAGCCATAGCAATGACAGCTCTCATGGTTGCCATTCTTGCAATCGGGCTGAATGTCTCTTCATAGTCAATGCCATAAGTCTGCGTATAGCCTTTGGCCACCAATCTTGCCTTATACCTGCATACTCAACCATCAGCATTATGCTTGAGTCTACGTACATCCAATTTCCTTCTTTCCCTTAGACAAAGGCACTAACTCCCATGTTGAATTTAAATCCGATGCTGCCATCTCCGCATTCATGGCATCTTCCCATTTCTTATTTCCAAGTGCCTGCTCAAAACAAGTGGGCTCCAATTTCTATATTGCATAACATCTAAATGGCCTTGCACTGACATGCTTTTCATGTGGGAAAGCATGTTTGGCCTGCTTACCAAGCTGGCATGCTTCACATACTTTATGCATACCATCAACCTTAAACTTTGGCACACCTGCAATAATATTTTTGGCTTACATAGACTTCAGACACTGTACATTCACATGACCAATGTGCTTGAGCCATATGTCAATATTTGCAATGACACATGTTCCATGCACAAACATGGCTACCTTTACTTTAGGCATGTTCACATCCAAAGTAAACATCATGCCATTTCTGTTACCCTTAGCAAACCAAGCGACACTGATTTTTGAAGTCATCCACAAAACATCCTTGAGGATTAAATGTCACTTGCAGACCCTACTGCTCAACCATATGTCCAACAGAAACTGGGTTCTTTGTAATATTTGGGACATGAAGTACATCTACCAAGTATTTCATTTTGCCATCCGTCATAGACAATGGTACTTTACCAACATGCGGAGTATCATCACATGTTTCTACATAACCTGGTTTTTTCATTTTCTACATATCTCTAAACCACTCAGCATGACTGGTCATATGGTTAGAGGCATCAAAATCCACATACCATGCATCTTGAGATCTTGACACATCCCCTGTTATGGAACTGAGCATGTGCCGCATCACAAACAACTGCTCACTTCTGTCATCACCTCCCTGTTTACTAGATGGTGCATAGTTGCCTTGCTACAACTTTTCACTTTTAATGTCATTTTGCTTTTTATAGCAGTCCTTTGCCATGTGCCCTGGTTTACCACTAATAGCACTCTATGCTATTTTCATTTTGATTTGTTTGCCAATCACCTTGGCCTCTTTGGCTCCCCCTGCCTCTAAACTGGTCTCTTCCACCTATGTATGATTATTGCATGTGCTGTGAATCATTGAACTATTGTTGTCCAAAATTATAAATTCCTTTTCGGCCACACCACCTTGGCCTCGACCACGACCTTTGTCTCTACCTAAAGTAGAGTAAAATTCATGTTCTGATGTGTTCTTGCTTTGTGAAGAAGAGTCCTCACCTAATGACTTTTCTTGTATTATTAGGATAGACATCAAGGCCTGAAAGTTGGGAATATTCTCCCTAACTGCAATGGAGGTCTTAAATGGCTTGTACTCTTTGCCAAGCCCATTCAAACAAAAACTCACCAAATCATCATCTTCCACCAATATATTAATGGACCTAAGGGATTCAACAATGCCATTGATCTTTGAAGCATACTCATTGATAGACATGCTTTTCTTTTCCTCCACAGTATGCAGATCTTGCTTTAGCTGCAATTTCCTTGCCTTTATTTGGTCTAGAACATCTGCCAACAGATTCTTCCACGCAACTGCTGGAGTGTTGGAATCATGAATGTGTCCTATCATCTTGTCTATGACACTAATTGAAAGCCAATACATGACTTTCCTTGCACCTTGATTCTAATCCTTGAATGCCTTTATATCTACTGGAGTGGCATTCTCTTTAGACAACTCTGGAGACTCCTCATTGTCTCCCTCCACATAGTCTCAAAATCCTTTACCCATCAAGAAAATGGTCATTCTGAACTTCCAAGCATGGAAGTTGTTCTTATCCAGCTTCTCGCTAACAATCTAATTGATTCCGTCAGACATGTTCTCCTACAACAATCAAAAAACTGTAACAGACAATTTATGTATGCAACCTGTAACACAGTAGTATCTTCTATGACTACTACAACGTTACTTTAGCATAACCTGTAGGTCGCTAGATCTGACCAAAGTACATGTACGTACACCCAATGTCACAATACATGTGCAAACACTGCTTGCACTCCCAAAATGCACTACTACACTGCAACAGTAACCAAATTTCGACCAAAGATAGTTCTTAATAAGAACTTCCCAAAACTGTTGAAAATAACTTGCAGTGATAGAACGGAGATCGAGATGCGCTCAAAACATGATTCTGGCACAAAACGTTATTTTGATTGGGTACCACACAGGCTTCTCCAAGCTTGCGAAAGAGAGCTCCTCAATTGAAGATGTGTAGCTCCTGGGGATATTGAGGGGTGTTGTACCTAAACCAAGAAGGAAAAGAGATGATACTCTTACCCATGTACGGCTTCCTTGCTTGCCTCCTTAGCTCTCACACACGACCTCTCACACACGAACCGGAGCTCTGATACCATAAAGAGAATGTGGGGAAGAGAGAGAGCTTGAGTTCCTTGCATGCAAAGACACACACACACAAGAGAGTGCAAGACATAAAAGAGAGATAGATGGCTGAATTTTCTTCTATCTTCTTCTCTTCTCTACAACCATATAACTAAAAGATAAGAGTACATACATAAAGGGAAAGTACTCTCCTACAACAACATACAATATGGTCAGTCTATAGTGTTATGAGCTGGCACTATAACTATGACATAATTCTAGTACTCCAAAGTGGCTGTCTGTCATCCACCACTGGCGGCATATTGACCAAAATCTCACCAACCATGCAAGTGGCATAAGTGTGAAAGCTATCACCCAGGTGGGTCATCAATGTCTGTCGTAGCACTAGTTGAGCTTGATATCGCAACACAGTCAATCGGACACCCCAACAAGCATCTATTAAGGTCGGAAGTTTATCGTAATTTAACTAAAAATTTACGTAGAGGCTCATTCTAGTGTCCATTATGAGTGATATAAAATCCTATACTAGGATATAACCACGCGTAGATTTCAAATTTGAACTCAGAATTTTAAAATTCCAACTAGAAATAGCTCAATTATTAAAATGTTGATTTTTACACTATAAAAAGGACCATAATTTCATCTATTAAATGGACATATATTATTATTGAAGATGTGCATGTTACAATACCTTTTTCTAGGGATGCTCACACATAAGCTGCATGACCAAAGAGTCAAAGAAAGAAAAATTAAAAGAGTCAAAGAAAGCAATGCGTTGGAGTTTTCACCGGAAGGAGCTTCTATACGGGCACACCTTTAGCCACACATGCCTACCATATGTGTAATATATTCACAGGCTCTACATATAATAGACACTAGGCACCATTCTTTCAAGAACCTGTATTAAGTCTCATCCACAAAACGACAGTCGTCTAGGTACATTTCTAGATGGGGAGACCATGGCGACAAGCCTAGCCCGAGGTACAACCCATCACCTAGATCCTCCTCAAATCAACAGAAATGTCATATGGTCTAGTGTTTGACCGCACCAACTCTTTGTCCACCTTTCCTCTTTCCCTATTTCTCACCAATTTGAAATCACTTGAGCCATTGTGGCTACCTAGCTCCATTGTAGCTATACGCAAAGCTAGCTATCCTACCTCACTAATCTAATGATCTTGACCCCAATAAAAGGGATGCTGAGTAAATGTCAAAGAAAGCACCAAAGAGAGTAGTTGATTTAGATGAGACTTCATGTTGAAGGAGTACACACACAGGCGCACATTCAATCCATTACCCAGTCACATCACCTACATACTTCTTCACTATGGGTATCACATTTTTTTTACATCTCGCACCTATGCATGCAGACGTGCACTTGTAACTAACCTTTGTCAATGCCAATCTTTAGAAACATCTCTCGATGGGGAGACCATGGCGAGCGAAGCTTGGCCCATGAAATAACCCATCGCCTCGAGAACCCTCGAGGCGGTGGTACCTGTAAGGTCAAGAATCCTCAACCTTGCAGGAACCTCCAAAGATCTTCAATGCGTATAACCTCTGCTTTTTTGACTCCACTTAAACACCAACACAACCCAACCTGGCTGACGTATTCGTAATGAAGCCACCTAATCTTTAGGCACCATGCTATGAGTTTGAGACATACTGTCATATTATGCCAAGAAGACCCAGACCGTCATCTACCCATGCAAATCATTCCATGAGGGTTCTGGCACTCATTCTTCCAAATCATAAGGTGTGGTCTGCTTCTACCAACTATCTAATTTAGAAGGGTCCATGCCATCTCCACATGGCACTGTCCACAAGTAGAAGGAGGTCTCACATGAATAACTTCTCCACTGCCCACCACTTTTCATAAGAACATCAGGGAGCACCAGCAAATTGTGCCACTACATTGATTTCTACACAGCATTGTCTACTACAGCCCACCATCATCAAGGCTTCGAAGAGAAAACCTCCTTCAAGAAGGGGAGCATGCCAACAGAGTCAACTAAGGGATTGGAACAACCACACGGAAGCAGTATCTCGAAGCTCGGCTCAATGTGAGATTACTAAGCGTGTACAGGGATGCACATTTACTGTGGCGGTGCCCCAACTCTCCCACCGACTGCCCCAACATTCCCCATGCTACAAGCCTCTAACTCCTCAGCCTACCACTCATGACGTCTCTCTCCTCTCTGTGTCTCTCTCAATCTTCAGTGGAGACAGAGATATTTTAAATTCTCTTCTAATCTCTCTCTCCCTCTCTTGTGTGTGGGTGGGTGAGTGAGTGCTCAAACTTAAGTAGAGGCAAAGATACTTAAAATTATCTTGTAATCTCTCAATCTCTCTTTCTCTCTTGTGTGTCTGTGTGAGAGTGCGACAGAGACAGGGAGAGATGAATTAAAACAAAAACTTGGAATTACTCTCATCCCTCTAAATAAATGTACGAGAGAGAGAGAGAGAGAGAGAGAGAGAGAGACGAGCGCACGCTCGTTCCAATCATGTGGCACCCAACTTGGAGATGGTTTGCAAGAGCTCTACTACTGCTAACGGTGGTTATGACCACTGTATGCAATGAACTAAGTTGATTTGTTTACCTCTATAGATAGTTTGGGTCTAATTTATCTCGTCATGCTTTTTATAGAATGTTCATTAGATTGGCACGCATCAATTCGACTCATAACCACCTTGTTTTCTTGCTATTAATTGGAAAGAAAGCACATGCAGATGGAAATTGTCTTCTGTATTGATAAAAGGCAAGCTTACAGATGATGTTGCAAGGTTCCGTGAAAGCCAAGGCTAAGGCATTTGAAGCGTACCCTTCAGCTTTTGGATCGAATGACGAATGTTTTTGCAAGAGAAAGGCAGTATGCTTGTACTTCCTAATCATTCTTGTGTGGACCCTCAAGTGGCTTGAAAGATAAAATATGACTGTCTAGGCCCCTTGAATGTGAGGTTTTGCCTCGAGGGCTATAACCCAATGGTAACGGCACCTTCTAAGTGATGGCATGTAATTTTGTACCAAGTCTTGCAATACAAAGAATGTGAGTTTTTTATCACCTAATTTCAAATGATTTGAAGGCAAACCTCTTACTAGTTTTAAATGAGTGTAAGGCATTTAAACTAAAACCTCTAAAAATGTAGGAATTTTAAACTAAAACCGACATCAGGTGACAATCAACTCAAAGCATGACATGTCCACCATGCACACACCCCATACCATATCCATCAAACCCTTCTCTACATAGCCCGCTTTCCCATCATGGTCTCCATTGAGCAACCCAAATATATATATATATATATATATATATATAGAAAAAACATACTTCGTGTCTGTCTACCAATAGCATATGTATATGCATCAGCTCATTTACATTTATCATATCAGCCTAGAGTATCTTGCAACAAAATAGAACGACAAATTCAAACACACACGTCTGACTTGAATGTCAATTTATCAGTAACACCCACAATTGACACCTCCATCTCTTTTGGGTAATTTCAACAACACACATGCTTTCAATTGCTCAAAATTAACCTCAAAATATTCCTGATGTTGGGAGCCAGCCTCCTTTAAGGTGAAGTTTTTTTTTTTTAGTAAAAGTTTCCTAATATTTTAGCTTTGAATCTTTTGAGAGCAGGTGAGCACAGCTTAAGTTTTCAGATGGGTACAAATATATCATTGCTTTTAGGGCCGCAGTTGTTGCACTCATTACTACCAAAATAATAATAATTGGTGATTAAGTTGAGAGAAGACTTTCCAAGAAAAAAGCTGCATTCACAATCCGAAGACTAAGAGCACCACCACAATTGGTTGATTCTCCAAGAGAGACTTCATAGCACCAGCATTTATTGGCATTATCAAGCTAAGGAGACTCCAAAACTCCTGTTTGTTACTCCCAACTCTACAAAGCATCAAAGGTCTCCAACCTATAATGTTGTATTCACATCTAGTTGAGTCGCCTTTTTCCATCAAACCTAGCCTTACAAACAAAAGCACCGAGAAAAAGAATATAAACCTTTTTGTTAAAAATGCAGTGCACCAGGCATAAGCGGTCTTGTGCACAATGAACTGGGTCTTCAAAGAGGAACAATTGCAGGTCTTAGTTCAAAGATATAATTGTGCAATTGGTGGACTAACTTGTCTCTCCCATGCATGAATTATTGGATAGTTAAAACACAAGTTTTTAAAAGCTGCGTGATCCACTTCAAAGGCAAAGGTTTGGTTTTTTTCTTTTTGGGTTTTGGTTGGGAGGGGGTGGGATTTTGGTTTTTTTTTCTTTTTCTTTTAGAGAAGTGTGTGTGTGTGTGGGGGGGGGGGGGGGGGGGGGGGGGGGGCAGCGCTTGATTGCTTAGGGTTCGACATGGAAAAGTACTGCTTTCAGCACATGATTGCCTGGTCTATCCCATCTGCTGAGGAATATAGTATCCATACAAACATAAATAACATATTTACGGAAACACTCCAAAACATGTGAGTTACAAGTCTGTTCCATGGTGCATTGCAAGCCTACAAACATGTAAGTAATCAAAGGACTGCTTCAACTGGCTTCTAGATGAAGCCGACGATAGGATATAGCACCAAACTGCAGTCAGTGCCTCACCAAGCACAAACAAGTTGCTAGATCCTTTCTGAACCATTCCCCAAAGTCCTTGCTATGGGTCAAGCTTAAAACTACAAAATAATGAGCAAACAGGAGAACCTACAGCAGCCCATTTCATATGGCCAACTTGTTAGGCGTCCTCACAACGCTTGTGCCTACCTCCCAGACATATTACAACACTCTGATTATATACTAAAATAATAAACCAATCTTGGCAAAACTGCATTCTACATGATCGTGCAGAAGCTTTTCTTCCCTTCCGCAGCTACAGGCTGCTGTGAAAACCTGTTTGATTCTGATGGATTGTATGAAAATTCTGTGGTGTCCAGTCCATACTGCAAGGTAGAACACATGTATGAAATTATAAGGCTATGAATGTGTGATGTAAGAAAAAAACATAGCTGACCAACAATCAACAAAAAAGTGCCTCAAACACCACTACGAGGGATCACGTACTTTTTCTCTCATCCTTGTACTCCATGCATCAGTGCGAGCAGGACGATTTTCAGCACTAGCAGCAGAAGTACCAGTTCCTGACGTCGTTTGCCTGTTCAATAAAGGTTGCCGGCTTGCTCTCGGAGCTAGATAATCATCATCACTGTCATAATCTTTTTCCCGTTTTGCTCCCAATGCACGCAAAATGACAGCCAGAAGTAAAGCAAAGGCCTGTCCAAATAACACATCATATGGAATCTCTCTCTCTCTCTCTCTCTCTCTCTCTCTCTCTCTCAAGCTGATTTTCGTTTGCTGCTGCTGCATAAAATGTAGTGCTCTTACCACTTTCTCAGATATCCAAAGAGACTGCAACACCATTGTGATGTCTTGCAGAAATTGTGCCACCACAGAGAAATTGTAAGTCAATCTGGTAAGATCGAGGGTATAATCCTCCACACTGGCTTACTTGGTGGACAGCTAAAGGCAACAGTAATAGTCTTGGTTAGGGCTGCAGGATCAGAAAGGATTATCTATGATGTCCATGGAAGAAGGTGAGAAGGAGAAATGTTGCACAACTCCATGATAGATTCTATTGATGTGATAGCAGAGATGTTCACTCACCAAGTACATAGCCTAGAGGTTCAGGTTCATCTATGTCACATGCACCCTGCACAGTGGTGCTATGTGACACACTGGCTTAGCATTCAATGTAACTAGACATCATTAGTACCCTTTTTTAGGAATTTGTCATATGCCATGGCCCCATTGTGAGCTCCAGTCCGGGACATGTTAGGCACGAGCTACATAGTTCAGTATCTCAGCCTTCGGTGTCAGGTCGGTCCCTTAACCCACTTGGAGAACAAGCATTTAAGTCATCTAAGGCTAGGCATGTTAAATCAGTCCATTAGTTGCATAAAATAAACCACATTAAGGCATGTAGATGCATGGGTATATGGCTCAGGCCATTGGCCAGCCCATGGGGCAGCCCCTAGTGCAGTCGGCCAGCATGGGCTTCACATAAACACCAGTCGGCCAGCCTCGTGATAAATCACATCACGCATGTGAACTAGGCGCAGCAAATAACAGCATTACATGCTTATTTATCAAGTCGTGGGACTTTTTCTCCTGGCCGACAACAGTAAAGCTCAGCCAACCAGCAGCATGTGGTACTATATAAGCAGCCCATAGATCCCTTGCATAAATCATCTCATTTCACAGATGTTCCATCAAGTAGAAAGTGCATGTGTGCCTAAACGCCTCCGGGTTTTCTAGAGCATACAATCAGCCTTCAAGCACCCCGTGCTTCATCCCCCAGGCAGCATAGAAGATGCTCTCATCCTCAGCCAGCATATAGTGCATATCCTCAGCACTTTTAGACTTGCATAAGTGGCTTCATAGAGTCTTCTACAGTGCTATTGGGTCAGCATATGGTTCAGCCTGCGTTCAGTCTTCCTCGTCCTTGCGTTTGGCAATCCTCGATCATCATTCACATCATTGTACAAAGTTCTCCAAAGTAATACAAGCAAATACTCCTGCTTCTTCATTGGGACTTCATGGAAGGTGAAATAGAGCAGCCTTCAACAAGATTATGACTCCGGGTGCCATGCCAAAGAGGCTATCAGAGGGTCTGATACACTTGATTCCTAAGGAGGGTGGTGACAGATTGGAGATCGGCAATGGAGACCCATGGACCGCCTACAAGATTTTGGTCAGGGCCATCACCGGAGACTTCTGCCCTTCCTCCCCGACTTGATTCATGATACTCATATAGGTTTTGTTCATGATCGGAGCATTTTGGACATCTTCACTTTCTAGGAGGCGCCAACTTTGGCCAAGATCCGCTAGCAAGATCTCATTGTGCTCCTAGATTTTGAGAAAACCTATGATAGAGTTCATTGGGGCTTTCTAGAGGGGACGATGGGCCAGATTGAATTTCTAGAGTGGATCCATGGTGTTTCCGGACTTTACTCGGCCTCTCACAGCCACGTTCTCATTCAAGGAGCCAGAGGTGATAGATTTCCCCTTTTGTCGCTCGGTCCAGCATGGCTGCCCTCTAGCATGTTATCTCTTTCTATTTGTTGCCGGGGTTACATTCCGACAGCTCCCCCCAGTGGCTCAAGAGAGAGGCTTGACTTGGATCTAAGGCAGAGACAGTCTCAGCCTCGACATCAACTCTGCCATTCCTCCGGAGTGGCTGATCCCAATACCTGACCCTATTCCCCTGCAATGGCTGGGAGTGTTTACCAGACATGATATTCTCCTGGCAATTCATGGCACGGATGAGAGCTTCGCCTTGCTCACTTTAACAATTGGACTTAATGGCAGATTAGTGAGATCAGATCTCCCCTTGGAGGACTTCAGGGGATGCATGCTATATAGGGTGAGGGTGATCAGATTCCATGCACATGAGCGGCACATTGACCCACCACCGGCCAAGGTGGCCAAGGAGAGACTCAAGTGTGTATGGATTTGGGAGAGCCGGCCCATCACGCCCCTTCAGTGGGACCCGAGGGAGTGGACTTGGTGTGATCCTGCAAACGAGGAGACTCCGGGCACCCCATTTTTTGCATACACTATATGGCTTGGCCGTAGGATCCAGATGGCCAAAGTCGAGGGCACTCTGGCCGCAGCAAGACACTGGCAATCACAAGGCCTCTCACCCCACTTTCTCTTAGATTTCTGGAAGAGGCTCTAGGACAACTTTCGACCTCAGAAGATCACTCTCTTGTTGTGGATGTTGGCACAAAGGAGTTTGATTGTTGGCACGTGGTTGGCCATTGGAAGTAGACCAGCAGCATGCTCGAGATGTGGCCGTCCCCAGGAGTCTCTGCGACATTGTCTTTGGGAATGCCCGAAGGCTCGGCAGATTTGGCAACGGATTCTCCGCATCTTTCACTATGGACAGGGCCTCTTCCCATACTATTACACGGGGCAGTAATGCATATACTGAGACAAATTGTAAATAGCCGGCATATAACAAATCAAAATGCCCAGCAAATAATGGCTTTTTATCCTGTTCTCGAGCAAAACCTAACATTAATTATAAAAAGAAGCACCATCATGCTGATTTTTAGTAAAAGCATGTGAGTGGTCTAAAATGATCAACAAAGGCAATACTCCCCTGAAAGCTTGCCAACATCCAAAGGACCTCAAAATCTGATCCAAAGTGGATTATTCAAAAGAAAGCTTGCCAGCTTCCAAAGGAGCATTGTGATATTCACTTTACACTCCTTCGACTTGCATAACCAAATCCTATAGCACAGAATCTCATGTTCCAAACCTCACATCTTCACAGTTGATTTTTGACCAGGTTTCCTTAACACATCCCTTTTTTCTTGTTGCCAGCTAGAGAGCTATCTATAATCAGCTCTTTTTTATAAAGAAAAGCAAGCAACTGAAAAGCCCACTGCACAAGAACACTTTGCATGTTGAAAACCTAGAGTAATAAGAAATTTCAACTATCCAGAAGTTAAGCTCTTCCTTGATAATGTTTCTCTTTTCTTCACTGGCAACCCCGTCATGTGCACAGCCCATACACTCCAGCCAATCAGGAAGCAGGCAACTACAAACCAACATAATTGAAGCGCTTTATACGTGGCACAAATGGGATTGCTGGAATCTCCTACGGCTGGCCTCTGTGCACATGACGACCAGGAATCACAGGTAGGCCACCCAATTCCAGGTCACAGAATGACTCGGCATGAATTGAGGTCGTAGAATTGCTCAGCTCCCACCACCCCTTTCTGGCCAGGAATTGGGGGGCCTAACTGCCATTCCCCACTTCAACTCACAAACAATTCTGCTTAATATTAAAGGCAAGTCAACTCACAAACAATTCTGCTTAATATTAAAAGCAAAATACAACATCACAAAATGTCTACTACGTTGATTTTTGACACATACCTGCACAATAATTGCCGCCAAAGCCACCCACCTAAAAATATCGATTCTATCTTCAATGAATTCCTCTATGCTGTCCAGTTCCCCAGTTGTGTCATCCGGTATTATCTGCGATTAAAAATTGTATTCTTAGACCAATAATGATAGATTACAAAAACTAGCAAATAGGACTAAACCACTAGATATTACCTCTTGCCAGTTGTGATCAAAGAAAATAAACCCAGCTAGGGCCAATTCTAAGATCATGAAAAGCCCAACAAAAACAGAATACTGTTTTCTAGTTTTAAAGAAAACAAAGCTCAGATAAAGAATGAAGAAATTCTTGAAATGAAAAGCTCCAAGGAACATAACAAAACAACCCAGCATTAGCCTAAATAGTGGATACACAAGAAAGACAACACCCATTTGTTGTAGCGGCTGCAATATAACCAGAACATGTGATAAAAGTAATCACGACCCCAACAGCAATAAACACGTACAAGAACCTGTAAAATCAAGTTCGATGCGAGTCAAAAGGTATGCCAAAGCAATCAATGATCCATGCTCCTCACTTCCTTATCATCTTGCAATTTCTTTTCAGCTATTTCCATAAACTATGAGTATGCTACGTCTTTGGTATATCCAATTTTATTCACCATCAATACCTCCATTATGCTATGTACACTTGTCTAGACAAGCAGACAAATGGCAAAATATTCATGCGAGTAATATTAGGTTTTCAGTTCACGAAAAAACTGAGGAGCTTCCAAGGCATAAAATGAAAATACATAACATAAGAAAACTTAAAATGTTACAAATTGTGATGCCCAAAACTTCTTATGGAGGCAAGGTGCTGGGAGAGAGAGAGAGAGAGAGAGAGAGAAATTTCTATTAAATGTCTTCAAAAGATCCGAAGGGTCATCCATCCACAACGTCCAACATAGGTGAGTCAATGACTCACAAGTTGTCACCATTTGGTCCCTTCACCAATCTTGACCATTGATTCACACACTGAGCGGAACCAAGGCGTGAAAGGGGATTTTCCACGGAAGAAAGCTGGAGCACTTCATACAGCATGAGCAACATAGGATTTTATTCAATAAAATGACTTATAATGTTTATAAGCCGGTGTGTTCACACATCATTAAATTTTGGCCAAACATTATTATTATTTGGGCGTGGATTTATGGACATGCGGGACAGCTTGCAGCCCAAAAATTCTATAAAAAGCTAGCGCCCACCTTTTATGAGATGGCAAGTTTGGAGACGACCTTCAGTTGCAAGCGCTTTCTCTCTCTACAGGCCGACCTACTTTGTTTCTCCCTCCTTAGGGACTGGCCGTACAGCAACAGATCCTCTCCTATGATCTGGCCGTACAACAAGTACAGTTGCGGGCAGCTCCTTCCTCCTCTTGCACTAGTCATACTGTGGACAGCAGGCCAGCCAGTTCACTCTTGTGCTGGTCCCACTGTGGACAGCAAGCAAGCCAACTCACCTTCTCTCTCTTGGACTGGTACAGGCCGTACAGCAGGGACAGCAGCACTGTACAGCAAGTACAGCAGCATGGACAGCCACCTTCTCCCTCATCTTGGCGACTATCAGGCATCAGTTTGACATTCTCTCTCTCTCTCTTCTTCTTTTTTTTTCCGTGAAATGGTGTTTTATATTATATGTAAAAATGTACATCAGCCACATGGCTCACACAGAACCTATGGCCCCAAAAAACCCCCCACAAAAGATCCTCTAAAGGATTATGACCATGCAAACCTGTACACTAATAAGAAAGCCTCCTAGCCAAATAAGCATCCCAGATAAAAGCATCAAAGATGAGCCAGCCGAGCCGCCTTAGACCATAACGAAATAACATCTGCATCCAGTAGCTGAGCTGAGAGAAGAGAAGAAAACTGCCAAAGCAGCAAACTGCGGATACGTAGAATGTGCCCATGTATTCCAGACAAGGAATCAAAGATGAACCCATTCCGTGTAGTCCAAATATGCCAAAGTCCTGTCCATCTAAGGAAATGGAATATCACAAGGTGACTGTCCGAAGTAATGACTTGAGGACAAATCCCAAATATCCACGGATGAGCCGAAACAGTAGACCTCTCTACTACCTCCCAAACGCGAGAGACAAAAGACCAAATCTGACGGGCCACTGGACAACTCATGAATAGATGCATAACTGTTTCACTGCATGTCGTGCAGAAGAAGCAAGAGGCCAATGTAATTTTACGACGGCTGAGCTGATCCCGTGTAGGTAACCCTCCCACCAACATCCTCCAAATGAAAACCTTACCTTGGTAAGGGAGTTTAGACTGCCAACCACGCATAAGAGTTTTCTGCCACCATGATTTAGACTTGTGCAATCCCCACACCTTATTGGCCTTGGCTGAAACCCAATCTTTCTCTGATACGAGCTTATGATAGACCTGGTTAGCTGAAAGTGATATCAAGTCACCAGATTTACATAGTGCCCAATCAAGCCAAGGCTGATCTGCAGATGGCCGAGGCAATGGAGTAAAAGGCTCAACTGCATGCATGATGTCAACCCATAGTGGCTGAAATGTCCGAGGAACCCTAAAGTGCTGCCAAATACGACAAAACGAATATGGCCTGTCACGACGAGGTATCACAGCATCTCGGATTCTAACCAAGCCTAACCTGACCATGCGGTTGAGTCGTATGCGTGAAGCATCTCTGTCTGGCCAAACAATGACACGTGACTCCACAAATGTTTCGAACTACAAAGAGTTCAAAAGTAGTCTTTCATGACCAGGATCCCACCGAGCCAATAGTAGAACTTCATGCCAAGAAAGGAGAATATGCGATAAAATGTGAGATGAGCGAATACGGACAGGATGAGCCGCATTCACAATGTCCCACCATGAAGCCTGCACACGTGTCCGTCCAATCCCTCCAACTCAATCAAGTCACGAGCCATGAATACCCAAGGCTGCTCCTGCAAACACATATCCTGAAAAAGCGCCCACCTACGCGCCACCATATGCAAGCGGACATCCAGTAAAGCAGCCCCACCCATTCTTTTGGGCATCGTAATGTGATTCCAAGCTATCCATGTTTGATCCATAATATTTCCTTGCCTCTTCCACAGCATAACCCGAATGGGAGCAACCAAACGGAGAAGAGATTTGTGCGTCCAAGGTAGCAAAGGCAAAAAATAGGAAATCATGCTAAGCATAATAACCTGAGCTACCTTAACCCTCACGTGCATAGGCCACCCTTGAGCTTTCCAATACATAAATTTATCCGAGATCCGAGTACAAATCCAAGCAAGAAGCGCTTGAGGGTCCACATCCACAACCACCGGATACCCAAGATGACGAACAATGTCTCCTGTATGCACCACACGGCCTTGCCACCCTAATGCCTCAAGATCAAATTCCGTGCATACAATGAGGGCTGATTTTGTTGAATTTATTTTCAGCCCAGAAGCCAATGCAAAATTATTCCAAGCTTCCATTGCTGGATCTATATTGGCTTTTTCGGCCCTGAGAAACATAAAAGTGTCATCCGCAAGGGCTTGAGCAACCAATTGCTTGCCATGAGGGAGATGCTAACCAACCACTTCACCATGCGATGCCATAGCATCTAGGCGAGATAACATAGGATGAGTGGCAATGGCAAAGAAAAGAGGGCTAAGAGGACAGCCCTGCTGGAGAGAACGGGTGAGAGAAATACCATCCGAAAGTCCTCCATTGAGCATAATCCGCGTGATAGAGCCAGAGCCAAGTAAATGCACCAAATTAGCCATTTTGGGACCAAAGCCCATGGCTGTCATTAACTGAGAAAGGAAAGACCAGCTGACATGATCAAAAGCTTTTTCAAGATCCAACTGCACCATCACAATCTCTTGCTTCTTTGCCTTGGCATAATCCACTCCAATTTGAACATTAAGAATATTATGCAAAATATTCCTGCCATGCACAAATCCATATTGATATGGATGAATAAGAGTAGGAAGCACCTTCTGCAAGCGATTGGCAAAAATCTTTGTAAAGATTTTATACATAATACCCATAAGTGAGATTGGGCGCCATTGAGCCAAAGAAGTAGGCGAAGGGACTTTGGGCAACAAACGAAGTATGCCCAACTTCCAATCGGCAAGCATTTATCCCTCATCCCAAACCCTTTGACAAATAAGTGTCAAAGGCTCTGCAAGCTGATCAGCATATTTTCGAAAAAACTCATTTGTCAAACCATCCCAACCAGGGCTCTTTCCCATGGGAAGTTTGGAGAGAACAGCTTCCACTTCCCCTTGAGTAACGGGAGCATCAAGCTGAACCGCCACATCAGGGTCAACTTGATATCGTACTTCAGCAAACAATGACTCCCTTGCAGCCAGGACAGCCGGCGAAACATCCTCTAGAGGGGCAAGCAAATCTTCATAAAACCTGATGCAATGCTGAATAACCTCAGAAGGTTGAGTAACAAGGTTGCCTTGGGCATCCATCAGCCTAACAATATTCTCACGCATATGTTTTTGATGCAACTTATCATAGAAGCGATGAGATTGACAGTTAGCATCCCGCAAAGCATCAAGACGTGCAAGTAGTTTAAAGCGAACATATTGTGCTTCCTGCACCCTAGATAGCTCCTTTTTCAGCCATTCTATGGCATCCACAACTTCAGCATCCATAGAGTCAGTAAACATAAACGCCTGCAAGCCCTTTAAAAGCGGCTCAAGAAGAGCCACATGCTGTTTTTGTATACAGGCATTAGCAAGACCATAATGCCGCGCCAATTTCCGAGTGTTGGTAAGGAACACTGGCCAAGCATGATAATCAGCCATGGACACTCTTGTGGAGAAATGTCGTATCAATTGACGCATATAAACATCAAAAACTTCATGCTCCAAAAAAGTGTGATTTAAGCGCAAAGGCAAGCGTCCCAACAAGCCTTTATATGCATCCACAGGATGATAGACCATTTCAAACACAAGCGGCCAATGACCCGACAAAACCTGTTGCTAGTCAACCATCATAGTAAGAACCTCTGGCAAAAAGAGATCTTGATGTAAAATATACATCCTATCCAATCTAGCATAAGTGCCCCGAAACTGTTGTGAGGCATAAGTGTAACCCCTTTCATCTAGATGCAACCAAGACCACATGTCTTGTTTTAGCGACCTTGCTGCAAAAGCTTCCCACGCCATTCTCTCCAGGCCATCCATTATAGAATGATGCGACGTGGCTTGCTCCCCGGAGACACACATATTAAAGTCTCCCATCACAAAGCCAAGATGAGAGATTGAAAGAGCACACAAGTCATTCCACAGCAAACGGCGTGCACGAGCATTATTTGGAGCATACACCCCTAATAACCATAAAGGCGTATCATCCCAAACAATCTGTATCACTAGAAATCTTCCATGAACATCTTGAATCACAAGAGAAGGCTGAAACTGCGAACGAACAGCAAACATAACACCTGACTGCGAAGCAGGATGTCCGCTGTAGAAAACATGAAACCCCTTATATACATAGGCTTTGCCAGCCAACTTATGCTGCTTATGTTCAACTGCACACAAAACATCCCAACCATGATAAAAAGTTGTACGCCAAGGCCTGAACTGCTTTTGGCGCGAAGAAATACCCTTTACATTCCATTGTACAATTTTCATAAGCCTTCCCAAAAAAGGAATCAACAAGGCCGTGTACTAGGCCCAGGACAATCTGCCAAATCACGAACCTTTTGAAGCATTGCATTTTTAGACATGGTATTTGTGATCTCAGACTGCCCTTGGAGTTCCCGAGCACGTGCCAAAGGGTAATGACCATCCCATGGCGAGATGACCTCACCCTTCGAACCAAACATAAGAGGCAATTGTTGTTGTGCTTCTTTTGTTAGGCGATTTCTAATAGGATAGCGTTCTACTCTATCCACCCCAAGAGCCCCTGAACCCTGAGAAAGTTGGCCTCCGGCCTCTCAATCCTGGTCTGTTTTTTGCTGGGCACCTGAACCCAAAGGGCGACGAGCATATGTATGTAAGGGCCCCTGATGAGTACGCAAAGGCCCCCGCCAAACGGCATCTGAGAAATTCCCCCACGGGACAACAAATCATGTCTTTTTACCACGTACTTCCACCCATGGCTGCTCAACCTCATTCTGAACATCCACATGTACATCCATGTACTGGGCATCATGTAAAGGAGCATCATGCTCATCTTCCACGGGCAACTGCCCGTCAACGATATCCTTGGTAGCAACAACTTGTTCTTTCTTAGGACATTCGGAGACAAAGTGGCCCATCTTACCACATTTGAAACAGTGGCCAGCAAATGTATCCCACCTCAATTGATACATTGAAGGTTGCAGCCCAGCCATATTGACACGCAAATGTGTCGGCCTAGGTCTCCCAGTATCCCATAACATGCATAGACGATTTCGGTTTCTAGATGTCATTCGAGGTACCACCAAGACATCACCGATACCTCGCATGAGATCTGGTAAAACACGCCAAAACATTGGTGGGAATTGTTTCACTTCAACCCAAACTGGGCAAGCCTGGCGCAACATATCTTGGTACTCTGCCATAGGCTTCCACGGAACCACATGAACCAACTGCCCATCCAAAAAGAGTGGCACCTGCTCCAAGACTGCCCTACGGGCTTCCAAAGTACGAAAAAGTATTTCATAAAAGCCTCTCGGACCATCATAAATCTCCTCAAGTGCCTCAGGCGACACCAAGCGGCCCAACCATGCTCTAAGACGAGGCAACAACGGAATACGCCCAATAAAGAAGAAGATAGCAGCACGATCATGAAAATCTGCTAGCTGTTGTAGCAACAAAGGAGTCTCCATGCATACATCAGCCACACTATCATTATCTACTGCAGCCATTTGCACGCTATTTGCCTTCACATATTCTTGCAGAAGCTCACCAGTGATCTGCAGAGCAAACGTGCAAACTCTGGAGAAGGTACCTGAGAACTTTCCTCTGCATTCTCTCCAACATTCACCAGAGCGTAACTTGCATCAACATCAAGCCTTTGACGTTTTTGTTGCTCCGAGGCATCTGAAGCATAACCTACATCCTTCTCGATCATCTCCTCAATAAGATCCATGTTAAGGCTATTGGCGGCCATGCCACCAACAACAGCAACCAGGTCATCCAAATCCATGTACAAAAGCAAAGAAAACCCTTTCTCTCAAACCCTAATTCAGCACCTGAAAACCCTAATTCAGCACCTGCAAACCCTTAAATAGTTGCTTGAACCATTGCTGCACCCTTGAGAAAACCTGCAAACCTGAAATTTTTTATTTTTTTTTTAATCTTCTTCCACTGCTGCCTGAAACCCTAGAGCCGGAACCTTGCACAGTGGATGGCGAGTGCTCAAACCCGATTTGCTTTGCTCTAGTTGCACCACATCCTGCTCCGGCGTATTTCCTTGCTCTGGCTACATGTGTTGAGAAACTGGCGGAGAAACTGTTCTCTCTGTGTGCAAACAGCAGGCGGAGCAGAGGAGGGGGCTGCTCTCTCTCTCTCTCTCTCTCTCTCTCTCTCTCTCTCGCTCTCTCGAAGTGCAGACCGTACAGTTGTCCAGTGGTCGGGCGGATTCTTCTCTCCTTTTTTTTTTTCTCAGGTTGTACAGTGGTACAGCAACTGGGCCATTTTTTCCCTCTTCACCACTCCCTTATGGGCATTGGTTCAGGGGTTGTGTTTGGAGGAATCAGGGACTGTTTTTGGAGAGACATGGTACTGTTTGAGAGCCTTTTGAGGGCTGTTTTGGCAAAGAGTTCGGTGTTGGGTTTGACACCGCATCGGGCTGTTGATTCGTATTGGTTCTTGGAGTGGTTTGTGCTTTGATTCCTGTGCAAGTGTTTGGTGAGGAAGCTTGTGGAAAATCCGGAGAAGTATTGCATCCGCACCTTGGTTTGATTGTATCCTGTTTGTTGGAATAAAGCAATTCCTATGGGGGGCTGGCCGTTCCGGCTCAATGTTGTGTTCCCTTTAGCATTGTTTATGGTTATTTCCACTGTGTTTTCATATCTAAGTTTGGCATCTGAGGTGTCTGTGTATTGTTCCGGGTTCCCATTCGGTTTCATTGGTATCAAAGCTTAGGCTTTCTCAAAAGCAAAGGCTTCCTTCCAACAATGAGAAAGAGAAAAGATCAAAAGTGGGGACTACAGTGATCAACTATTTGGCTATTGGGCTTATGGAAGCAGTCATATATCCAGAGCATGAGCAGTAGACAGCTTGGCATAAGGATTTATGGATTCACAGAATTTATCCTCAAAGTATGGAGTTGGTCTTATGTGCCCATGTTCAGCACTTGTTCCATATGGACTATTCTGGATTTTAAATCAAATTTTGTTTAAGCGAATTATATGGAGCTATATCTCAAGGTATCTTATGTGTATGCTAAGGAGATATTTATTTTGGCTTCATGACGAACCTGTCAAAGAAAAGCTAAGTATACTTTGAGTTTTACCAAGTTGATGCTTTTTGCCAATATTTGGAAATTTGTACATGTTGAACTCCTTGGCTGACACAAGTGGAGAATGTTTCTCATGTCTATCTTTAGATGTGTTTCAAGAAATTTATTTTTCTGAAAGGCATCGGAAAACATTCTGATTCTGGAAAACGCTTTTCTATGGTTTTGATAAATAGTTTATGGTTTTGGTCTTGTGTATTGGAGGCTCCTAGCAGTATGGGATGCTAGAATTGTCACCTATACAAGGATCTCATATGGGAAATATTCTAGGGGTGTGGGATGCTAGAATATGTCGCATATGCGGTTACAAACTTGTGAATTATTTATCAGTATCATGGATTGGCTGATTCTAGTCTATGAGCTATTTTGAACCCAACATGGCAAGTATTATGCGCTCGTATGGTTGGTCAAAGATATGCAAGACTGTCGGACAACAGTGTGCCAGTTAAGCTTCCCTGGCTTATGTGAACATGTGCTTATTTTGGCAACTTTGCGGAGAAGGATTTTCTCACATCGATCATGCCATGGCACATTCCTTTTGCATGTATGTGGATGGATCCCCGGAAAGACTCCGGTGTGAGCCCACTCACATGTCAACAGGAGTTTATGTCTTTTGCATGTATGTGGATGGATCTCCCATGAAGGACTCTGGTGTGAGCCCACTAACATGGCAACAGAACATGTATGGCTTGTGAGGCTTGACATGACAGAACATATGGCTTCTAAGACTTGACATGACAGGACGTGTGGCTTGTTAGGCTTGACATAACAAAACATGTGTGGCTTCTGAGGCTTGACATGACAAGACATGTGTGGCTTGTGAGGCTTGACATGACAGGACATGTATGGCCTATGGCTTCTAAGGCTTGACATGACAGGACATGTGTGGCTTGTGAGGCTTGACATGACAGAATATGTATGGCTTCTGAGGCTTGACATGACAGGACATGTGTGGCTTGACATGACAAGACATGCGTGGCTTGTGAAACTTGACATGACAAAACATATGTGGCTTATAGAACCTGACATGACAGTACACGTATGGCAAATATAACATTACATGCTGTGTTTGACTTACAGTACATGTATGGCAAATGCAGCCTGACATGGTGTGATCTTTCTCAAGGCTAGCAACCCCGGTGCTCACTTCATACTTATGTTTTGGGAAGGATTCAACATCCCTGAACATTCAAAAAAGTGGTTTATGGATTTATGGATTTATGGATATTTGAGACACGGTCGGCTATTGTGCCTATGTCTACTTATTATCAGAATTGTTGACTCAAGATATGGATAAAGTTTTTTTTCTTGATACGGTTGGCTCTTGTACCCGTATCTGGATTCACATTGTGGAATCTGGATTTATAGCTTTAATGCATGGATTATGAAATATTATGGAGTGGCAATGGATCTGCTATACTTGGACGATATCTCAATGGTATCAGCTTTATGCAGTTGCGGACAACTGCTTTATAAGATGGAGGGGTGTCACCATTTGGTCCCTTCACCAGTCTTGACCAATGATTCACACATTGAACGGAACCAAGGTGTGAACAGCGATTTTCCACGAAAGAAAGCTAGAGCACTTACTGGCAAAGCTTGGCCTGAAAGATGGCCATACAGCATGAGCAGCATGAGAATTTATTCAATAAAATGACTTATAATGTTTACAAGTCGGTGTGTTCACACATCATTAAAGTTTGGCCAGACATATTATTATTTGGGCATGGATTTATGGACATGCGGCACAGCTTGTAGCCCAAAAAGTCGATAAAAAGCTAGGCGCCCACCTTTTATGACATATTTTTATAGTCTCAACACTAAAGATGGCAAGTTTGGTCATTTATAGAGTGATTGGCTATATAAAGCACAAACTTGGATATTTTTAGCACGGAAGGCCACTTTTAGCTAAGGGCAAAGCAAGCATATGCTTGAAATAGAGGAGGTCGACTCTATGAAAAGGGGGAGAAGGGATGCGCATCAAAAGGGAAGGGGAACAGCAGTGCTTTTCTCTGAATTTGCTGGCCATACAGGACCTTCAATTGCAAGCGCTTTCTCTCTCTGTACAAGCCGACCTACTCTGTTTCTCCCTCCTAAGGGACTGGCCGTACAGCAGGTACAGTTGCGGTCAGCTCCTTCCTCCTCTTGCGCTGGTTGTATTGTGGACAGCAGGCCAGCCAACTCACCTTCTCTCTCTTGCACTGGTACAGGCGGTACAGCAGGTACAGCAGCGCTGTATGGCAAGTACAGCAGCATGGTACAGCATGGACAGCCACCTTCTCCCTCTTTTGGGCGACTGGTGGGCAGCAGTTTTGACATTCTCTCTCTCTCTCTCTCTCTCTCTCTCTCTCTCTCTCTCTCGTTCTTGAAGTGCAGACCGTACAGTGCTACAGTGGTCGGGTGGATTCTTCTCTCCTTTTTTTTTGCTTAGGTTGTACAGTGGTACAGCAGCTGGGCCATTTTTTCTCTCTTCACCACTCCCTTAGGATCATTGGTTTAGGGGCTGTGTTTGGAGGAATCAGGGACTGTTTTTGGAGAGACCTGGTACTGTTTGAGAGCCTTTTCAGGGCTGTTTTGGCACAGAGTTCGGTGTTGGGCTTGACACCGCACCGAGCGGTTGATTCGTATTACTTCTTGGAGCGGTTTGTGCTTTGATTCCTGTGCAAGTGTTTGCTAAGGAAGGTTGTGGAAAATCCGGTGCAGTATTGCACCCGCACCTTGGTTTGATTGTAACCTGTTTGTTGGAATAAAGCAATTCCTACAGGGGGCCGACCATTCCAGCTCAGTGTTGTGTTCCCTTTAGCATTGTTTATGGTTATTTCCGCTGTGTGTTCATATCTTAGTTTGGCATCTGAGGTGTCTGTGTATTGTTCCGAGGCAATCATGGCCCAATGGCCAAAGAGCCCGTGCACACCGAGTGCGTTGAAGCTAACAAGTGTAGTCCAATGTGACTCCAGAGGGTCAAGCCGCTCCCACAAAGCAACATGGTGTGGTGTCAGCACCTCCTAGATGGGTTAACAGAGCTAAGCACCTCAGGAGATCGTCATCTCCTAATGTCATCTTGTACCTAAAAGAAGCTAGTGATGGTTAGCTGTGAGATGTCCTGGGTCTAAACACTGCTCTCTCTAAGAGAGATTTTATTAACATTTTCTAAAGACCCACTGAGTCTATGAGAAATCATAAATGTGGAAACAAAAAAGTTCCAAAAGGTAAAAAGCACACGTAGTACGCAGGCCCTACATGTACAGGCAAGTGAGACCAATGGAACTCATCATGTGTCATCCTCCTCGAATAAAGTATGCATGGAACCAATGTCAACCATTAGGGATAGTGCTGCTATCCCAAATCTAGAGCTAGCAAGCAAAAGAGCTGGATCTCAGAGAGCAAAGTCGGTTGGCTTTCAAAAAGGGCATGCTCAATCCCAAATGACTCCACATGTGCAAGGCACTAGCCCAGGCCCCATTGGCCACCTCATGAGGAGCTCGTGTCACATGCACCCCTGTACTGAGGTGCCATGTGACACTAACTCAACAGCAGTGCTATACTTGTACAGAATTAGTACCTTTTTAGGGATTATTTGTCATAGGCCATGACCCCATTGTGAGCCCTAGTCCAGGGACATGTCAGGCACAAGCTACATAGATCTTTCCAAGCGTGCCAGAGTCCCCACTTGGAGAACAATCAGTCCATGTAGGTCATCCTAGCATAGGAGTCAATAGCAAGCATGTAGAAGCAATGGATAGCATGCCAATGAGGTGATAGCTCAAGTGGTTGAAGGTGTTTGCCTAGGACCAAGAGGTCTTGGGTTCAAAACCCCCCTCAGTGCTTCCTCAACGGCATCACCTACGAGTGGATAATTAAGGGCCTATTGGCAATGAAAAATTGGTAAGGCGTCTTCAGTCCCATGCTAAAATCATCTCATTCCTTCACAATTCAGCAATGATCAAGAGAAGAATTATGTGTGCTTGGTCTCTTGACTTGTGCATACATACTTTTCCATTGTGCTTTAGTCCACGGCATCCCGAAGTCTTCTTCAATATTCAACCTTCAGTCTTGCATCTCCCTCAGCAAATCTGGGTGTGCATAAAGGCTTTTGAAGTGGCTTCACAATTGTCTTCAGTCCGCTTGATGGTTCAAAGCAAGAGTGGGAGAAGTTCTTGCACGTATATTCACACAACGAAGATAAGAGACAAGTATAAGTGATAATAATAAAACCTAATCTAGGTGTCCTTTCGCACCAAATGTCCAGGGAGAAAAACCCATAGGACAAAAGTGCCCCTCGAGTTAGTGCATGTTCATATGCAACACTACATATAAGCATATGCTTCAAATCCCCCCCTGTAGTGATAATGTGAACATGTACAAAGGATGCAGATCACTCCTCTGTAGAAGAGTACATCCAAAGCTTTGCGGAGAGCTTCAAACTTCTCTCAAGGCAATGCCTTGGTATCTAAATCTATAATGTTATCCTGTGTAGAGCAGTAGGTCAAAGTGATCTCCTTTGCACAAGCCTCTCCCTGACAAAGTAATAATGTATCTCTACGTGCTTTGTGCGTGCATGGAAAATTGGATTCCATGCCACGGCCATAGCACTCTGGCTATGAAACCGGCCTCTGGTAGAAACCAAAGTGCGGTAGACTAGCAGTCACCAATCCAATTGTAATCCAGACAAATAACAAATGAACAGGAGCTAGAATGCTCCAAAACAAAAGGAAAACGACACCTGTTGGCCCCAAAGCTTGGCGCCCCTTTCGGTATTTCTTTATTCAAATTCAATGGAAAGTTTAACTGAGTACAACAAAGCCAATCAAGGAAAGTGAACCTGCATGTCCAATTTGGCAGCCCTCAAGACCTCTTAGCATAGAGGATTCACATACAGATTTGTGTCCCACAAAAGCAATACTGTGCTCTCCTCTAATCAACCAAGACAATACAACAAGGCAACCTTGAGCACGCATCTGGTTGTTCCATGTTCATGGATTCAAGTACAAATCCACTGTCCAACTCTGTTTCCACCCTTCAAACTACCATACCCCTCCTCTCACAAAGGGCCAGAAGAAACAACTCTGTAGCAGACATAAGCCAGTGGAAAGAAAGAGAGAAAGATATGTTCAGAGTTTACCAACTATTATGCACAATTCTGCACCGGATGGATTGACCGTACCAGTCCGTACTCGCAGCCGCCTGTGTCAACAACTCTGCAGCACACGTGTGCACCTGTCCGTACAGATTTGTGCTTGCAGCACACATGTGTACCTGTCTATACTATTCACCCTGCAGCCGCTTGACTGATGCGCCGCCTATTCTGTTGGACTGGGCTGGACTGTACCCGTCTGTACCCGTCTGTACAGAACTGCACCTACAACCGCCTCAAAACTGTACCTGTAGCCGCCTACGTCAGCCAGTCTGCAGCAGCCGAACTGAACCTGTCTATACCCGTATGCACTTGCAGCCGCCCTTGTGATGCGCCGCCTGTACCAGCTAGACAGGACTGAACTGCACCCGCCTATACCTACTGGACAGAACTGTCTGTACCCGCCTGTACCTGTCCGTACAGGTCTGTACCTGCAGCACACGTGTGTACGGTTTCTTGCAGGCGACCAGTTCCACTTGTTCTCCACGCAGCCAGTCGACTCCTTCTCCAAAAAGCGAGAGAGAGAGAGAGAGAGAGAGAGAGAGAGAGAGAGAGAGAGGGAGGCGTGTACTCCAAAAGTGGAGTAGCCCTCTCTCCATAAATATCCTAGTGGCCCTTTAAAGTTTATTAAACTTTCTAAGGGCCACCCAAGATTTGTTAACCTTAGAAAGTTAAAAACCTTGGTCCCCTTTCACACTTGGGGCTGTTCACACATATTACTTTTGTTCAGACACCCAAGTATGCATCTTTAAAAATTTATCTGGCATTTATCTTGCTCACCAACCACCATGCTCACACTTATGCTGTTCCACTTTCACAGGGTCATGACAGGCTGTCAATGAGTATGGTGGTGGGTGTCTATTGACACGCACAAAGATCTGCAGGTGCCCTCCATAGCCATACACAATCTACTGTAGTAGTGAAGGCTACCGTAAACTTAGCCTCACAGGTAGATGTGGCAACGTTGAGTTGTTTCTTACCCAACCAAGATATGCATGAGTTGCCAAGAAAAAAAACAATCCCCACTCGTTGATTACCGGGTGTCATAGTCTGCAGCCCAATACTGCAAGCTGCCCCCCTTGGGATAAAACAAGCCAAGATCCACGGTACCCTAAAGATACCGGAAGATACACTTAACTGCAGGGTGATCCCCATTAACCATCATAACCATAGCTCTTATCTTACATTCCCTTTTCCCTCATTTGGATACTCAAAAATTCATCCAAAGTATGCACCAGCCAATAAGGCATTGTTCTTGCCTCTTCCAAAGCTGCCCGCTCTTCATGAACTGCATCCTCTATGTCATGATCTGCAATGGGCTGGTTTAGGGCCTGATTTTCAGCACCTACATGCTGTCCATTAGGCATTTCTAGTGGCTGGTCACGTCTAACATCTATATCCAATGGACATAGTCCCTCAAACATATCCTGTGAGCCATTTTTGAAGTCTCTACTGAATTCAGCCAATGGTTGTGCTGAATTTTCAGCAAAAACTACATCTATGCTCTCAAAAATCCTATGTGTGCGGGGATTGTAGAGATGGTATCCTTTGCTGCCACTTGCTATAGCCCACAAATATGTATTTACAACCTTGTCATCCAATTTGCCTCGCAACTGCAAAGGCACATGTGCATATGGCAAGGCATTCAAATGTCCCGAGGTATTCAACCTTAGGTTTTCTACCGTACCAAGCCTCAAACGGAGTAATGGTTTTCAAGGCTTTTGTAGGGTACCTATTCAAAACATTTGTGGCACACATGCTTGCCTCCATCCAGAACTTATGAGTTAAACCCTTGCTTTTGACCATACATCAAACCATCTCCATTAGAGACCTATTCTTTCTTTTTGCGCATCATTCTGATGTGGTGTGTATGGCATGGTATATTGATGCTTAATGCCTTTTTCAACCAAGTATGCTTTAACAACATCAAACATATATTCCCCCCCTCGATCTATACAAAGGGTCTCCACTTTGTAACCTGTCTGATTTTCAGCCCTTGCAACATAATGCTGAAAACACAAACACCTCAGATTTTCGAGACCACACACCTCGCTGTGTTCGAGCTGTAATTTCCAAACAGCCCTCATTGAACCCTCTTTTGGGAAAGCATTACGATGCATTTTACCAAGAATACATCCCTCACATAAGGTAGCTCAACAGGATAGAGGTGCCACTCGGCTTTCTGCTGACACAGGACCAGATAGCACCAGATACGGACACCACTTGCTAGAGCTAGGCGCCCGACACCATCTCGTTATTTATAACGGGATGACACAGTGGCCTGGTTCCGGCACACTGACATGCTTCCCACTGGGAGGAGGAGGTAGCACAGCAGATTATGTCCTTGGATCCAGAGAGACAACACTGCCGATTGGAGCAGACCACACATACCTTTCACTATCTCTAGCAAGCTCATCATATACACCTACCCCACCCAGAGCTACACCTCACACCACTGTCTACTTCACACATGATCTCGCTGACGTATATGAGCACCATGTTTACGATGGCTTACTTCAGATGGATCCCACAGCACCTATGAGTACACTCACTACACATCTCTCCTCATTGCTACACACAGCAGCCATTAGTAGTTTCCCCCACCACACATAAACAGGCCACACAGTGAGATCTGGGACTATGCCCCAGAACCGATGGTATGATGATGAGTGAAGGAAGCTTTACAGGCACCTCCGCACACAACAGGCATTGGGAGAGATCACTCAGAGAGAGGCCAGACGGCAGATGCGGTCCCTTACACGCCGCAAACGGAGAGCATATGAGGAGGCTCAATACTGGGATCTCTATCATCTACTTATGAGCCGAGATGCCGCCACAGCTTGGCGCAGGATTAGGAAGCCTCGCCCCTCTACCCCCATAGAGGACCCGCATATATGGCACACTTATGCCGAGAGTCTCTACCATGTAACTCACCATCCACCAATACCCCAGCCATCAATATCACACCCCACTACATCGACCTTCTTTACTGACTCCATGGTAGAGAGAGCCATTCGACGTCTACAGCATGGGAGATCGTCGGATCATACAGGTATATAGAGTGAGCACCTTATATATGCAGTTGACACACTTGCTCCTTTTATTGCTCACTTGTTTAACAGGGCACTAGCAAAGGGTCTCCCAGCTGAGTGGACCATGCACACTATAGCGCCTATCCACAAAGCTGGGGACATGACAGATCCCGGCAACTATAGGACGATAATGATTGGCCACACACTGGCCAAACTATTTGGAGCAGTGCTGGAGGCAGAGCTGAGTACATATGTGGAGAGCAAGGGGCTACACGCTCCTGGTCAGGCAAGCTTTAGACGGGCCTTCTCTACTATCGACCACATCTTCACTCTGCGTTGCCTGATTGATCAAGCGAAGGCGCGGAAGAGGAGGCTTTACTGCTGCTTTGTGGATTTCCGCAAAGCCTTTGATACAGTGCCACGAGAGCGACTCTTCCAACGACTTCAGTCCTTGGGGATAGCCACAAAGATGACATGGGGCATCTATGCATTATATGAGCAGGTAAGTACTGGGACGGGTACGATGCCCAAAAGGCTTATCTGAGACCATTGCTGGCACCATTGGTGTGAAGCAAGGATGCCCACTCTCCCCTACTCTCCTTGGGCTCTACATCGATGAGGTGGCTAATTTCATTCTACGCGGAGGAGGAGGCGGGATCGAGATCTCAGGTACACCCGTCCACATTATGCTATATGCTGATGACATCATTCTAGTGTCTAAGTCACAGGAGGGACTACAGCTACATCTACAGGCTTCAGATGATTTCTGTACACAGAGAGGGCTGACAGTGAACCTTGGGAAAACCAAGGTTATGATATTCCATACGTTGGGGCAGATCCGACGACAGGCGGTCTTCGCTCTTGCAAGAGGCCAGGTTGAGATGGTGGACTCATATGTATACCTGGGGATTACATTTGCTAGTACAGCAGGGCGCTTCTCTATGATACGAGCAGCCAGAGACAAATTGACACGAGGATATGCTGCCATAGTCACAAGGGACGGGGGACGGTGACGGGGGACGGGGACGGGGACGGGGGACGGCCATAAGTAGGGAACGGGGACGGGGGAGGGAACGGCACTCAAAAAATACTTTTTTTTTTATTTTTCTACTCTACACTTATTCTACTTTGGAAGTACATCAAAATGAGCACAAATTTACACTAAAATGGTAAGCTTTTGAGTCATATTAATAATTAAGTAGATACAAAATGAGTCATGACTCAGGAGTCAGGACTAAGCCTTAAGGAGGCAAAATACATGGACGGACTCAAATGAGTCAATGACAAAAAAGTGCTGAAGACTAGAGGCTAGAGGCTAGAGCTAAGTAGTAAGGCCCATGAATCATGATCCATGAATGATCATCCACGTGAAGTGCTCGCCTCATGGTCATGGGTAGCTTGTGCCAAAGAAGCATCAAGCTCATCCTCAGTCTCATCCTCACTGGCATGCGGCTCCTGCACCTCATCCTCTTGTTGCTCTTCTTGTTGACTCATCTCCCACTCGGTGAAGCAATCTGCCTTCTTGGTCACGCTCTTGCAAAGCATTCGCAAGTTCGCGCTGACGAAGACAAGGTCATTGGCATGCTCTACCCCGAGTCGGTTCCTCTTCCTAGAGGCAATGTGGCTGTAGGTACTCCAAAGTTGCTCCAAGCAAGAGGAGCTGACGGCCTGGCTAAGTATGCGGATGGCAAGCTGCTGCAGCTCCGGTCCATCTGAACCAAAGTCCTCCCACCATAGAGCAACACCAACTTTGGAGCGGTCAACCTGTGCATCATGACAGCCATAGGAGCCATGAAATGACCTGTACATCGAAAGCTGGTCCCTGATCTTGCGCCTAACCGATGCATCAGGCACAAGACGATCCAAGATGATCCTCCATCTAGCGCTCACCTCCCGGTCGCTCTCCTGCTTGTTGCCTTGGAATTCTGGGTCCACCACATAAGCTGCTGCATGCAATGGAGAGTAGTAGGAATTCCACCTTCCTAGACACAAGGCATGGATCTCCTCGTATCTGTCTTCGTCAGGCACGAAGTCTTTCAACTTCTCTATCATGCGATCCATGGCCTCGTAGACCTTGCCTATGCATGGTTGCATAGCATCTACAATCCTCAATAGGTGGACTATGGGCCTCACCATAGCATCTGTGGTCTTCACACGCTCCCACCAAGAGGCGTCATCCGCCTGTAGCCTACACTCTTGGCCAGTGTTTGTATGGGACTCTTGCATGGCGACAAACTCGTCGCTAAGGAAAAGCCCCCTCAAAGCACCGCTACAATCCTTCAACCGGCCCAACATGAGAAAGTTGTAGGCAAACCGGGTGTCGGAATATTTGAGGAGAGAGAGACAGGACCTCTTGTTGAACTCATGCCGAAGTCTTTGGTGGTTGAGGACAAAGGAGACCATGGTGTTGGCCTCCTCAATAAGCGGGCTGATCCATGGTAATGCCCCGATGTCCTTGAGGAGGTTGTTTAGGCAATGAGCCATACAAAAGAACACCGTGACATGTCCATACATACTTTGGAGAATAGCTCCCGCCGCCCTATTGGAAGGCTCCCCATCCGCAACAAAGCCCACTACATGCTCGGGGCCAACGATCTCCATGGTGGTAGCCCACTCCGCCGCAAGCACATCCGCGCTCTTCCCAGTGCCGGACGCATCATGAGATGAGATGAAGTACATCTCTCCGCGGGAATATGCAACCATGCCGTGAATACTCCTCTTGCAGGTGTCACTCCATCCATCCACAATGAGGGAGACTCGATTCCTCTCCCATTGTCGCTTTGTGTTGTCAGCCGCTTGCTCTACAATGCGCTTCTCCTTGTCGAGCAATGTAGTGCGCAAGCTCTCGGATGAGGGGGGCGTAGAGGTTGAGCCATACTCCCCAATCTTCTTAACCATGACCTTGAAGTATTCCGATCTATTCAAGAAAGTAATTTACTAATGAGAAGGGAACTAGGATGATGAAAACATGAATGATGAATTGGCAATGATCGATTGCACTTACCTAGCCGCTTGAAAGGCAATGTGGTCGTGGAAGAAGAAGCGGGCCACCGCCATATCCACCTCCTCCTTCAACTTGGGGTTCCAATTCTCCCCAAGTGTAGATTGTCGCCGTGGGCCACGTAATGATTGAGAGGCCGTGGAGATGGAGGGTGCCGGTGTCGTGGATGGAGTAACATTCCGACTTGATGGTGTGCATGATCCCGATCCACCACATGACTCCATTGTAGAGGCTTGAGTTCCTCTCCCCATCGTCGCGGGATCCACGGCCACTCGTGGTGTCCTTGTCACTTCGACCGCTTCGTAGACGCTAAGCTTGTCAAGAAGTTCCCATCTCTTCTCGGGCGTGACATTCGTGCAAAACCTCACCTCATGCCCACTCTCATGCAAGAGGTGGGCTCGCACTTTGTCGACGCCACCCGTTCGCCGGTACGGGCAAAGCTTGCATACCCATGGCCGAGAACCGCCTCCATGAACGGATGTGGTGTAGTTAACCTCCTCCCACCATGTCCATCCCGTTGTCCTTCTACGAGAAGCCCCGGCACGTGAGGAGGATGCCATGGTTGAAGATGGCTTGACTCTTGGGCCTTGAGGAATGAGAGAGAGAGAGAGAGAGAGAGAGAGAGAGCCTAGGCCCTAGAGGCTTGGAAGTTGGAAGACTCGAAGAGTCAAGACTCAAGAGGCTTGAGGGGGAGGTGAGAGCCTAGGCCCTAGAGCTTGGAACTTGGAAGTTGGAAGAGAGAAGATTCAAGAAGCTTGAGCCTTGAAAGCTTGAGCAATGAGCCTTGAGAGTTGTGAAGTTGTGTGTGCTTGTAGCCTTGTAGAGGCTTGTTCTTATATAGATAGGCAAGAGAGAGAGAGAGAGGAAAGCCTCAAGGGCAAGAGAGAGAGAGAGAGGGCCAAGCCTCAAAGAGCCAAGGCCCAACAGCCATAAACGGCTAGAAAGGGGCACCCGGCAGGCAAGCGCAACGGCCAAAAACGGCAGCAACGGCAGGCGCAACGGCTCTCTGCCGTCCCCGCACAGCGCCGTCCCCTGTGAGAAACGTCCATCGGGGGACGTCTGTCCGTCCCCGTCCCGTTTCGCCGTCCCGGCGTTGCAAGGCTCCGTCCCCTCCGTCCCCTGTGACTGTATATGCTGCCCTGGCCATGCTTGAGCGACAGTGCCACTAGGCACACTTTCAGGAGCCCCGCACGAAGGGGTGGCTATTCAACACTCTGGTCACACCCGCACTGATGTACGCAGATGCAGTATGGGCACCCAGACTCTCGGCCTCCTCTTGGACACAGATCGAAAGACCTCAGGTTCTGATGCTCTCACGGATGATTCGCAACAAACCATCTGTACCACATGACATTGTCAGAGCAGAGTTTGCTGCACCACCCATGCTAGTAGAGGCTCTCTTCCAAGTGGTTTGCTTTATTCATCGACATCGAGTGCGAGCCATGGCTCCAGACAGATTGTCACATAGACCTTTTGAGGCATCCAGACAATTAGCTGAGGCTGGTGACACAGGATCATGGTATGCACAGATGATACAGTTATTGACCCAGTGTGGGTAGGACATAGATCACTTACCACCTCTTCAGTATGATCTTAATGCTCCACATATGCAGCTCTCACACAGTGAGAGGAACAGAGTTATGCGACAGGACTTATTGCAGCGCTATATGAGGCGGACATGGATCACACCCCACCAGCCCCTGCCTACGAAGATGCTATACTACAGAGATTATTTTATGAGCATCTCTGAGGATGGATTTATTCAGCGACCCGGATAAATGGATGTGTACATGCCTCACAGTGCCCGAGTGGCGATTGGCCAGCTCAGAGTGTCATCACACCAGCTTGAGATTGAGGCAGGTAGGGCAACACGGATCCCTAGAGCAAAGAGGATATGCACACTATGCCAGGAGGAGATTGAGAGTGAGGAGCATTATGTATGCAGATGCAGAGCATATAGTGACATTAGAGAGAGATACACCACCATCTTTAGTGGACATCCCTCACTCCACCAGATCATGGAATCCGCAGACCAGTGCAGATTTGGCCAGTTCTTGCTAGAGACACAGCGCCACAGAGAGGCACTGCTACAGATTCATACCATAGGGAGAGGTGGGCGAGAGCTCCAACTCACTGATTTCTTCCAGAGATCTATCCCAATGCCTACCCTAACACAGGAGGGGGTTACACTTCAACGCGCTGCGGACCTCCGAGCCAGACGGAGACCAAGAGCACCAGGCTACCACACTCCCAGACTACATCAGAGGGAGATTACAGAGATATGGGCTCGACATCAGCACCATATCCAAGAGTGGCTATCTCACTTATACTCACACCCGGAGATCATGCTCCAAGGGATTTTTGCCTTGCCATCGCCTATGTATCGCATATTACACCCTCATTATGGTACTAGTTGGAGCTAGACAAATCTGCATTGCATTCTTGTATACCCTACGCATATAGGTTGCATACTAAGCCTTTAGCAGTAGTGCTCCATCCATCACCCCCCCCCCACTAGCTCAGTACTTTCATAGTTTATTTCATGTTTATTGTCCCTTTTTTCTGGACATCTAGAGGACATTGACAGTTGTACATTGATTTGTCTCATAGGTCGAGTTCGGCCTCTAGTAGACGTTAATACAGCTTTCTTTCTTTCTTTCTTTCTTTCTTTCTCACACACACACAAGCGGCTTGCATGTCGTCGCTTAAGCGCTCTCTTGTGCCTACCCTGACACAAGAGGGGATTACACTTTAGCATGCTGCGGACCTCCAAGCCAGAAGGAGACCGAGAGCACCAGGTTACCAGACTCCCAGACTACGTCAGAGGGAGATTACAGAGATACGGGCTCAACATCAACACCATATCCAGGAGCGGCTAGCTCACTTACACTCACACCCGGAGATCATGCTCCAAGGGATTTTTGCCTCACCATCGCCTATGTATTGCATATTACACTCCCATTATGGTATTGGTTGGAGCTAGACAGATCTGCATTGCATATAGGTTGCATACTGAGCCTTTAGCAGTAGTGCTCCATCCATCACACCCCCCCACTAGCTCAGTACTTTCTTATTTATTTCATGTTTATTTTGTCCTTTTTTCTGGACATCCAGAGGACATTGACAGTTGTACATTGATTTGTCTCATAGGTCGAGTTCGGCCTCTAGTAGACGTTAATACAGCTTTCTTTCTTTCTCTCTCTCTCTCAAAGGTACTTGCCACTGAAGCCTTAAGCTCTCTCTCTCTCTCTCTCTCTCTCTCTCTCTCTCTCTCTCAACTTTCACCCTCTCATGGCATCTTCTTCACAAGCAGCCTCGGCTCCGCACGTCGTGGTCACGGTCACCGTGAAACATTTCACTATCGAAACGAAACATGCTGAAACGATTTATTTTGGAACAAAACATTTCAACACCAGGTAGGTGGACGATGAAACGTTGGACCGAAACGATCATATACATAAAATGTGAAGGTACTGGCCAATAATTATAAGATGATATTAGCATATTTGTCATCAATAAACAAAGAAGACGTACAAAAGAGAAGAGAAAAGAACAAATAGGATGAAAGAAGGAAAGAGTGAGAATTATAAAAGCTAAAAAGCACACAAAATCACAGCCTTTTTCCCCACATGAAACGATATGGTTTCAATGTGTACACGAAACGTTTCAACACTGAAACGTGAAACGAGTTTCAAAGCCACCGAAACGAGTTTCATGGTGACCATGGTCATGGTGGTGCTAGAAGAACCGACGGTTGGTCATGGTGGGAAGAGGTTAATGCCAATCGCCCTGGAAGTGGAGAAGGTTCACGCCCGTGGTCTTGCAAGCTTTGCCCCTATAGGCGAATGAGTGGGTCAGACAAAGTGAGAGCCCACCTTATGCATGAGTCCGGGCACGAGGTTCGATTTTGCACAGGAATTACATCGGAGAAGAGAAGAGAGCTTCTTGAGCGCATTGCCGAGCATGAGGCTTTGAGGGCTGCAAGGCCGGCACGTGTGGCTGTGGATCCTACAGCATTTGTGACACCGCCCGAGGGATCTATTTTCAGAGTCAACCTCTACACCACGGCCACATGGTGTAGGTTCCTTTACGATGCCCACACCCACGCAGCGACAGAGTACACTTGAGGGAAGCTGGGATCCTAAGAAGAAGGAAGAGGTTGATACACTTGTGGCTCGCCTCTTCTTCCATGACCATACTGCTAGGTAAGACTTGACTCTTCCCTCTTCTCCATGTCACGACTCACATGATTTTTCCAAGTTTCATTCTTGAAAGTTGACACTTGTTTCTTTGTGTGTTCAGATCCGAGTACTTCAAGGCTATAGTGAAGAGGATTGGGGAGTATGGTCCAAACTACACCCCCCCATCATAGGAGTCTTTGCACACCACATTGCTCAACAAGGAGAAGTGCCTTGTTGAGCAAGCTGCAGAGGACACAAAGCGGCTATGGGCAAAGAATGGAGTGTCACTCATTGCACATGGATGGAGTGACACACGAAAGCGGTCCATCCATGGCCTCGTTGCATATTCCCATGGCGAGATGTACTTTATTGCTTCACATGATGCCTCAGGGACAGGGAAGAGTGTAGACGTGCTTGCAACGGAGTGGGCAAGTGGCATTGAGCTCATGGACCCAGAATGTGTGGTGGGTTTTGTTGCAAAAGGTAAGGCTGCAAATAGGGCAGCTGGAGCTATCATTGAGGGCATGTATCCACACATGACTATGTCATATTGTATGGCACATTGTTTGAACAATCTTTTAAAGAATATTGGAAAGATGTCATGGATTGAGCTTATCATTCAAGAGGCCAATCAAATGGTAACTTTTGTCCTGAACCATTAGTTCCTCCGCCACAAGTTCTCCAAGAAATCAAGGCTCTCACTTCTCAAATACTCTGACACCCGTCAACTTCTTGATGCTGGACCGCTTGAAGGAGTACAATGGTGCATTGAGGCAGCTCTTCATCAACGACGAGTTCACCACTTCTACATTGGCTTCGACAGCCATAGGCAGATTATGCAAGGAGCATGCAGAGAGTACTTCCTCTTGTGAGGATGTGAAACGCATTGATGCTATGGTGAGGCCTATCGTCCACTTGTTGAGGCTTGTAGATGCTATGCAGCCATGCATCGGGAAGGTGTATGAGGCGATGGATAGAATGATACAGAAGTTGCAAGAGTTAAAGCCCGATGAGGACAGATACGAGGAGATTCGTTCCTTATGTGTGACGAGGTGAAACTCCTATACCTCTCCCTTGCATGCAGCTACATATGTGGTGGACCCTGAGTTTCAGGGTAATGGACAGGAGAGTGACAGAGAGGTCAGTAGTGGCTGGAGACGCATATTGGATCGTCTAGTGCCGGATGGAGGCATTAGGCGCAAAATTAGAGACCAGCTTGCTACATACAGATCCTTTCGGATGCACAGGAGAATGGGGCTGCTTTGTGGTGGGAAGACTATGGTTCAGATGAATCTGAGCTGCAACACTTGGCTATCCGCATTCTCAGCCAAGCTGTAAGCTCCTCTTGTTTGGAGCACCTTTGGAGTCTTTACAGCCATATTGCATCAAAGAAGAGGAGCTGCCTTGGTGTAGAAAAGGCCAATGATCTTAACTTTGTAAGTGCAAACTTGCAAATGCTTTGCAAGGGTGCGAGTGCAAAGGCAGATCCCTTTACCCAGTGGGAGATGGAGCAAGAGGAGAGAAATGAGCAGGCGGCAACACAACAGAGCCCAAAGGTCGATGCCACTACCTTTCAGACTGGTCATGTAGGCAGCCATGATCATGAGACTAGTACTTCTCACGCTCCAACCTCCGATTGAGCATTGCAGGCTGTATGATTGATCATTTAGCTATGTTTCATTGTTTTGACTTTTGAGTCTTGACTCAGTACTTTATGTGCATTGTAGACACTATTCTTTTGTTATTTGATAGTGATCATCATTCCATGCTTATATATTGGTTTGTCGGTGTCCTTATTAGCGCATGTACGGTGTTTGCATTGTGCAATGCGCATTTACTAAATAACTCAAAACTTTAAACTTTAAAGTGATGCCTTCAAAGTTCAAAGTGTAAAAACATAAATGTTCTTTTATTTAGTGTGATTTGTAGTCTATGTAAGAATACTTCAATAAATTGCATATTCCATATGCCATCCCCGTCCCCCCGTTCCCTGCCTTTGACTGTTCCCTGTCCCCATCCCATGTGACTGCTTTTATCAAAAATTGCCAAACCCTAATTCAGTCATAAACCCTAGATTGTGTTGTATCTTTACACATCCTCTTAGTACTCCATTAGACCTTCCAAACAAGCCTTTACCCTTCCGATTCCGACATCGTTTGCTACGTCAAAGTGACATAGTTGACTTTTTGGCAAAAGACAAAACAGAGTTGACTTTCACTTTGACTTCGGTCAAACCTTTTGGGAAGATGATAGTACTTGCTAAGACAATCCCAACAAGCTAAAGAACGTTAAAATCAGGTTAGTTTTGGTCATTTTATAGGCAATTTTTCATTTTCAACAGTACTTCAACAGCCCTAAAACAAAGAGTATATGCCCCATCCAAAAATTTACTGTTTTTACATGTTGTGTTAGTACACATCATTAGCTCTCCATAGAGCCCTTGAAGACTTCAGTGTCTCAGCGGATGTACTACTTGAGAGTATGTTCCGCAGGACATGACACGTTGCATTGCCACGTGGCAATGATGACATGGTCTAATGATGGCTACTCACTTTCTCTCTCTCTTGAAGGCTGCCCATGAAGAATACCGGCTGTTGGGGACTGTTTTGGAGGCTTCCATCGCAAAGAAATATTGAAGGCAAGGGTATTTAAACCAGCCATTGCACTGGCTGTACCAATCCTTGTACTTGTTGTACTTGATGTACCACCCATTGTATCGACTGTACCAACTTTTGTACTTGCTGTACCAACCACTGTACCTGCTGTACTAGTCACTGTACATGTTGTACCAACATTTGTACTTGCTGTACCTATTGTACCAACCACTGTACCGGCTATACCAACCACTGTACCGGCTGTACCAACCATTGTACCTATTGTACCGGCTGAATGGAGAGTTGTACTTGCTGTACCACCTCTATTGCATGAAGACCCGTGGTTTTTGGGGAAGAATCAGTACCCACACGGGGTATATGGATTATATTGTTGGCTCGGCATTTCTACAGCCTATGTTCCGGCTTGGTTGCCTCATGTTGGGCTGTGTTATGGCATTTGTATATAGATAATCCGGCATCTCCCGTGGGGAGAGTAAGGCTCTCAAAGCTTGTACATGATATTATTCTCCTTGGGTAATAAAATACTCCAAGGGGGGGTCGGCCCATTCCGGCCTCTATGCGGTGTCACATGTGCAAGCTCCATTTTCAACATTTGTGGATGTTTTGTCCAGCTTTATGTTTTATGCAAAGTGATGATGGATATGTGTTAAGGCTGTGGCCATGTTTAAATGTTTTAATATGCATTGATGGTATCAACAAGTGTGTCAAAGGCCCTAGTCCCCCGGGCACCCGCCACGAGTTACATTGGTATCAGAGCATAGGCTTTCTTGGAAGCGGAGGCTTCCTTCTATCAATAAGAAAGAGAAAAAATCTCAAGTGGGGACCACACTTACCATCATTGCTGTTAAGCATGGCTAGCCACTTCATAGCTTATGAAACAAGAGCATGAGCAGTAGACAGCTTGTTGATTTAAGGATTTATGAATTAATAAAATTTATCTTGGAAGTATGGAGTTGGCTTTATGTGCACACGTTTAGCACTCTTTCCATATGGATATTGTGGATTATATTATCAAGCTTACAAGCAAGCTATATGGAGATATATCTCAAGATATCTTAAGGATATGGTGACGAGATATTTCTTTTGGCTTCATGACCAACCTGGCAAAGAAAAGCTAAGTATACTTTGAGTTTGCAAAGTTGGTGCTTTGGCTATTTACTATGAAGTATTTTTTATGTTCACTAATACTTGTGTAGCCATGCAAGGAGAAAGGTGGTGTTGTTTGCCTTGAGATGGTTTCAGGAAAACATTGTTTATGGCTCCCTTTATTGGGATGGATTATAAATATGGAGATTTCTTTCTTGGACAAGATTATGGACGAATCTGTCCCAGTTTATAGAGAAGAAATATTTGGATAATATAATGCTTTTATGGATAAAAGTCCACCTCTACTCCAAGGTGTGTGTTTAGCACAGAGTATGTGGTAAGAGTTATGGTATACAGGTCTATGGATTCCTGGACTTCTTTTCTAGGGATTTGGATCTATCCTCAGGTTTATGGTTTACGGATTATTCTTTTTGGCTCCCTTAATTTGGGATGCATTGGACTTATGAAACTCATTGTTCACATACCCTGTGTAGTGTTCTCTTGTCCTACGTGCTCTCTTAAAGATTGTTTCTGCCATGTGTGGGTGGAACAATAGAGAGCAGATGGAAGGGAACAAGGGCACTTCAGAGGGTAGTGTCGAGCACAACATACCGTGTGTAGTGTTCTCTTGTCCTACGTACTCTCTTGAAGATTGTTTCTACCATATCTGGGTGGAACAATAGAGAGCAGATGGAAGGGAACATGGGCACTTGAGAGGGTAGTGTGAGTTGGTGGCCGAAATGCCTACAAACTATTGGTAGCAGAAATGCTTATGGAACACCAGGCTATCTATGCCTGCGAGTGATTGTTTTATCTTGTTACTTGTGCCCACCTCTCATCCAAGGTCTGTGGTCAGAGTACCAACACGGAGTGCAAGTGGTAAAGTGGACATGATGCCTGGTTGGCACGGGACTTATGTCTATGCCCAGGGTCATGTGGACCGATGCCTTGTTGGCAGGAGACTTCTTTTGTCTCGCCCGGGACATGGATTATGATATCTGGACTTATGGGACTGATATGTCTCGCCCATTTACTTGGGACATGATTATGATATCTGGCCTTATGGGACTGTTTTGTCTCGCCCATTTATTTGGGACATCGATTTATTTATTTTTTAAAGCCATATTAGAATCACTATCTCCCCATACAGAGGCCAAGAGGTTCATTGTTCATCTCACCATGCATGTGGATTCATGTTGGGATTGTGAGAGGGCAATTCAATGAACACTCCACCATACACGGGGATTCGTGTTGCGATTGTGGAGTGAGCGTTTCATTGTTTCCACACCATGCTTGTTGATCAGAGTTAGGATTGTATGGGAGAACTTGGGAACTGTTGGGATTGGGAGAAAGGATTGCCAGAACTATGGAGAACCAGCTTTTTTGTCACCATGGTTTGTGCTCTTGAATGACACCAGTTTGTGTGCATAGCACATGTTTCTGTGCGAGGCACTAGTTTCTTGTGCATGGCACTTATTTAAGTGTCTTAGCACCTGGTTCGTGATTCTCATTGGCATATGATTATCTCATTGATATTGGTGATTGAGACACAATTGGCTCTTGTGCCTGTGTCTAGCATATCTTCCATGGAATTCTCGCCCATTTACTTTGGGACATGATTTTGATATTGGTATTATGGAGACTTATTTAGTCTCACCCATTTCTTTGGGACATGGATTCTTCAATTATATTAGATTTTTGAGACTGTCTCGTCTCGCCCACTTGATCAGACATGATTATATCTTGAATATATGGCTTGAACCTTAAAGTTGCGGACAACTTTTAAGAAGTTGGGAAGGATGTCACCAGCCTGGACATTTCCCAGTATGAAAGGAGTCTAGTGGACTCCAGGATGTCTAAATATTTGGAAAGTACAAGCTTTGGGAATGGGGGATTATCCTAAATTACAAAGGACCACACTCCTAAAATTTAGGAGAGTTGCTATTTTTGGCCCGTCTCCGATGGAAATTCTGTTCGCGTCATTACATCTGGAATTGAGCAAATACTAAGAGTTGGCAAAGTGCCTATGACAGAATGTCTACCAGTTGGGATATTTTTAGAGATAAAGTTCATGGAAGCATCCATCTCTTAGATTGGGACATGTGGCAAGAAAGTGACCAAAGTGAGACAAGTGGCCTGACACTTGTTAGAAAGTGGATCAAAGTGAGACAAATGGCCTCACACTTGTCACTTCAGCTATTGTGTACATTGTAGCCTTCTCTTGCCATTTTAGCTCATGGGAGGCCCAAATCTATAAATTGGAGTCCTCTCTCTTCATTAATAGAGGCTCTCTCTTGCTGCACACTAGCCCCTGCCACCGTTACAGGCTGCCCTAATGATGGCTACTCACTTTCTCTCTCTCTTTAAGGCTGCCCATGAAGAATACCGGCTGTTGGGGACTGTTTTGGAGGCTTCCATCGCGAAGAAATACTGAAGGCAAGGGTATTTAAACCAGCCATTGTACTGGCTGTACCAGTCCTTGTACTTGTTGTACCACCCATTGTACCGACTGTACCAGCTTTTGTACTTGCTGTACCAGCCATTGTACCTGCTGTACTAGTCACTATACATGATGTACCAACATTTGTACTTGCTATACCAGCCACCATACTGGCTGTACCAGCCACTGTACCGACTGTACCAACCACTGTACCGGCTGTACCGACTGAATGGAGAGTTGTACTTGTTGTACCAGCTCTATTGCATGAAGACCGGTGGTTTTTGGGAAAGAATCAGTACCCACACGGAGGTATATGGATTATATTGTTGGCTCGACATTTCTACAGCCTACGTTCCGGCTTGGTTGCCTCGTGTTGGGCTGTGTTATGGCATTTGTATATGGATAATCCGGCATCTCCCGTGGGGAGAGTAAGGCCCTCAAAGCTTGTACATGATATTATTCTCCTTGGGTAATAAAATACTCCAAGGGAGGAGTCGGCCCATTCCGGCCTCTATGCGGTGTCACATGTGCAAGCTCCATTTTCAGCATTTGTGGATGTTTTGTCCAGCTTTATGTTTTATACAAAGTGATGATGGATATGTGTTAAGGCTGTGGCCATGTTTAAATGTTTTAATATGCATTGATGGTATCAACAAGTGTGTCAAAGGCCCTAGTCCCCCGGGCACCTGCTGCGAGTTTCATCAGAATACTTCAAGGCCATGGTTAAGAAGATTGAGGAGTATGGCTGGCTCAACCTATACGCCCCCTCGTCCAAGAGCTTGCACACTACATTACTCGAGAAGGAAAAGCGCATTGTAGAGCAAGCAGCCGACAACACAAAGCGGCAATGGGAGAGGAGCGGAGTCTCCCTCATTGTGGATGGATGGAGCGACACCCGCAAGAGAAGTATTCATGGTGTGGTTGCATATTACTGCGGATAGATGTACTTCATCTCATCTCATGATGCATCCCGCACCGAGAAGAGCGCGGATGTGCTTGCAATAGAGTGGGCTACCAGCCTACCACCATGGAGATCATTGGCCCCGAGCATGTAATGGGCTTTGTTGCGGATGGGGAGCCTTCGAATAGGGCGATGAGAGCTATCTTCCAAGGTATGTATGGATATGTCACGATGTCCTTTGTATGGCTCATTGCCATAGTTGCAATGTTGCCTGGGAAAACCTACGTTTTTCAACGTTTTCTATCCAGAGAGCACGTTTTTGGGGAGAAAAAAAAACGTCTACAAGTGACTGGGAAACTGATTGAAGGAACTCCTGCCTTGCACAAATCAACTCCTCTAGTTTACTATTGTCATCATTCATGCATGATTGCGTCTATCAGGCTTCAACATGCTTTACTTTGTGTATTTCAGACTTCAGTTTACTTTTTTTGTAACAACTCAGGATTCAAACTTTTTGTGATCACTTTGAGTGCCATTATTGAGTAGTTGCCATTATTGATGATGAAATCCAGATCTTGATTCTTGATGTTGCCAGTTTATTTATGCCAATTGGTCAGTGACTCAGTTGGGTGCCCACTCTAATTGGGTCACCCAGATTCTTTAGTTTTAGCTTGCAAACATGTTTTAATGTGTAAATGATGCATGTTTAATATTGTTTTGCAAGGAAGGCAACATATTTTTAACATATTATAAACCTGTATATAAATTTTGAGGCCTGTACCCCTCCTTTTTGTATGAAACGTTTTTGAAACTTCTGGAAAATGAATGAAACGTTTTTGAAACTTCTGGAAAATGAATGAAACGTTTATGAAACACGTTTCATGAAACGCCTGGCCATTGCCTAAATAACCTCCTCAAGGACATAGGGGCATTGCCATGGATCAGCCCACTCATTGAGGAGGCCAACACCATGGTCTCCTTTGTCCTCAAACACCAACAACTTCGGCATGAGTTCAACAAGAGGTCCTCTCTCTCTCTCTCTCTCTCTCTCTCTCTCTCTCTCTCTCTCTCTCCTCACGACACCCGATTTGCCTACAACTTCCTCGTGTTGGGCCAGTTGAAGGATTGTAGTGGTGCTTTGAGGGGGCTTTTCCTTAGCGATGAGTTTGTCGACATGCAAGAGTCCCGTACAAACATCGGCCGAGAGAGTAGGTTACGGGCGAATGACGCCTCTTGGTGGGAGAGTGTAAAGACCACGGATGCTATGGTGAGGCCCATAGTCCACCTATTGAGGATTGTAGACGCTATGCAACCATGCATAGGCAAGGTCTACGAGGCCATGGATCGCATGATACAAAAGTTGAAAGACTTTGTGCCTAACGAAGACAAATACAAGATACATGCCTTGTGTCTAGGAAGGTGGAATTCCTACTACTCTTGCAACAAGCAAGAGAGCGACTGAGAGGTGAGCGTTGGGTGGAGGATCATCTTGGACCGTCTTGTAACTGATGCATCAGTTAGGCGCAAGATTAGAAAACAGCTTTCCATGTACGGGTCATTTCATGGCTCCTATGGTTGTCATGATGCACAGATCGACCGCTCCAAAGTTGGTGCTACTCTATGGCGCGAGGACTTTGGTTCGGATGGACTGGAGCTACAGCAGCTGGCCATTCGCATACTTAGCCAGACGGTCAACTCCTCTTGCTTGGAGCAACTTTGGAGCACCTAGTACCTACAGCCACGTTGCCTCGAGGAAGAGGAACCAACTCGGGGTAGAGCGTGCCAATGACCTTGTCTTCGTCAACGCGAACTTGCGAATGCTTTGCAAGAGCGTTTGCCCTTTCCCTCTTTTGCTCGACTCTTTTTAAGTCTCAATGCGTGCGAGAGGATCGGGAAGGACGCACCTCTGGTGTACCAGTTATCGTGCCCACGGTAAATACTGGGTAGCCAAGGGCGGAGCGGCTGGAAAGATACTTCAATGGACGAGAGAGAGAGAAAGGCGTCGAGAGATCCTCGCCGCTCAACCCTATACACTCTAGGATCCTTCCTCGAACCTGCTCTTCCTATCATTGAAGAATGAATAAAGACATCTCGTTACATAGAATTGGAGGCTATTTGGAATAGCCGATTAGTCGGTTGGGTCGAATACTAGGGAGTCTCAACAAGAAGAGCAACAAGAGGATGAGGTGCAATAGCAACATGCCAGTGAAGATGAGCTTGATGTTCCTTTGGCACAAGCTACCCATGACCATGAGGTGAGCTCTTCACGTGGATGATCATTCATGGATCATGATTAATGGGCCTTACTACTTAGCTCTAGGCTTTAGCACTTTTGAGTCTTTCCATGCTTTAGCCTTTTTAAGTTTTTTGTCCTTCCATGTATTGTGCCTCCTTAAGGCTTAGTCTTGACTCTTGAGTCATGACTCATTTTGTATCTACTTAATACAATCAACCATCAACGCCTTCACTCTTTGATCGACGTATTTTGTTAACATGACTCAAAAGCTTAGTATTTTAGTGTAAATTTGTGCTCATTTTGATGTACTTCCAAATAGAATAAGTACATAGTAGAAAAACTTTTAAAAGAAGTATTTTTTAAGTGTCGTTCCCTCCCTCATCCCCGTTCCCTGCTTATGGCAGTCCCCCGTCCCGTCCCCGTCCCCATCCCCGTTACCGTCCCCTGTCCCTTGTGACTATGAGCCGGTGTGTGGATGGCTATCTCCGGGTGGACCCAGCATATTGGATGCTCAGGCTCGTCTTATCATCATCCATTGCATGACTCCATCTATACAGGCACAGTTTGTCTCTACCTAAAGTAATGCTCATCAGATGTGGGCAGAGATCGAAAGGAGGTATGGGAGAGTTTCGACAGTGAAAATTGCCAAATTGGAGTCAGATCTGGAGAAGCTTACAATCAATGAGTCAGATAACTTGATTGTGAAGATTGGAGAGTTCACCCATATCAAGCTGCAGCTTGAGGAGTACGGGAGCACCATCAACAATCCCATCCATAAACTTATTGGTAAATTGCTTGCTTCCTTTGATTCTTTTAAGGATAATATTTATTTCCGTGATCCTCTCCCCCCTTTTGAGGAAGTTATGAGTTATCTCCACGACAAGTGCATGCTTTGTGGAAAAGGAAAGAAGGAGTCTACTTTTGTTGTCTCTGACAGAGGTAAAGGCAAAGGCGAAAAAGGGACCTCCAACAACAAAGGACAAAAGCAATGAATGTGATTACTGTAGTGGCAGGACAGGTCATATTGAGGCTCGTTGCTTTGCTCGTCGTGATGACTCTCAAGCAGCCAAAGCCAAGTATAAAGCCCAAGATGCTTCCAAAGCATCTGACAAGAACAACAACAAAAACAAGGGCAAGGACAAAGTTTCAGAGGCGGGATTTGCCAAAGTTGCATACAAGGCACTCCTCGTGATCACAGCGATGACTTCTCCAGAAGAGGTCAGTGACAAACCTGAAGCGGTGAAATGGGTTGGTGATAGTGGTGCTTCTGCCCACGTGACCAATCAAGCCCATATCTTGGAGGACTACCAGACTCTCTCTTTTTCAATTCGTATCCACGACAACTCTTCGCTTCCTATCACCAGTGTTGGTAATGTTTCTTTGGGTTCCTCTGCCACCTTACATGATGTTTTATATGTACCATGGATTTCCAAAAATCAATTTTTTGTATACAAAGCTTCTCATAAGGGACTTGGTGTATACTTTGATGATGATGTCATTGAAGTGATCGACAGGAAAACTCTCTCGGTTGTTGCCAATGGAGTTCTCTACAAGATGACCAACTTTTCTTCCCGGATCCCTCATTGACTCATATTCATCAGTTTTCTCCTCTTGATGGCTTTGGTTTCTAAGGCAGATACTTCTCTGTGGCATTCACGCTTCGGTCATGTTCCCATTGCTGCCTTACAGAAGTTCCATTCTCAACACGTTGTCAACGGACTACCTCAACTCAGGTCTCTTTCACACATCTTTGCATGTATAAGCTCTAATCGTCGGGTTGCTCGATAAGTGGCCTCCTCTGGAAATGCATCTCAATGATGCTTGCCCATCATGGGCAGGATGAGCATCTTGCTGGACCCATGGAGATTGAGTCCCTTGGAGGGCCTCAATATTTTCTTCTCTTTGTGATGATTTCACTCGCAAAGTGTAACATGCAGAAGCTTCGGAGAAGATCGGTTAACTTCAATGCTCAGAAATCAGCACTCTTTTCGCGACGGAATTAACGCACAAAACTGAATGAAGATGTGCAAAAAATAGAGAGAGAGAGAGAGAGAGAGGGAGAGATGGAGAGGACACAGTATTGGGTCCCAAATACCCTCTGTAGGGCCCCCACCACGGATGGTGTATTTGCTTTATTAGAATGATGTAAATCTGAAAAGAAAATACAAAAATCTTGACCTTTCTTGGCTGAGAAATCTCTGCCCTTGACGTGCAGTCCTCCACCCCTTTGCTTTAGCAACTCCTTGGCTTGTCTGGCCCTTGTTTGCCTTGGCTCTTGGTGAAATATGAGATAACACAATGACTTGTGGGCTCACCTATTTATACTCCCAATAAATAGCAGTCGGCCAGCTCTTATCCAGGCGGCCAGCACCTTTTTGTCCCATGGCTGAATCTAGGGGCTGGGCACTGAATCTATGCTGTTTTGGGGACTGGGCTGTTAGAAGTCATCTTTTGTCTTTATCAGACATCAGGGCCTCTGTTGTGGGTGTGCCCGCCCTTTGTAGGTGTTTTATCATTTTTCCTCACTCCCCGTATTTTTTCCCCATTTTTTCCTATTTTTCCAGGGTATGGGAGGCAGTGTAGGACCTGTCGGCTATACCAGATGCTGGCCGACTGGTCACAAGCAGTCCCAGATTCTCTCTGCTGCTGCTGGCCGACTCCACACGTGTGAGGGCCGACCCTGAGAAGCTGGCCGACTGGTGATTTTCACTTGTCGTGGGCATTTTATGTCCTGTCGACTGTTCCTACTGCAAGCCGACTGCATATATGGGGCCATATAAAATGGCCCCCTACTCATTGTATCTTGTTTTCATTGGGGGATCTTGTGTATAGAGAAGAGTGTGGGATCTCTCTCCTTCTCTTGTGCTATCTATTTTCTGCATTCTACTTGCTCTTGTGGTCTCAAATTTTGTTATCATCTCCGCTGCGTATTTTGACATGGTATCAAAGCCCTAGGCTCTTGAAAGATCTTGGGAGTTTTCTAAGCAAGAGGGGGATTGTTGCGTTGCTGATTGGTGGACTGTTCGGGACTGTTCGGGAAGAGAAGTAGCAAGAGGAAGGCGGGCTAAGTTGCTGGACAGCCACTTGCAGGTTTAAAGTTTTTTTTTTTCCCACCCACCCACCCTTTTCAGTTACATCCCCGCGATGGCAGATTTGTTAGAGCTGGCTGAGAAGCATGTGAAGATCCCAACTCTCCCCATGTTCCCAGCGGACCGTCAGTTGGACGGGAACAATTACAGATCTGGAAGGTGATGATGGAGTCTGTGCTGGAGTCATATGGCCTTGCTGATTTCATCGTTATCGGGGTTCCACGGCCAGAAGCAGAGGAAGGGGAATTACTATCAATGAAAAAGGACCGCGAGGCACAGGCACAAATGTGGGATCGTGTCAACGCCAGGGTCCGGTCATTTATCTTCCTCAACTGCACACCACAAGTAATCAATCACGTAAAGCATATGACGCTAGCCAGAGGCATATGGCAGCAGTTGGCTTCTCTTTATAGCAGGATATCACCCATGAAGAGGATTTCCTTGGAAGTGCAGATGCGGGTTATGAACCCTGCAAAGTCATCGATGATGCGGGAGCACATTAACAAGCTGCAGGCCCTCCAGCAGGAAGTCCTCCAAGCTGGGAAGGAGATATCATCAGAAGATATGGCCATTACTTTGATGTCCCACTTGCCTGCTCATTATTCCGCTTTCTACTCCTCTTTGATTACTAGTAGCAGGCTCAGCACCATTACCTGGGAGGAGCTTGTGCCCATGGTCTTGGACCAGGAGGAATGTTTCACGAACCCTCCTCACAGCGGAGGTTCCGAGGCCTTAACTGGCCAACGGCGGCTGAAAGGCCGGAATAACAACAAGGGCAAAGGGAAGGCTTCATCGGAGAAGTCTTTTGAGAAGAAGCCTGAAACAGAACGAGAGAAACTGAAGGCCGAGCGGTCCTGCAATGATTGTGGCGAGAAAGGCCACTACTAGAGGAAGTGTCCTAAGCGGACTGGGAAGAGTGCTGATTCTTCAGCCTTCGCTCCAAAGACTCCAGCATTTGTGTACTTAGAGATGATGGACTCAGATGCTTCATCGTCTTCGAGCGAGGAGGCAGTTGGCTTCGCCGCAAAGGATACTCGGGAATGGCTTCTTACCAGTGGTGCTTCCAGGCACATGACTCCGTCTCGTGACTTCTTTCTGGATCTGAAACAGCAGTCAGGTCACATTTTCATTGGTGACAACTCTACCATTCCGATACACAGTGAGGGCCGGATGGAGATTATTCCCGATGGCAAGGGGGGGCTTTACGTCCCTGCTCTTGGTTTTCATCTTCTGTCAATGCATGAAGTATGCAAGACTGGCTTTCGGGTGGAATTTGAGGAGCACTCAGTTGCTCTACGGGACCGTGAGACTGGCCAGGTTGTTTGGGAAGGCAGTGTGGAGAATGGTATCTACAAGCTCTCTGCACTCTCCTCATTGACAGGTTCTCAGGTCGGAGATCTGTGGCACTTTCGTTTTGGCCACTTAAATGTGGATGCACTGCGGCGAGCTTTCTGGGACCAGATGGTGGTTGGCTTGCCAGATGTTGGCAGCAAGCAAGGACGTTGCAGTTCTTGCATACATGGTAAGCAGCATAGGGAATCCTTTCCGAAGCAGTCTTCCAAGCGGGCTTCAAAACCATTGGAGTTGATATACACTGACTTGTGTGGACCTCAGTAGACACCATCACTGGGAGGATCTCTCTATTTTATGCTGCTTGTTGATGACTGTACCAGATTCACGTGGGTCTACTTTCTTTCACAGAAGGACCAAGCTTTTGCACGGTTCAAGGATTGGCACGTGATGGTGGAAAAAAGAGTCTGGATTGCAGGTAAAGACTCTCAGGGCTGACAGAGGGGGTGAATTCTCCTCGAATGTATTTCTCAGATTTTGTGCAGATCATGGCATCAAGAGGGAACTGACCAATACAGGATCACCTTTAGAGAATGGAGTTGTAGAACGCAAAAACAGGACTGTGGTGGAGATGGCGACGACCATGCTGGAGCATCGTGATCTTTCTCGTCCACTTTGGGGAGAGGCTGTGGCAACAGCTGTCCATACCCTCAATCGGTCTCCAACGACTTCAGTACCTAATATGACTCCGTTTGAGGCATACTTTGGCAGAAAACCTAATGTCTCGCACTTCCGTGTTTTTGGGAGTGATGCGTATGTACATATTTCGAAGAAGCAGAGGGGGAAGCTTGACTCCAAATCCCGCAAGCTTATATTTGTGGGGTATAATTCTCTTTCCAAGGAATACAGATTGTAAGATCCAAATAGGAATGAGATTGTTGTCTTCCGGGATGTGGTTTTTGATGAGCATGTTCCAGTATCCACTGTCGAGGAGCCGCCACTTCTTGGAGATCCAGAAGAGTCTGATGATGATTCCCAGACCATTGTTCTGGTTGATCAACCTCAGTCAGTACAGGAGGTTGAGCCCGTAGCTAGAGTAGAGCCCCCACAACGACAGGAGGCTCCACGATCTGTTCGAGTACCCATGTGGTTGTTGGACACCCTTCGGGAGTCAGGTGTCACGGAGTTACCCTCCGAGTGGACCACAACAGACGGCCCTCGAAAATCGCACAGAGTCCGCGACAAAAGCAATACAACGAAGCTTCTTCAAGTAAACTATGCTTTGATGTCTCGTATTATGCGGAACAAGGAGCCCACTTCCATTAAGAAAGCCCTTTCACAGGATACTTGGAGGAAAGCCATGCAGGTGGAACTTGATGCCATCGAGAAGAACAAAACATGGGAGTTCGTACCGAGGCCGTCGAAACAGTCAGTCATTGGTGTCAAATGGGTCTTTAAGACCAAACATGCGTCAGATGGGTCGGTGGACAAACACAAAGCCAGACTTGTGGCTAAAGGTTATGCTCAACGACCAGGCATCGACTACGAGGATACATTTGCACTGACAGCACGGATGACCCTTGCTTCTTCTCAGAGGTGGCCAGTGTATCAAATGGATGTAAAATCTGCGTTCCTTAATGGTGACCTGCAGGAGGAGGTGTATGTTGAGAAGCCTCCAGGCTTGTTGTTCCAAGATCACAAGGAATGGTTTACAGGTTACGTAAGGCGTTGTATGGTCTTAAGCAGGCTCCCAAGGCTTGGAATCAAAAGATTGATTCTTTCTTTGTTCGGACTGGTTTTCAAAGATCGGTTGCAGATCCCAACCTGTATCTCTTTCAGGAACGCGGCATGGTTACAATTATCATCCTTTATGTGGATGATCTCATTCTCACCGGCGGTCATGTGGAGCACATTAGCGTGACGAAGGCTGCCTTGTCAAAGGAGTTTGAGATGACCGACATAGGCTTACTACATTTCTTTTTGGGATTGGAGATCTGGCAGACCCAGAGGGGGTTTTTTGTCTCTCAGCAGCAGTATGTTCATGAGTTGCTTGAGGCCTTTGGGATGGAGAATTGCAAGCCTATTACTTCGCCGATGGACCCAAACACAAAGTTAACTGTTAATGATCCTTGTGAGCCAATTGATGCCTCGCACTATCGGAAGTTGGTTGGTTCATTGATCTGGTTGCTGAACACCAGATTGGACTTGAGCTTCTCCGTGGGGCTGTTGAGCTCTTTTATGCAGACGCCATTGAAGTCTCATTGGGACGCAGGATTGCAGATCTAACGGTATCTGCAGAGTACGAAGGATCTAGGACTCTTTTACACAGGAGGGGAAGGAGTCGGACTCCAAGGTTGGAGTGACTCAGATTGGGGAGGAGATCAAGACACGAGGAGATCTACTTCTGGTTACAGTTTTACTCTCGGCTCAGAAGCAGTTTCTTGGAGCAGTAAGAGGCAGCCAACTATTGCCCTATCTTCGACAGAGGCAGAGTACTGGGCTGCTTGTGGTGCTGCTTGCGAGGTTGTGTGGCTGCGGAGGCTGCTAGGCGAGATTGGGTTTCCACAGAAGGAGCCCACAGTCATCCAGTGTGATAACCAGAGTTGTATAGCTATTGCTCGGAACCCGGTCTTCCATGCCCCCATGCCCGAACCAAGCACATAGAGATACGGTATCACTTTGTACGTGAGAAGATCTAGGCTGGTGACATCTTGCTACTTTATTGTTCGACGGAGGACAATGCGGCGGAGCTCTTCACGAAGTCTCTACCTCAGGCTACGCTCAGGCGGCACTCCAGCTCCCTAGGGTTGATTTCCCAGCCAAGAGCTGAGAGGGAGTGTTAGAAGTCATCTCCTGTCTTTATCAGACACCAGGGCCTCTGTTGTGGGTGTGCCCACCCTTTGTAGGTGTTTTATCATTTTTCCTCACTCCCCGTATTTTTTTTCCATTTTGCCCTATTTTTCCAGGGTATGGGAGGCAGTGTAGGACCTGTCGGCTGTACCAGATGCTGGCCAAGTGGTCACATGCAGTCCCAGATTCTCTCTGTTGCTGGCCGACTCCACACGTGTGAGGGCCGACCCTAAGAAGGTTGCCGACTGGTGATTTTCACTGGTCGTGGACATTTTAAGTCCTATCGACTGTTCCTATTGCAGGCCGACTGCATATATGGGACCATATAAAATGGCCCCATGGCCCCCCTACTCATTGTATCTTGTTTTCATTGCGGGATCTTGTGTATAGAGAAGAGTTACACGCCTATCTATCTCCTCTTGTGCTGTCTATTTTCTGCACTCTACTTGCTCTTGTGGTCTCAGATTTTGTTATCATCTCCGTTGCGTATTTTGACATGGGCAGCCTGTATAGGCTGCCCCAAACTTGCCCTACAGCCCTCGTAACACTAGATGTGTTGTTGGCTGCCCCTGCCATGCCCTAGGGTTGTCCTACAGCCTCTCCATGGCTGGTGGGTTCAGCCAAGGCCTTCCTGGCCCTCATGGGGGTGGTTTCACAGTATTCCCATGCCCACACTAAGACTTGGGGTAGCCCTATGGGCTGGCCCCTATTCCTAAAAGCAAACCCTAACTATCTACAAAATGATCTGGCATCCGATACCATACCAAATACATAGAATCACTGACATCATTCCAAAGGGAGACTCACAGCGCAGACTGGCACTGTTTAATATGCAGGACAGTGCACACCAGACCTTGGACTCCTGTGCAGGACAATGGACACCTGACCTCGGACGACTGACATGGATCCTTGGCTGACTCGTCCCAGATTGAGCTCACGTGGGACTAGTTTACCATCCCAGGTCCTGCACCTTCTGTACAGATATGTCTACGTGGCATCCAAGTGCGGGATGCACGTGACATCCCCTTCTGCTTAACTTGACGGAAGCTGCATAGCCTCCAAATAATCCGTCAATAACGCCGGATAGTCTTCGAAAAACTCTTTGTCAAGCCATACCGCTTCATGGGTCCCTCGGTCCTGAAACTCCGTGAGGAACTGTCTTTGTCTTCGGCCTAAGCCATGTTTGAAACGGTGCAGAAGGATCTGTTCTGGAACCATAACTTCTGCTTCATCAACAATATCTGGTTCCGCCTCATCTTTAACTTCTGAAGGGATAGGACCTGCATATGGCTTTAACCAACTGACGTGAAACACATCGTACATAGTCCAACTCCAAGGTAGCTTTAACTGCATAGACACCTCATTAATCTTCTTCCTGATGGAAAAAGGTCCGAAGCTCCTGAAAGACAACTTTGGGCATCGCTTGCCCACCTGTTTCAACCTTTGCTTCATAATCCGAATAAACCCAATCCCCTTCCGAAAACTTCATATCCCTTTGGTCTTTATTGGCTTGTCGAGTGTAGGCCTCTTGCGCTTTAGCCAACCTGTGCTTGACTGACTCTAAAATCTCCTGGTAAGACTCCGTCACTCTGTTCGCTTCAGGTACTGAAGACGAGGTCCTGGTCAACAATGACTCGAAAGGTCTTCCAAATGCTGCCTCATATGGAGTCCTGCCAATAACTGCAGAAAAAGAATCATTCAAAACAGCTTGAACTAAAGGCAAATAAGATTCCCACTTACCTTGCTGATCGTGGACATAACACTTCAGTACCAAAGTTATCAGACAATGCCCTCCAAAAATGACTGGTAAACTTGGCATCTCGGTCTGACACTATGGTCCTAGGAATCCCGCCAATCGAGTACCAATGCCGAATGAACAACTGGGTAACATCCTCAACGGTCACATTGACCTTGCAAGGAATAAGCATAACAATTTTGCTAAATCTATCAACAATAGTTAAGCACTGCGTATTACGCTTACCCGGACTGGGAGGCAGATTCGCGGCAAAGTCCATTGAAATATCTTGGAAAGGACCCTCAGGAATTGGCAAGGGCTGTAACAACCCTATCTTCTTTCCACGAGGAGCTTTCACCTTTTGACAAATATCACAATGTTGTACATATGTAAACACATCCCGCCTCATCTTTGGCCAATAATATTGCCGTTCTAATTTCTCCAGAGTCGAATTCATGCCCCTATGACCACCTGTAATGGCATCATGGGCATTATGGAGAAGAGCTGCCCTGAACGACTTCATGACACACAATCGGCCTTTGTAGAAAAGCCAACCATCGCGTATCAGAAAGTGGCATGGTCCTGTGGTATCCAATGCATGTTCCCATTGTGTACCAAATTCCTCGGAATCCGCGTACGTATTCTTCATGTCGTCTAGTCCTGTACCAACAAGATCGAGTGTAGTGGTCTGAATCGAAGTCACTTGTCCCTTCATGCTCAAAGCATCGGCCACTGGATTAGCCTTTCCTGGAAGGTACTCAATCATACCACCGAATTGCTGGAATATCCGACTCCAACGGTGTTGTCGATCACTCCACTGTGCACTTGGCATTGTGTCTGAATCCAGCATAATGCCTGATGGTCAGTGCGAACCTCAAAGTCACGGCCATACAAAAAATGTTTCCAATGTTTCAAGGCCTGTATAACTGCAAGGAGTTCACGATCGTGGACTGAGTAGTTTTTGTCTGCGGACAGTAACTTACGAGACATGTAAGCTACTGGATGACCATTCTGTTGTAACACACCTCCAATTGCGATGTTGCTCGCATCGCTGATCACCTTAAATGGTTCGTCCCACGAGGCAAGTGCTAAACAAGGCGCTTCTGATAAAGCCACCTTGAGGTTCTTGAATGCCTCCAACGGTCGTGGAGTTGGTCGAATCTTTTGCCTTCTTATCTTCACACCCTTTTGCAAATCGGTGAGATCCGCCGAGAGATCAGAAAACTTGTCTATGTGGGTGGAGTATGCCTGGCATATACCCACAAAGGACCTAATGTCGTAGGCTGTCTGAGGTACTTCCCAGTTGACAATCTCGGCCACTTTAGCCAAATCAAGTCGAATGCCTTCTCCACTAATTATGTGTCCCACGTAATGTACCTGGAACACATAAAATTCCGACTTCTTTTCATTGACATAGAGCTCGTTGCTTTCCAGCAACTTAAGAACTTTCTCCACATCAATGTCATGCTGCTCAACCGTAGCTGAAAATACCAATATGTCGTCCAGAAAAATGAACACACTTTCCAATCAAATCCCGAAAAACACGCATCATCATGCGGTTAAATGTAGTTGGGGCGTTCGTCAAGCCAAATGGCATGACCACAAATTCATAGTGGGCCCGTTCCATACAGAAGGTTGTCTTGGGGATGTCCCCCTCCACAATCTGCACCTCGTGGTACCCACTCTTTAAATCAAGTTTCGATAACACCTTTGCTCCATTCAGCCTTTCGAGAATATAATCAATTCGAGGCATCGGGAATCTGCTCTTGATAGTCAGCTTGTTCAGTGCACAATAATCGACACACAAACGGGAAGACCCATCTTTCTTCTTGACAAATAAAATCGGTGCTGCAAATGGCGACACGCTGGAGCGGATGGAGCCAGATTGCAACAATTCTTGGAGTTGGCGGTCCAACTCCGATCCCATTGCCTTGGAAAAGCGGTACGGAAACTTGCTCGGGGATTCCGAGCCTGGGAGGAGGTCAATCTTGTGGTCCTCCGGTCTGGACGGGGGGAGCTGGGAGGGAGACTGTCTCGAAGAAAAATCTTCTTGAACTTTTCATGGAGAGCTGAGTACTTCTCGGAAGCACTCGCCACGTCTAGGCTGTCTGGATGTATATCATCGCACACTGTGCGCCTTTCCTGACTCCTCGCTTAGCCTGCAAGTGACTTATGAGCGGAAAGTTCGGAATTCCTGGCTCACACTTAATGGTCACTGGGGCGTTTGACACATTCCGATTGATCTGGAACGTGTGCTTGTCCCACTTGACATCAGGAAGAAACTTGTGAAACCACTGAATACCCAAAATTATGTCTGCTCCGACAAGAGGGGCAACCATAAAGTCACGCACAAACTCTATGCCCTGAATCACTAACTTAGCACCTAGAGCTTCATACTTGACGCTCGTTGTCATGTCTGTGCTAAAACCCTCGACTTGTTTGTCCACTGAAGTCAGCTCGAAACGGGCACGCCTAGCGGCCTGTTCCATGACCACATCCTCCGTGCTGCCGCTGTCAAACAAGACAACGACTCTTTGGCCACCTATGTAGCCAAAGGACTTGAGCAATTCGTTGCGCTCATACTCCTAGTCATGGGCACCCTTCTGCTTATCTTCAAGCTCCCGGCTAATAATTGCTCCAACTAAAGCACCGAGATTTGAAAAACTAGGGACAGCCACTGGGGTCTGTGTGGGAGCTGAGCTCACCACGGAAGCTGTGGAGGTAGCGGTGGCGGGCTTTGGAGGCTTCTTAGGACACTCCCAAGAAGTATGTTCTTTTGTATGACAAAAGAAACATCTATCCTCCTCCTTGTACTGAGAAAGCTCCTGAGCACTCAACTTGCCACCTGTCTTGCCTGCCTCCGCTTTTTGGTCTAGAGTAAGCTTGAGACGCATTGTTCAAGTTCTTGGAGCCAGAGGCTCCCGGGCTTTGACCGGGGAAAGACCCCGTCTAGTTCTGGCCTTTGCCCCCCGAGGCGATAGCCCTGGGAGAAGCCGGCTGGGAAGTCTTGGACTTGCCACCATTATGCTTCATTTCTGCACTATGCGCAAGAGAGAGTGCGTCTTCGAAGGTGGCAGGCCTAAACATACGCACCTCCCATTGGATTTGCGTGTCAAGGCCATACAAAAACTACCCTTTCTTGTCTGAATCAGATAAGCCCAATTGCAAACATAAAGTCAAAATTCTATTGGCAAACTGAAGGACTGGTAGCGCGCTCCCTTGAACTCATCTTCGAGTCACTCAAGGTAGTGGGGTGGTAGAAACCGCTACTTAAGGTCGCGGACAAACTCGTCCCACACATAAGCTGCCATACCTAATCTGGTGTGGGCCTGAGCCGACTGAGTCCACCAAGGAATGGCCTCATCTTCCAAGTACCAACTGGCTAAGATCACTCTGTCAGTATCTGTCTTTCTAACTGCAGCAAAGTAAGCTTGAAACTGATGCAACCATGAATAGAGAGTTGTGGGATCAAGTTTACCATTATACTTACTGAAATTCATTTTCTCAGGAAAATGATTCGAGGGCGCCGCCGGTGTCAATCTGGCGTCCAATGCTTTGAGGTAACGCTCGTGTTCCACGCGTCGCATGGCTTCGTCTTCTCGTTGTCGGATCTCCAATGCACGCATCTGCAACTCAAGCAAAGAGATTGGCTGCGGCTGTGACCCTGTGAGAGGGTTCCTGTGTCGAGTATCTGGTATCTAGGATACAGAAGGAGAGGGAGGAGGAGATGGAAAATGCGACACTGGAGAGCGGGTACGCTCCTCTAGAGCCAAGATCTACGCCTTCTGCTCATCCAACTTGGCTGTCTGTTTTGCGATTGCTCGCATCATCTACTGGAACATGTCTGTGACACTCAAGCCTGGTGCCCAAGCTGGGCTGCCTGGTGCACTCTCGTCCCATGGTTCTTGGTCTCTCTCGTCATCGAAGCTCGCCATAGCAGGAAAATGCACTTCCTTTCCGGAACGCAATCCGACCATCCACTATCTGTGTGGGAGACATCCGGAGGCTTCCGGAGGCTGAAAACCAACCGTCCTTCGAGGGACAAGAGTCACTCTGAAAGGGGTAATCCACCGGCGTCTAAAAACCAACCACATGAGCGAGAAAAAATTCTGGTTTCTTTGCTGAATCTTTGTACTTGAAGTAGGCTCTGATGCCACTGTAACATGCGGAAGCTTTACAGAAGAATCGGTAACTTCAATACCCACAATTCAGCACTCTTTTCGCGACAGAAATTAACGCACAAACTGAAAGGAGATGTGCAGAAAATAGAGAGAGAGGGAGAGATGGAGAGGACACAGTATTGGGTCCCAATTACCCTCTGTAGGGCCTCCACCACGGATGGTGTCTTTGCTTTATTAGAATGATGTGAATCTGAAAAGAAAATACAGAACTCTTGACCTTTCTTGGCTGGGAAAATCCCTGCCCTTGACCTTCAGTTCTCCACCCCTTTGCTTAGCAACTCCCTTGGCTTGTCTAGCCCTTGATTTGCTTGAGCTCTTGGTGAATAATGAGATGAATGAATGGGAACATGGGCTCTCCCTTTTATACTAGCCCAACTACAGCAATCGGCTAGCATAGAACCAGATGGCCAGCACAAATATCCCACGACTTGTGAAAATTCAACAATAAATGCTAAAATAAATCACCTAAAATGCGGCGCATTATTCCAAACTGGCTAGGAGGTGATGCGCCTGCTTCCAGAGTGCTAGGCACAGCCTTTGCCCACATTCCAAGGGCTGGGCAGCCTGTATGGGCTGCCCCATACTTGCCCTACAGCCATATAAAGGCTGTAAACTCCTGGAATCTGCCTTATTCTTGCCCTAGGGCTGTCCTACAGCCCCTCCATGGCTGGTGGTTTCAGCCTGGGCCTTCCTGGCCCTCATGGGGGTGGTTCCACACCATTCCCATGCCCACACTAAGATCCGGGGTAGCCCTATGGACTAGCCCCTTGTCCTAAACACTAACTACTCAGTGATCTGGCATCCAGTACCATACCAGATACACAGAATCACTGACATCATTCTAGAGGGAGACTCACAGCGCGGGCTGGCACTGTTTCATGTGCAGGACAGTGCACACCTGACCTTAGACTCCTGTGCAGGACAATGCACACCTGACCTCGGACATCTGAGATGGATCCCTGGCTGACTCGTCCCGGACTGGGCTCACATGGGACCAGTTCACCATCCCAGGTCCTGCACCTTCTGTACAGAAATGTCTACGTGGCATCCAAGTGCGGGATGCACGTAACATCAGAATCATGTGATACGAGGACAATCCAAGCATATCGTGGTGCATTATCATTTTGTACGTGACTAGATCGAGTTGGGACTTCTTCGGCTGGCCTACTGTTTTACCAAGGACAATGTGGCTTATCTCTTCACCAAACCACTTCCGAGAGCTACTTTGGAGGTGTTACTTCAACGTAATGGTATTGGACCGCCCCTTTGGTACTGAAGAGGAGGTGTTGGAATATATCACCTCGAGAGGGTCTACGTCACCGTTTCATGCTTGTACTGGTCATTTTATGAGACCCTGCATTTGAATATTTTAGCAGATATTATTTGGGATTTTTCTACCATTTTTTAGGCATTTTATGCTACTAGACAGCTATTGACCCGCTACAACTGGCCGACCAACTCTCTAGAGGGATATTGACAGCATTTTATGTTACTGGAAAATTTTTTAAAAAAAGTATTTTTTGAGTGCCGTTCCCTCCCCCGTCCCCATTCCCTACTTATGGCCGTCCCCCGTCCCGTCCCGTCCCTGTCCCCATCCCCCGTCCCTTCCCCTTGTGGTACTAAGGTGTCTGTGTGGTTAGTATGGTGTGTGTGTGTGTGTAGCCGGGTGAAATTCCCGTGTGTGTTATCCTAGCTTAAGTATCCATTCTTCATCATTACCATTAAAATCCTTCCATATCTATAGTCCTGGACTCAAGCTGGTACGTGAGTGAACAAACACTTACAGACGGTCGATTCTCATATATTGAAATGTATCCCTACACATTCTGTAGTTTAATGTCATTTAAGCCTCAGAGACGCTGGCAGAATTAAAAAACTTACCATGCCGAAGGAATGCGGCTCCAGAATGATGACAAGCGGGTAAACTCAGATTTTGGAACTTTTTGAAGTAGAACTCTCCTGGGCTGCAAGACACTGATGGCACCACCTGTGTTGAAATCCTTGACAGAGAGAAGAGCTGGTGGCGAACGATAACGAAAACCAGTCGGCGGGGGCGGAGAGGGAGGCGGTGGTGGTGGTGGTGGTGGTGGAGGCGACGGAGAAGTATTACTCCATATGACAACCATGTATATGCCATAGCCAATCATGGCTAGCCCAACCAGGGTGAAAAGGAAGTTTATGACTTTCAGTAAAAATTGAATGAAGCCTCTGCAAGCCATCTTATCTAATGGGATATGTACAAAAATCTCTGTTTGTTCTAGCTGTTTGTAAAAGAAAAACAAAAAAAAAAAAAAAAGCCAAATCATATGAGAAAGGACTGCTTGAAAAAAGGTAGCTAAAACGACTACCATCAATACACTAGATGTGCTACAGGTGAATCAAAGCACCCTGAAGTATGGTTACATCAAGGAAAAGCAGAAGGCCGTGGATGAAAAAGCAAAAATTTACAGGAAATATTGGAAAAGAACAAAGCAACTATAGGGGCAGGGTGACTAGAGAAGGGTAAACAACTATACTGTACATCATTACAGTACGTCAGGAAAAATCCCTCGTAATGTGTTTCGAACTCCGCTAAACCCCTAGGATAAACAATCTGACACATGCAAAGAAAACCAGATATAAATTCTTCTGTACTCACCAGTATGACAGAAAACAGAGACCTTCTGCGTGAGAGCCCCTGCTTATCCCGTTCTCTGTTAAGTCTTCCACTTCAGATCTGTGTTTAATATATCAGCGTATTGCTGAGAGAGAGCCTGCACTTCTAGGGTTTGCCGGACCGAGCTAGGGTTTGCTGGCGTGTTGCTTTCTTCTTGTTCAAAAGGCTAGGGTTCAAAAACCTGCGCTTCTAGAGTTTTATTGACAGCTGATACGGCAAACCTTCTCTTACTTTCATCGACCAGTCTGGTATTCGCAAACAACACGCGATCCTGGCATCAGTGGCATGTTCGCTTCACTTTATTGAAGGTGCGTGCCCATTGAAAAGCTAATTGGGCGGCTCGACAACACACGACGCCCGCTCAGCCGTGGGGCATGGTTTTTATTTTTATTTTTTTATTTTTTTTATTTTTCTTTTCCGAGTACTGAAATTACACGCGGTGGAGTATCTAATAACTCCAATGATGAAGACTCTCTGGAAGCAGTTATCCTAGCTAAGAAGAAAGAGGTGGTTGCATCCTCTGTAAAAGATAGGAAGTTGGACAAGCACATCTTGTAACTTGTTCAGCTTCAAACTGAATTAGATGACTAAGTTAAGCTTTTTAAATAAGTTGTTTGTAACAGAATGGTGCCTTGCATAGACTTTCTGTAAAATCGAACAGTACTATTTTTTTACTTTTAATATAATTTTAAGGCTCTTCTCGAGAAAAAAAATATTTTTCTTTTTATCTTTTTTGTGATGCTCTAGAGGCCTAGAACCTCTCCTCCTTAGAGAGGCAAGAGTGCTACAAGTGAAACAACAGGACTTGTTTTAGGGCTTTCCCATGATGCATTTAAGCATAAATACGGGAAGGCAACACACTTTTCAACATTCAAATCCTTAACTGGCTGAAAACGCAACATTTAGCTTTTCTCTTGAGACTTGCCATATTTGGGTAAGGTTGATGCAAGCATTGTAGTGTGAGAAAGTGAGGCTACAAATTGCATTCAATTCCCGTGTCCCTTGCAAGACTCAAGTAACTGGGCCGTGGGAAAGGTACCCTATAGTATGGTGTTAGTGGGACTACAAGAAGGTGCTAACCAAAGAGCCGCTTGCTTTGTAATAGCTTGGGTATTTTGCCTTCAACTACGGAGGTGCTACAATAAGCACTACAAACTTCTTAAAATTTCTCAATTTTAAGGTATATATATCCCCTAAAATTTTAACTACCCCAACAATTTACAAGCATGATTCTTGTCACTAAGGTATCTATATCCATAACAATGCTACCTACCCCAATAGATTACAAACTTCTTGAAATTCCTCAATTTTAAGGTATCCACAAAAATGTTAACTACACCACTGGTTACCTTCAGTTGGTGATGCTTGTCACTAACTAATCAAATGCTAATTAAAATTTTGATGTGATTATGGTGTGTTGCTTCTAGCAAGAGTTGTGTGACTATTTTCCTTAAAATGATAAGCATAAGAAAATCAAGACAAAATGATGGCATCAATAAACCTTTCACACACGTGTTCCAAAGTCAACGACAACTTGCAAAGTTGACAATGAAATCCACATAGAGCTCCAAAGCTCTCTTCTTCATGTTTGGATTGTTTAGGCTTTAACACAGTCTCACTGGTGGATGAGAGTTCCTTCTAGCATGGGTGTGCACTTTTCTCATTGGACAAGAGGATAGCCAATGTTTGCATAATATGTATTTTTCTCTCATTAGAGAAAAGAAGCTATCAAGAAGTGTGTGTAGTACTTGCATGCCGGATGTAAATGACAATGACGATCGATCAATGATGCTTGCGATGATGGTTGATGATAATGATGACGGTTATGACTCTTTGACAAAAAAGGTTCTAATATGACTAATGGTGATGCAAAGAGTGCCAAGGATGAGGGAATGAAGATGACAGATTGAGGACGTGAGAGTTTAAGTGCCCAAAATGTGTCTTTTAGATTTTTGAGATCATACATAAACAACATCTTAAAATAAAAGACACAACCAAAATGCTAATGTCTGTTAGAAACATGGTGACAAGATAATAGGGAGGTGAGAGTGGTGAAGGAGATGGGAACTCAATCCATGGTGAAGGTTATATGACCAAGGCTAGAGAGAGAGAGAGAGAGAGAGAGAGAGAGAGAGAGAGAGATAGTACATCTCAAGTGTGAGAGAGAGCAAGATTGCACAACACAATGATGAATGAATTATATGAATACTTCTACCATATACATTGCTTTTTCCTTATCTTTTGACCCTAATTAAGAGGGTGTTACACCTAGCGTGTTCATACCCCTAAGGACACTTCACTAGACTCCATACTAACTTTGAAATAAGAGAGTGTTCACACCTAGCATGTTCATACTCCTAAGGACACATGACTAGACTCCAGCCTAACTTCTAAAATAAAATAAGAGGGTGTTCATACCACATGACTAGACTCCAGACTAACTCTGAAATATCCAACAAACCCTCCTTTGATGGTGAAGTTTCATGCATTACCTTTAATAGTCCTGTACACCAACACAAGTAAAGACACAAGACATGGTCCCGCTTCAAACTCAAAGGCCAGTAAAAGCATGGCTCAAAGGCCAATGAGCATGGCTCAAAAGGCTCAGAACTCAACAAGCATGGCTCGAGGCTAAACAAGCATGGTCTTTGTGAAAGACTTAGAGGTTAGGTCTTACCCAAGGGACAAAGACAAGCAACATCAGCATACCAAAACAACTCGCCTTGCCGAGTGTGTTTTTTGAGGGAGCTTGGTGGAGGGAACTTTTGTTGGCAACTCTTCTCTCTTAAAAATGTGAACATTCCCTCCACCAATATCTCATCCTACAACCAATACCTCCTCCCATCTCTCTTAAAAATGTGGACAACCTCCACCAGTACCTCCTCCCATCTCCTCCTACAACCTCCACCACCCCTCAGCCCTGCCCACTTTCTCCACTCTAGCCCAACTTAGCTCCTCTCTCTCTCTCTCTCTCTCTCTCTCTCTCCCACCCTCTTCCCTCTCTCTCTCTCTCTCTCTCCCTCTCCCACCCTCTTCCCTCTCTCTTCCCTTTCTCCACTCTAGCCCAACTTAGCTCCTCTCTCTCTCTCTCTCTCTCCCACCCTCTTCCCTCTCTCTCTCTCTCTCCCACCCTCTTCCCTCTCTCTCTCCCTCTCTCTCTCTCTCTCCCACCCTCTTCCCTCTCTCTCTCTCTCTCTCCCACCCTCTCTCTCTCCCTCTCCCACCCTCTTCCCTTTCTCACTCTTTCTTCCTTATCCACCCTCCCTCTATCTCTCTCCTTCCCTCTATCTCTCTCTCTCTCTCTCTCTCCCAACCTCTTTCCTTTCTCTCTCCCTCTCCCTCTCCCTCTCCCTCTCCCTCTCCTTCTCCCTCTTGCACCCTCTTCCCTCTCCCACCCTCCCTATGCATAATCTCTCCTCCCCTCTCTCTCCCAACCTCGTCCCTTTCTTTCTCCCTCTCCCTCTCTCTCTCCTTCTTCCTCTCCCACCCTCTTCTCTCTCTCCTTGCTTGCCCTATCCCTCCCCTTCTCCCACCCTCCCTATGCACAATCTCCCCTTCCCTCTCTCTCACTCTTTCTCCTTTTCGCACCCTCCCTCCCTCCCTCTCCCTGCCTCTCCCCCCCTCTTCCCTTTCTATCTCCCTCTCTCTCCCTCTCCCACCCTCTATCCTTCCTTTCCCATCCTCTTCCCTCACTCCTTCCTTGCCCTTTCCCTCTTGCACCCTCCCTATGCATAATCTCTCCTTCCCTTTCTCTCTCTTTCTCCTTGTCCCACCCTCCCTCTCACTCTTTGTTCTTTCCTCTCTCTCCTTATCTCCCAACATTTTCTCTCTCTTTCCCACCCTCTTCCCTCTCCCTCTCACACTCCCACTCTCCTCTTTTACTCCCTCTCACTCTCCCATCCTCCTTCTCTCTTTCTCTTTGTCTTAATTTCTCTCACTTATCTCTCTCTCTACTTACTCTCTCTCGCATGCCAATGCATGTATGCATTGCATGGCATGGCATAGCATTGAGATGTTATTACATGTGCATGTCATTGCATGGTACTACTTTATAACGCACAGTAATGCATGTGATTTCATGTCATTACATGTACTTGAGAAGTATTGCATGTCATTGCATGGTACTACTTTATAACGCATAGTGATGCATGTGATTTCATGTCATTAAATGTACTTGAGAAGTATTGCATGTCATTGCATGGTACTACTTTATAACGCATAGTGATGCATGTGATTTCATGTCATTACATGTACTTGAGAAGTATTGCACGTCATTGCATGCCTGCACATATCATTGGATGTGTTTGCATATGACGTCATTGGATGCCTTTGCATGTGACTTCATGTCATAAAAAACAAAGAGCAATGCAAAATTGTAAAGGATAATATTGTAGCCAATTGTGGGAAAAATATAATTTTTTTCCACAAAATAAATTACATCCAGATTACATAATGTTTCCCAAAAACAACAAATAATGTAAAATTTGACAAGGTGAATAATAAAGTTGACAAGGCGAATTATAGTTAAAATAACAAAAGCGTTATTACATCATCCTTACATACTGTTTACTAAAGACAACATCATCCTTACATACTGTTTACTAAAGACAACATTACACCCTCATGTAACTACATAAGGATTCCTACAACTAAGTACTTTTAAGGGCTACAGCCTTAAATATTATTTCCTAAAGACAACATGACATAACTACATAAGGGTTCCTACACCTAAGTATATAACTACACAAGGGTTCCTACACCTAAGTGCTTTTACGAGCTACTCTATTGTTCAATTCATCTTGGAGGGGCTCCTCCTTTTCTTTACCAATGTAGTTATAACTCCACCAAGAGCTGATGGTGGTACAAATCTTCATGTTCCACACATATAGATCTCTAGAATTGATGGGCTCATCCGCTAGAATCTTGGTCCAAAGATTACAAGCCTCTATTGTAATTTTTAGATGTTCTTGCATAACTCCACCCGACTTCTGTTGAAATATACAAGTGAATAGGGTGTGTGCGGGAACAAGCCCTTGGTTAGAGGCTGTAAAAGAGAATCTATAAATGTGAAAGAACCTGTGAAAAGGTGAGAAGAATCTACTGGGAGAGAATAAAGGGTAGCATGGGAAGCTTTAGGAAGTGTGGAGATATTCTGGGAGAGGTGGAGAGAATCAAGCAAAAGAGGTGGGAGAGGTGGAGAGAATCAAGCAAAAGAGGTGGAGTGAATCAAGGAGAAATCAGTGGGATTAGATGCTTGGATGTAAACTCTATAAATTGACGCATTGGCCTAATGAGAATTTGCTGGTTTTTGATTATCCATGCCTACATTAAGCTATTTGTTAATTACTCACTAATCACATCTTAATTATTTACTAATCACTTTGTTAATGATATTGATTCTAGCATTTGATCCACCATAGCTCATCACATTGATGTAAGTTTAACATGGTATCAGAGCCAAGCTTAGAATCCATCAAGTTTAAGAGCCCATTATCTAGTTAATTAAGATTAGTAGATAATTAGAAAATAACCAAAAATTTTAGTTATTTTCAACTAACCTCTGTACCCCCAGCCAGTGGAGGAGCTCCCTCTCCTTGCACACTCAAAATTAGCCTAAACCCTTCTAGCTCAACATAGCCAGCCTCTCCACGATTCAGCTCATCGAATCAGAAGCGCAAACCATCGGCGGATTCAGGAGCGTTTTTTCTACAGCGCTGTTTTTTCTGAGAGAATTTGACATTTCAGCTACTCCAGATCAAATGGGTCTAATTCCTCTTAGCCCCAAGTGTTTTCAAGCATGCTCTATAAGCTGGTGAAGTCAAAAATTGATTTGATCAAGTCTACAGTGAGATCCAAGCTCTTCATCAAATCTGCACAGGTGACTTTGGTAAAATAGAGATTAAGCATTCAATGTTTGGTCAAATCTTGTGTTTCTTGGCTTAATCCTCTACTAGACTAATTGCTATTGATGGCCTTGAAAGGATTTGAGCTCATTTGAACTCTAAGGCCTCAGATCTGGGCTCCCCGCATACTTTGTTTTCTGCACGCAAAATAGAGGATTAATTTGCTAATCAGTGATTAATCAGTGCTAATCACTGTATTTTGGTGCAATTGAGGGTTCAAATTAACCATTAGGTATCTGATACAGATCCCTATAACTTCGGATTGCAATTCGGAGTTGGTTTGATACTCCAACCATTCCGTGTACAAATTGGTTACCCTTGATTTAATGTAATTTTTGGTAAAATTATGCTGATAAATTTGTGGTAATCATCATTTTGCATTTAACCCTTGGTTAATACCTGCAAATCACACTCAAATTCAAGATTATTCACAGCCAGAGTTGCATTTGGGAATGTACATAAGAATGAATGCTATATGCATTATGTATTGGGAACATTACATTAGTGTAAAAATGGGATCAGACACTGCCCTTGTCCAGAATAAGGCAAGAGGCAAGACCTCCCACATAGATTTGGGTTTGCATTGCATAATGACACAAGATAAATATCAAAAGCCCAAAAGAACTGTCAAACAAACATTTAAACATGTTGCTCACATGGAGCAAGAAGACCTGACGGACCAGCTCATGGCCCCAGTAATGAAAGAAGAAGAACATCTCTTTCCAAGAGGAAGATCCACACCAAGAAGATCTAGAAGACATGGATACGAGAAGAGAAGCTGCCACAACAAGAAGACTGAAAGAAGAGGAAGACATGGACGCGTGAAGAGAAGCTGCCCCACAAGAAGAAGACTGAAGACAAGAGAAGATGTGAGGCTCCAAAGAGTGAGGAGCCATGTGAAAATTTGAGAGAGAGAGAGAGAGAGAGAGAGAGAGAGAGAGAGAGAGAGAGAGAGAGACCCCACAACCCAATGTAACCTGCCCCAACAAAGTAAAACCACCTCTGAGCCATCGATGATGTAGGCCATGTGGTAGATATATGTGTGAGAACTTTAGTCAAGGTCGTGGGCACCTGTAGTAGCCTTGGACACATAGAGAGAGAGAGTGTCAAGGACTATGAGTTTAGGGACTTGAGGCACTCGTCTCGCGGACTATCAAGTAAGAGAGAAACTTGGTATAGGGTCCAGGCGTGCTAAGTTCACTTGAGGGGAGGTGTGCTAGGCACTGGCCGCTGACTATCAAGTGAGAGGGAAACTTGGTATAGGGTCCAGGTGTGTTAGGAAGTATTCACTTGAGGGGAGGTGTTGAAATATACAAGTGAATAGGGTGTGTGCGGGAACAAGCCCTTGGTTAGAGGCTGTAAAAGAGAATCTGTAAATGTGAAAGAACCTGTGAAAAGGTGAGAAGAATCTACTGGGAGAGAATAAAGGGTAGCATGAGAAGATTTAGGAAGTGTGGAGATATTCTGGGAGAGGTGGAGAGAATCAAGCAAAAGAGGTGGAGTGAATCAAGGAGAAATCAGTGGGATTAGATGCTTGGATGTGAACTCTATAAATTGAGGCATTAGCCTAATGAGAATTCGCTGGTTTTTTATTATCCATGCCTACATTAAGCTATTTGTTAATTACTCACTAATCACGTCTTAATTATTTACTAATCACTTTGTTAATGATGTTGATTCTAGCATTTGATCCACCATAGCTCATCACATTGCTGTAATTTTAACAACTTCTTGCACAAATCCTTGTAAACAGCTTCAAGGGTATCCTTGAGAGTAGAATTGGGGGTATTTGACGAAGACATGATGAGTTAGGGAAGATAAAGAATGAGGGAGAAGGTGAGGGTGAGAATGAGGGAGAAAGTGAGGGTGAGAATGAGGATAGGTGAGGTAGAGAATGATGGTGAGAGAGAGAGAAGGAAATAAGGATAAATAGGGAGGAAGAGAATGATAGTGAGAGAGAGGGAGGCAATGAGATATGGGAGTGAGGGCTAGAGTAAGAACCATGGGGTTATCTATATAGATAGAACATGCTAAAAGTAAAAAGTAATTTGCATGGATATTTCCTAAAGTTAGAAAAGTAATTGCATGGATACATACTTTGAGTAGGAAAAGTAATTGCATGGATAAATGCTATATTTAAGGAAAGTTATTCCAATAATTGATAATGTATAAAATGCTGTTGACATCAACATTAAAAAGAACTTAAAATAATAAATGAATGAAGATATTCCAACCACCATCAACATACAACCATATCGGTTGTCCTGCTCTAAGACATTAAAAAAATGAATAGTAAATAGTCCTTCATAGAGAGTTAATATAACCATAATATCAAGGAAATTTTATACTAGCAAAATTAAGGACATTTTCAAAACAGCAGTACATTGTCATCAACCTAGAGGTCCTTTTCAAATTATTCTCCTAATGTTGAATATTCTCATTAGGTCCTCATTTTTAGAGTGGGTTGATGTATAAACATATAATGGTTTGTATCCAACCCAAAATTGTGCAAATATACAGAATAAAGGTGCTTGTATGCGTAATATGGTCTATTAGCTCCTACTCTGATTTGAAAATCAGAACATGTGCCTGATGGATTCTTTCCCATCCTTGTATTTTTCATTACGTAGTAGTGTTTTCTTGGTCTTAATTCCAAACACTTCCATCTGCCTAGCCTTAATGACTAAATTCTCGAAGACCGTAGCTATATTTGAAATTACTAAATCTATTCTATTAGCCGCCATATTCGATATTCCACTTCTATACTTTGTTGAGACTGATGGGCTACATTATTTGCTTCTTGGTATAGTCCCTTTTGTAACACAAATCCTCCAGTCTCCAATGCTTGGATCTCATCCACAATAAGGTTTGTACCTCATCCAACTTACCATACAACTGGGGGTCTAGCAAGTGATTTACAGATAGTATTATATACTCTCCATGTGTGATCCACACTGTTGTTACAAAACCACATGAACTGACTTCTATGTCTCCTTGACCACTCTCTCATACCATAGAAAGATGGAGCGGGAACACCTTCCCATAGTTCTTGATGCTCCTCTAACACTTTATCTTGGCCACTAAACCATCCTTGGCAGGTGATCTTGCTGTGTAGAGGTGTTTATTGACGTATAGCCCCCACATTGAGTCGTGTATGCCAAGGATGGTTAGGTGGCCAATTTCTTGCACCTTAACTTCAATTTGCAAATCCCTCTGCATTGTGATGATCACCTTGTGTAGCTATAGGAATAGCGGGTGGAAGTTTAACCTCCGACCCTGTTTCTTACATGGTTAGTTTTATGTGATATACTCTGGAAGATGTGATGAGTTATCATCCTCAAGGGTTTATAATTGTGGGTTTTCGACACTAGCTAACTATAATGTTATCACCAATATAGTTTGGTTGCACATACATTGGTGTGTTGGTCACACTACTTCTTCCACCAATATGCTAGTGGTTGACAGGCTTAGAGCTTTTGATGATCTAGCCTTCTCCATCAACTTTGTTATTATAGGGCCCACCTTCGTGATATTTGCCTTGCATGAATACATGCTTCTTTGTGGATTGCAAGAGGGCATTAGCGAGATCTGAAACAATAGCATCATATAAACTGATAGTTCCAAGCTGCATGCCATCATATGGTAGTTGTAAAACAAATGCAACGAAGTTCACAATTTTTAGGAATTTTACAAGATCATATTGTACCTTGGATTATATACATGTGCAACAATTATTGTCTATCCCTGTACACGCGTGATGTTGTGAGAGGAGTCTAGAGCAGAAAACAAACATGGTATGTGGGAACATTCAATGTACATAAGATGGATGACATGGATCCTAGATGGCAAAACAACGCGTGGCAACTAGAGTGGATAGTGCATGTGCAGAAAAAACAAAAACAGAAGGTGTATAGGTGATTGAGGGAAGCTGGTGACACAACAATCTAGAGGCGAGGAAATGACGAGCATTGGGGAAAAGTAGAGCGGTTCTCTCTTCCATGCAATATAGTGCTCATAGAGTACTACCGATCAACAAATGTGTTAAGAAACACATTGTCAATCCGGACTCGACCCGATTAGTGCATGAAGGCTTATCCCATGAGGGAGAGCTCACATACACGAACCACCACTTGACGATTCAACCATTCAACACCTCAATCAATCTCTCAATCCCTTAAATCCACTACACTAATCAAGAGAACAAGCAATGCATGGCAATCTCTTAATCCCATTCAAACATTGATTAAATCTTAGCTTTCCCTAATGCGTGCAAATCCATAAGCGTGCATCTACTAACCCACAAGCTTAAGCAAGCATAGAATGTAACATTCACAAACCCACAAGCTCATAGAGAGAGTCTATCCATGAATAACTCATTGCCAATGAAGTGGGCAAGAGCTTGCATTAATGGAGACTACACACACACACACACTACAAGCATGCAGCATACACAAGAGAAAGAAAGAAGCATTCAACTAATCATAGATTAATCTACTTCAATGATGCAAAAACAGATTAAGAGAAAGAAGTGGAGCTATACTCATTGGAGCTTGATGCTCATTAGAGTACAATAGAGAGAGTTAGAGAGTTGCCATAGCTTGAGAGCTCAAGAGCTTCACTCAAGAGCTTATGAGAATGGCCAAAAACGTCCACTTTCTTTAGCTAACATCTCTTTTGTAGAGATGTCACTAACCCTAACCCTAGGCCTCTTTCACACATGGGCGGACAACCCCATAAGTGAGCCTTGCTTAATACACTTAGAACTCTCATTTAGAACCCACATTGGCCTAAAACGATTTACATTGCACTTCGGCACAAAAATATGGAAAAATTATGTGCGTCTTTATGTTCCCATGGCTATAATTCCGGTTGTGTCTCAATTTCTTTCTACAAGGAGTATGGCTCAACAATTATGGCACGCTATATAAATGCAGTATGGAAGACTTTCAACGGTTAAGATGGCTAAGTTGGAAGAAGATTTGGATAAGCTTTCTATCTTCGAATCCGACAACATAGTGGAGAAGCTTGGAGAATTTAATCGAACCAAGCGGGATTTTTTTTTTTGGGTGCATTCTTGGGCGCGGTAGAAGCAAAAGCTGCAAAAAACAATGGAAGACAAGTAAAGCCTTTTATTGAAAAAAAAAACCAGCAATGATAATCTCACACATGAGCATGCAAGTGAAAGGCCGATTAGAGTTTTAAAGAGTGATAAAAGAAGTGAGTAAAGACTAGTCAAAGTGAGACTAAGTGGTAGATAGTGCTATGCAAAGGCAAGTGTGCTTGTACACCGCAGTCTCAATGTCCTATAAGTGTTTAAGTTATTCCTAAGTGGCAACCCTACTCCTAAATATGAGCAATGGTGATTGGACCTTTCTTTCTTTCTTTCTTTTTGTGTGTGTGTGTGTGTGTGTGTGTGTGTGTGTAAAAGATGATAAAGAGGAAGGTTCCATCCCAATGAGACCCAAGCAATGGCCAAGAGTCCTCCGCCAAGAGAATCTAAAGGCCGCTAAGTATCTCAAGGGTGACAGACCCTTTTCTTTCTTTTTGACATAAGGAGTACCCCATGAAGATGAGGGCATCGGTCTCGAGAGCCCATAATAGACCCCAGAGTCCTACCAGCATCTATCAAGGCGATAGAGTCCTTGAAGGTCTTCTTCTTAATCTTTTAGATGTCAGTGTTCACCCCATGGAAACCAAGTCATCGGCCCCAAGGTGCTAAGGCAACCCAAGGTCCTACCAAGCATTCCACATGGCTGTAGACACGTCATGTCTCGATTCACTTGTATATATTTTTTAGGGCATGATTTTTGTAAATTTTTTATTGATCGTAGCACCTAGCCCATACCTAAGAGGTAGCTACCACTAGGGATAACTAATATACTTCGAGAGAGCATAAGAACTTAGCATACTCTGTTGGCATATATCTTACACCGTCTTTAAATAGAAATACCTTCTACTAAGTCCTCTAAGAATCTAGAAATCACTCACCGCATGGTAACAACTAATTTAAAACTTAAACCAGCCAACTGTGTGTGAACATGCAAACAATATATGCAAAAGTGAAAAGCACATAAAGAACAAAAGAGTATGATTTAAATACACCTGTTGTAGTGCTCGTTGATGTTTTCGTTTGTCTTGATGCATTGCTGATGTGCAGATTGCTTCTGTTTTCTCTTTGTAGGCATTGCATGTCTCCCCCCTTCCTAATTTGTGTGCACGGTAGGTGAACTATTGGGGCGTGTCTGTATGCTCTTGTTTAGCTGAGATCTCTACAAAATGTCTTATTAACAAACAAGAAAAGAAAAGAATAAAATTTATTATTGGTGCCAATCACCGAATATAGCCGAGGGGAAAAACCCAGTGGGAGAAAAGTGCCCTGGCTTGTTGCTCTTATTGTGGAGTTGATGAGCTTACCCTTGCACTGGCGGTGGATCCGTGTCCACTTCTACTGGAATGATGGTATCAATCACTTTAGGATGCAAGGACAACCCTGTACAAAAGCCGGCCTCTGGAGGTGGTAGAGGAAGGAGTGCTTCCTCGCTAAAATATGGCTCTGGTTCTATGGGAAGGTTAAGCAGACAATTCCGATTTTGGAATTGCTCAATATAGGTGCTCATAGTGATCCAAAATTGACATGTTGAGGCTGGGGGAAGAAGGGCTTGCAAGATAGGTGGTTGCAAGTCATTTATGCATGTATCCCTCCATTGTGCTTGAACCTCCTCAGGTAATCTACGTTAATTTGGTCCTCTCTCTGGTACTCTCACATCAAGAAGGTTATGGCGTTGGGGTGTAATTCCCACAATTTGTTTCATTAGGCCCGTGCCATATCGTCGAAAGTAAGAGCGGCATAGCCAACAAATGTGTGAAGCTTCCCCTAATACGAGTCGTGCACACTCTTGACAATGTGGAAATGGATAATGCTGTTCATAGAATAAAGTGACAAAGTGATGCCCACAGCAAATTTCACCTAAGGGAGCATAAAAGTACCTAGAATGAGTTTGAAAAGGAGGAGCACTATAACCCCCGCGATGATCAGGTTGAGTACTATTAGGGTGAATGCATGGTGGACATGTATCTTGCCAAGTATTTATCAGGAGGTATCTGGGCGTAGAACAATGAAATTTAGAAACTTCAAACTTTATACACTCATATCCATCATTACAATCCCTATAAAAAACAATGTAGATAAGATCATTTCAAAAAGAACACAATCCTGTAAAGGCATAAGGAACCACATTAGTAAAAGTGAGACTATTCAAACACACTGATCTACCAAAGAGCTTCAATTGTAGTGTTAATGCCTTACCTTTGGTTTTGGGTATGTCCTTAAGAGGTGGGAAGGATAGCAATTGACGAGGAATTTGAGCAAGATAGGAGGATTTAGGCAGTGAAGTGCTAGAATCTATGCTCAAAGAAGACTCATGTAAAGTTGGATTTGTCTTAGGTACACAAGTTGATGGGTGGTGGAATTGTGTAACAAGGAGAAGTTGGGACAACTGCTGGTGATTCAATACATGTTTGGGGAAGGTCAACACAAGTAGATTTGTAGGTGCTATCACAACCACCTATCCTATCTTGAAGAGGTTGTGTTGATTTCCTTTGCACCCTCTGATATGAAAAACCAAGAGTGGCTTTTGGAATCTTATTGATACACTCTTCTGGCTCTAGCAAACCATGGCATTTGGGAAGCCAAAGTACTATTGCACCCTCATAATAGCCTTGTGCTTTAAGAACATGCTTTGGGACCCAATGAGTAACAATATGAGGTTTAGGCTTGGAAAAGATATGCTTTTTAGGAGGTTTAGCAACTAGGCTAAATGGTACAAGTTTGTACGCATCTTTGGGTAGCCAAATTGACAATTCCTTCTTACCTGGCCTTTTTTGAGCAGTGACTAGAGTAGTTGGAACATACCAGCCACGGCCCTCAATTGAGGACTCATCAGTTATCCACATCATTTGTCTTGGAGCTTGAAGAGCAGATGTTGAAATTGGGTTGGGTAAGGTAGAACTACCACCCTTTTGACATGATAAAACTCGTGGAGCAGCAGATCCCGAGATGCAATCAAAATCAATTTGCAATTTGTATTTTCTATTCTTCCAATCTAATGAACAATTGGTAGCACTTAACCATGATCGACCAAGAACAACCTCTACCACTGCCTTGGACTTACTAGCCACATAAAAGGGAACTGACATTTGGTGACCCTGAATGGACATCATAATGACACATTTTTCCTCTATAGGGTTATCTTCATCTGAGAAGCTTCGTAAGTCAATAGGAATGTGCACAAGTGTTGGTTGTCCCAAGGCTACCCATGTGTCAAATGAGAGAACATTATAATCTGCACCAGAGAATTAAGGCAGAGACAAAGTAGGTAGTCTCATGAAGATGAAGACACACGTGAATATTGAAAGGATCGACATATTGTTCATCAGTAGCCAACTGAAAGGTCATCACAGAAGCCTTGCGACGCTCCTTGGCTTTTGCAACTCTAGCTTTAGTCTCTTCTTGAGCCTGACGTTTAAGTAGGTCATGTGCTTCTTTCCGTGTGTTGGCAGCATGCATTTGTTGAAGCATGGCTTCAGTTAGTGGTTCATTGTATTTCTTGAGACGACTTCCATTAATGAAGTTAGGCATTTTCTCACCTTCTAATGTCTCTAAACGCACTGCACCACTAGGAGTAAGCTCATTAATCACAAACGGTCCTAGGCCATGTTTCTTGAGCTTTCGCTTATGCTTCTTAAAGGTTGTTGCAAGATCAGGGTATCCAGTTTTGTCCAGTTTATGCTGGATTGGGACAATGCTTGGAGAGAAAATTCGGGGAGGCAGGGTAATTCAAATGAGATCAAGAAACTAATAGAAAATACACATGCACTAAAATTGACCCAATAAAACTTAAATTAATATAAATTAGTCTAATTAATGAAAATTTATCAAAAATATGTTGAAATTATAAAAATTTAATCTTTTCATACTTAGAGTGATCCAATTTTTTTTCCATAGATGCACCATTACAAGTACGCTATTCCCTATAGGTTTTAGATTATTTACTTCAGAAATATAATTTTACTAATTAGATTATTAATATTTGCAGGCCTTCTGATAGCCTGGAAGAATTTTGAAAAAGATATCATTAAAAATCCAACCATTGGATTTGAAATTTTGACTAACTACCACATTCTACTCATGTCTCTTTATCTAACACTCTTTTGATCTACACAATTGAGCATTTTAAGTAGTAGATATTGTGGGTACAAAAAGTGCCATATATTATAACACTTAAAAGACCTTGAAATATTTAAAGAAAATAGACAAATAGCTTAAATTTTTTTCAAAAAATCAAGTTAATCTCTATATTATGTGAAGATCTAATGTCCAAAGTGGGAATCTCATATGAGTTTATATGTAAAAGATATTAGTATTTTATGAAATCCGTCCAAATTTGGGACAGGGTGTATACATTGATGTTGTAACTAAGAAAATGAGGACGTTTGGCTATTTAATGCTTAATCAGATTATGCAACTATATTCCAAACTTTGCATGTGATGTTCTAACAAAAGAACTTGAAAGGAAACCTTTGTTAGCTAGGAGAGATTAGCCACTAAAGGAAAACAAATGCCTGTTTTTTTACTTTTTAAAGGGTGCCTGAGTGGACAAAATTGGGCACCCTGATCTTGCAACCACCCTTAAGTGTGTACAAGAGCACAAGGTCCCCCTTTTTGAATCGGCCAGTTGTTACATTTCAATCATACCATTGCTTTTGTCTCCTCTTCTTGGCATACATCCCCATTACTGCCAATAAGCGGGTCTCATCAAGCTTTTCCAAGTCATTAATGCGTTGAGAATACTCATGACTAGTCCAGTCCAATTGTTTAGCAACTCGTAGAGTAGGTACAAGAAATTCAATGGGAAGAATTGCATTTAGCCCAAAAGCAAGCTCAAATGGGGTTGTGCCCACAGATGTTTTATAGGCTGTTCTATATGCCCAAAGAACTGAGTGCAACTTTTGCTCCCAATCAGTCCTATGTCTCTCAACAATCTTTGTGAGTGCTGTGCAGAGAATCTTGTTAGTACTCTCAACTTTGGGGACCATTGGTTTGGGGATGACAAGGTGCAGAACGCTTGTGAATTACCATAAATTCTTGAAGTAAAAACTCTATAACCTCATTCACAAATGTGATGAGCTGGAGGTTTAATGGGACCGACAAATTCAATACCCCATTTGGCAAACACACGTGTGCTTAACATAGGCCGCAATGGCATATTGTCCTTTGTGATGGGAGGTTTGGTCCTTTGACAATCGTCACAACGTTTCACATATTCGTTGGCATCCATTTGTAAGGTTGGCCACCAAAGCCCAGACCACCTAATTAACTTAGCTGTGGTATTGCCCGCAAAGTGTCCACCCCCAACACCTGCATGTGCATGAGTCAAGATTTTCAAGTAGTCAGCTTCACATACACACATGCGCAAGTTGCCATCCTTGCCCCTCTTGTAGAGTTGGCCCTCTATCAGCATATATTTGGCTGCTTCAACTTCAATAGCATGCTTTCAATGTTTAGGAATTGTTCGATCAGTATGACCATGCTGAAGATAGTCCACAATATACTTACTCCAACTTGGTGTAGTTGAAATTTGGAATAATGTGCCTTTATGAATTGGTTGTTGAATTTGACATGAAGCACAATTACGAACAAATTTTTCAGCATCCGCATGCATGGTAGGCCACCATTGCCCATCCTGAGTTATACGTCGCACACAAGTAGTAGCTGATGCATGGATTCCACCAATACCCTCATGTGCCCATTCCAAGATCTCCTCATATTGGTTAGGGTTAGGTATAAGCCGCAACACTCCATCATTACGTTGACGATATAATCTCCCTGAGATTAACTTGAATAGTCGCCATAGGTCCACATTAGGACCCGCTAGTTGTATCTGCCTACTTGTCAAAATTTCTAAGATGGGTTTAGACCATTTAGGAGCTGTCTCTACAAGGAAAAGTGTTGAATCTAACATATCATCATCCACACCCACAGGAGCTTCTCCAGAGGTGATTCGAGACAAATGATCTGTCCTAAGATAAGTTGTTCCTTTTCGGACTGCCACTTCAAAATCAAACTCAAGAAGGATGACAAACCACCTCACAATCCTTCCAATTGCACAAGGCTTATTCACCAAATATAGCAGTGCTTGATGGTCCACAAAAAATATAAATTTGTTTGCCAAAAGGTAATGGCGAATCTTTTTCACTGCATATATCATGGACAAACCTTCTCTTTTTGTTGTGGTATAATTCTTCTCAGCATTGTTCAACTGTCGACTAGCATATGAGATTGGAAAATCCTTATTATGTTCTCCCGATTGAGCCAAAATACATCCAATTGCAAAGTTTGAAGCATCAATATGGACATGAAAGATTTGGTTCGAGTCTGGTGCCCGTAAGATGGGTGCAGACACTAATGCTTGCTTCAACTTTTCAAAGGATTCCTCACACTCGTCAGTCCAATTAAACTTTACAAGAAGAGCATATAATGGTCTGGCTAGGATAGCGTACATGTAGATGAATCGACGATAATAGCCACAATGTCCCATGAATATTTGTACCCCTTTAGGATTGATAGGCCGAGGTAATGAGACAATGACATCAATTTTATCCATGTCTGTTGAAATCCCATTGTGAGAAACAATATGGCCTAAAATTTTCCCTTGTCTTACCATGAATTTGCACTTGTCAGGATTCAAGCATATACGATAAACTTGACACTTTTGAAACACAAGTCTGAGGTGTTCTATATGATCATCACGCTGTTGTGAGTGAACACATAAATCATCCATGAAGATCTCAAGAAATAGCCTAAGGTACTCCTTGAATACATGACTCATTAACCGCTGAAAGGTTGGTGGTGCATTTGTTAGACCAAATGGCATAACACGATAGGCAAAGATGCCATCTTCAGTAGCAAAGGCTGTCTTGTGTTGATCCTTTGGATCAATTGACACTTGATTGTAACCAGAGAATCCATCCAAGAAACTATATGCCTTTTTTCCTGTAACTCGTTCTTCCAAAACATGATCCGTGATTGGAAGTGGGTAATGATCACGTACAGTAGCTGCATTTACCTTCTTGAGGTTTACACATACTCAAAGTTTTCTATTTTTCTTGGGCACCACTACAATAGGGGAGACTCATTCAGTGTGTTCAATCTCATAGATAAATTTTGCCTCTAAGAGCTTGTCTATTTCTTCTTTTATCTTTCATGTAAAATTCTCATTGTTGTAAGTATAAGGACGTTGCTTGGAAGGCTTTGCATCCTCTCGCAATGGAATTGTATGCTGACATATGCTTGGATCAACTCCTTTGAGGTCTTTATAACTCCAAGCAAAAGCATCGCGATACTCCTTTATTGTTTGAATTAATAACTTCTTCTCATCTAAGGACAAGTCTATGGCAATCCACACATAGCGAGGCTCTTCTCCTGGCTTAGCGATATCAAAATTTTTTGCATCTTCTGGACCATCATATGAAACCCCTGGCATGCTTGGCTTTTGTCGCATGGGCTGTTAAAGAACAATCTTCCGATCTTAAAGAGTGTACTGTGTGAAGTTGGGAGGAACATTGAGACCTTGTTCTTGTCCACTTGAGTCATCACTAATTGAAGACCATGCGGTTTTGAGCTCTCTTTTGCAATTTTGCATCAGAGTTTTTTGTTCAACCATTATCTTTGCACTTCCGACACTCTCTTTTGATTCGGTTTGAGACTTGAGTTTTTGTTTTGGTCTCTTTGTTTTTTTATGATTTTTGCTAACAGTTTTTAGCTTTTCTTCTGGTTGGAATCCATCTGATCGTTTTACTTGGTCTTTGATACTATCTTGTGCTTGGATATAGTATAGATATCCATTCTTTCCTGAGAAGTGAGGTGGTGGTCGAGAGTGTTCATTCTTAAACTCCTCGTTTTCTTTTTGTATTCTCTCACGTCATTCCCTCTCTTGTTTACGGATTCTCTTATGGCTCTTACAGCATTTATGTTTGGGTCGGCTTCGAGGGATCTCTATTTGAACCTCCCTTCCTCTCAAGAGTAGGTGTGCCTTTCCTAACTCTTCCATCCGTCTTCCTTATCACATCATCATCAAAATCAGAGTCCCATCCGTCTTCCTTATCAGCATCATTAGCCGATTCGAGTGTTAAATCCTCCACTGAGACTTCCTCTACATACAGTGCTGTGGATGCAACCCCATAGTACAAATTATCTAGAAGGTCACGTGGTTGTACCATTCGTATAGGAATAATGTCATATCCATCCGAGTCACAAAATTGAATTGGCTTAGGTAAAGCACATGTCGATAATGTTGCAAGGACATGACTCCATTCTAGGGGATCAATTAAGTGCTCAGGGAAGGGTTGTGGAATGTATGCCTCATCTGATACACTTCGATTACCCTTAAGTCTCTCAGTGTTGAAATCCTTACATCAGGCTCCACACATCCACAGATCTTCTCACCCATCTGACAATGTAACTCTTGAGCCCTCAGATGAAGCAAAATCAAACTCATCTATTGGAGACCGCGTTACATCACGATATGAGTGATTCTTTAGGTTGACCCTTGTGATGACAGAATCATGTCGGAGGTACAAATAATTGTATCCCCAATCTTGAATCATTTGAAATTGTCGCATGAATGGTCTACCCAATATCACTTCATAGTTTGGATGCTTTCCAAAATCCACTACTGCAAATGTGTGCTCATATTCAATCCCACATGTGGTGACCAATATGTTCTCTAGCAGCCCAATGGGATGTTCTAAGCTTCCATCCGCTAGCTGAAAGCGCATTCTGGTACTCCTAATAGCTGGTTTGCCCCACTTTTCCCAAATGCACCTTGTCACAATGCCCACTCCTGCACCACTGTCAAGTATTGCAGTTGAAGCTACTTTTCGCACTTCTAATGGGAGGGTAGCATTTCCCTGATCGTCCTCACAAAATTTTCCTACTTTGTTGAGATAGGGACTGGCATAACATGCTTTGTCTCAGGGTGTATAGTACAATGATGGTGACCCTTTTGTAGCAATACCTGCTCTGACAAACATGTGGCAATATCATTCCACAACACAAGTTGAAGCTTTATCAAATGAAGCAAAGGTAAGGTACAAGCCACTGGTGCTGACAAAATAGCTTGCACGATACCCATATCCATCTCCTTTGTCAACCTTCTATGCATGGAGGGTATCCTCAAGGTTTGAGAACAGTTCTCATATTCTCCCAAATAAGATGGTAAGGTTTTCATTGTATGCTTACTTCTAGGAGAAACAATTGTTTGAACTTCCTCCTAGATGCTTGGGTGTCTAAAGTTATTTTCTGTGCCCCTAGTAAAATCCACTTCAGAGAATAGAGGTGAAATAATAGAGGACATATTCTCATTAACTTTCTCATGAACTGCTACCCACATCTCATTTGCCATGTCCTCGTTAGCATCAATAACTTCATCATTCATGGGAAGGCAAGACTAGGTGGTGGTAGAATGCCTTCTTTCAATGGGGTGTCAATTGGAGCAGACTTCTCGCTATGAGCTATGAGCTTGTGAGATCAGCTCACTTTTCATTTCCCAACTTGATGACACTTCTGGTATGGTTTCTAATGTTGGCTTAAGAGAGGTTGGGCCTCGAGGGATAGGTGGAGGTGGGCCCTCAAGTATTGATTGAGCTTCCTTAATGAGTTGCTGATGTACAGCTAGATTGATCTTCTCCTCACGAGGGTTTGGTACTCTTGAAGCTTCTTGGGTAGCTCAGATAAAGCTGCAATGCGACTTCTATGAGCATCAATGATGGCATCTAGAGTCTCCTTAACCTTATCCACAAAAATAGAACCCCCAAAACTATCCTCGGTTGTACTAGACTCATCTTGTTTAGCACTAGGCCCAGGTTGAGGTTGATGCTCCTCATGCACTTCTTGGGATGTAAAAGCTTGATCCTTCATGTTTTGTTTAGAGACTTCTTGAGAACTACTGGATGCACTCTTAGTTTGGTTGTTGCAGTTCTTTTTCCTCCTAGTGGTCCTTTTTCTATTGGAATGTAGGGTCTTGTCCACTAGATTTGCCTTTTCATCCCTAGTTCGAGGTGTCTCATCAGTCTGCATTTCGGCATTTTGTGTCTGTGATCTAGTCATGACTCTAAGTGGCACGACATCCTCATTCTCTGATGAAGGTGGCGATGGAAGTGGCTCTACAAAGTTGAGTGAGACCTTTGGTTGAGAGGTGCCTTCCTCATGTGGTTTCAGCAAACAATCCTTTGGAAAGTGTTCTACACAACACCCTAGACAATATCTTTCAATTGGTGGAAACTGTGGTACTATTGTATTGGATCGAGCTACTTGTCTTTGGCGATGTGGACAATCTCGAGCCCAATGGGCTTCTCCGCACTCATAACAGGGGCCCAGTATTTTGGCTTCTACTTTCCTTTGCTGCCATTGACCTGAGCGGCCTGAAGTCCTAGGTTGGTAGCCGCCTAGCAATATCAAAGAATTTTGTTCCCCCAATTGAGGCTCCAGTGCTTGGCTTGGATATGCGGCACTTTCAAAGAGATTTTCCTTGGATGAATATGAAGCATATTCCTCCTCCACATAGCTTGGGTTTACCAAGTCTCTACATATATTTGAATTGTCGTAGTCAACAAACCTCACAGGAGCAGTCCTAGGAGCAGGAGGTTCAGCTCCAAGTACAGGTCGTGCTTGCTCTTGTGCCATCGGTGGCTTACGTTCAAAATTAATATACTATTGATGCATTTGTGGAGCCACTGCACCCCTTTGCTACTCACGCTCCTGTCTCATTCTTGCAATGCGAGTACATTCCAGTGCGGTGTGGGTATAATTCCAGTGCGGTGTGGGTATAATTCCAAGCATAGGCCTGGCACCACTTCTTTGTGGGTTGGTTTGTGACTAGAGGAGAAAAGGTATTATATTCTTCGGTTTTATGGTTACTGCCACATGCTCCACAAAGATGAGGACCTGTAGGTAGTACACTCCTCATTCGCCTACTGCTGTTGTTGTGGCTGCATGGGTGGGCGATAGGTTTGTCCCAATCTCCTTAGTACTAGGTTAGCTATGTGGTCTGGATTTACTAGTGCTCTAGACCCTGAACTTTGGTCATCACCCCACTGATCTCTAGGTTGCAACTCAGGGCCAGTACCATCTTAGAATTTGAAGTTATTTGTGAAATCCATAGCATCATGGCAGCACTCATTGAAATTTGTATGCTTCTTTGCATAGAGATGTGTGTGTAGTGTTGAATTTTTGAGTCCTTTTAAGAAGAGAGAAATTAATCGGCTCTGGGTGGGCTTTGTTGAAAGAACGGTAGAGGAGGAGGAGACACACACACAGGAGCAAACCCTAATGTATATTCCAAACCCTAACCATAGAGGGAAGCCATGTCCACTCTCACACAAAGCATAATGCACTAATCCATAATCCACACTACACACAATGAGTTGTGTCCACACTCTACTAACCCTAGCTAATGTCCACACACTATGACCAGCTGGACACGCGGTCATTTATGTCTCACACATGTTCCTACCTAATCTGCCAGCACAGCATAGCTGGCTCACACTGACATCGAGCTTGAATCTCAACAGCCCCTCTTAAGCTCATGATGTACTGCCGATGAAGATGTAGATGAGCTTGGGATATCAAGACTCTCAACACTCCCCCTCAAGCTCATCCCATGTACTCCCAACATAGTCCGGAAGTACTCAAACTTCTCCCTGCTAAGTGGCTTCGTGAAGATATCAGCCACCTGCTCATCAGTCTTCACATAGTGAAGATCAACTGTACCATCCAGCACCTTCTCTCTGACAAAGTGATAATGGACCTCTATGTGTTTGGTCCTCGCATGAAACACTGGATTCTTTGCCAACTGTATACTGCTCATGTTGTCACAATGAATGACAACTTTCCCATCAAGAGGCTCACATAAATCTGCCAAGAGACTCTTTAACCATATAGCCTCGCAAGTAGCAATGGCTGCTCCTCTGTACTCAGCCTCTGTATTGGATAAAGCAACTGTAGGTTGCTTTTTGCTACTCCAACTCACCACAGCACTTCCAAGTGTAAAAGCATATCCACTAGTAGACCTCCTGTCATATGCGCTACCTGCCCAATCAGCATCTGTGTAGCCATGTATGTCCAAGCTTTTACCACTCTCATAGAATAAACCATAATGTGCTGTGGTTTTCACATATCTCATGATGCGTCTCACTGCATCCAAATGTGGTTTCCTGGGGCTCTGCATAAACTGACTGACTAGCCCCACTGCATAACTCAAATCTGGGCGTGTGATAGTCATATATATGAGACTACCAACCATCTTCCTGTACATAGAAGGATCATCCAATTCCTCGCCATAATCAGCCCGCAACTTCACATTTTGCTCCAATGGTGTACTCATAGGCTTACACCCTGTCATGCCATACTTTGCCAACATATCCAATGCATATTGGCGCTGTACTAACCAAGTACCTGCATGATCTTTCACCACTTCAATGCCAAGGAAATATCTCAACTCACCAAGATCTTTCATGTCAAATTGCCCACTCAAGGCTTTCTTGACATGCATCACATCTGCACCATGATCACCTGTGATAATCAAGTCATCCACATAGATGACTAGTAAAACAATCCCATGCTGTGTCTTCTTCACATACAGTGAAGAATCTGCTGTAGAAATCTAAAAACCAAGTGAGATAAGATATCTGCTCATCTTATCACTCCAAGCACGTGGTGCTTGCTTCAGACCATATAATGCCTTTTTCAACCTGCATACGTGAGTGGGATATCTAGGGTGTACATACCCTTCTGGCTGTGCCATGTATACTTCCTCTTGTAGATCTCCATTCAGAAATGCATTCTTGACATCCATCTGATGCATTTCCCAGCCATTAGCTGCAGCCATAGCAATGACTGCTCTCACTATGCCCATCTTAGCCACTGGGCTAAACGTCTCATCATAATCCAATCCTTGGGTCTGTGCATAACCCTTTGCTACCAATCTTGCTTTATGTCTCTCAATAGAACCATCAGATTTGCACTTTACTTTGTAAACCCATTTACATCCAATAACATTCTTGTCCTTTGGTAGTGCAACCAAGTCCCATGTATCATTATGGACCAATGCGTCCATCTCTGCATCCATTGCTTTTTCCCATACATGCTCTCCAATAGCCTCTGTATAGCATGTAGGTTCCACATGCTTCACCATAGATGTCATGTATGCATAGTGCATAGCAAAATCTCTGTATGTCAACCTGTCAACAGGATATCTGACCCTCTGGGATCTCCGCAATGCATGCGGGTCACTCTGTACACCTGTAACTCTAGCATGTGGTGGCACATATCTGTCCTGCCTAGCACCAGGTGTGCGTAAAACAGGTATGCCAAGCTCCTCATCCAAACTTTCAGAACTGGATGACTCATATCCTGTGATTCCAATTCCTTCGACTTTCTTTTTGCCTTTATCCATAGCACTACTCCCAGTGCTTACACTCTCATGCCTCAAACGTCCTGACCATGGACGTACACTGCTACTCTCAGCTTCTGCTGCTGGCCCAGACATAGTAGTAGAACTAGAACTTGCTTGTGATGGCAAGTTCACATGTACATCAGCCTCAAGTGACTCAATAACACTTTCATCTTTTGCCTTATACCAACTAGCAAGCTCATCAAACACCACATCACGTGAGATGACCACTTGTCTAGTTTGTGGATTATAACACTTGTAGGCCTTTCGATCCTGTGCATATCCCACAAATATACATTTCTCTGCTTTAGGATCCAACTTCCTTCTTCTTTCATCAGGCACATGCACATAAGCTATGCATCCAAAAACTTTAAGATGTCCAATGTCTGGCCTGTAACCTGTGAGCCGCATCTCTGGCGTGCTTCCATGAATGGCTGCTGTAGGTGTTTTGTTCAATATATAAACTGCAGTAGCACATGCTTCTGCCCAATAGTAATCTGGCATGCTCTTTTCATTAAGCATTGCCCTTGCCACTTCACATATAACTCTATTCTTTCTCTCAGCCACACCATTTTGCTGAGGTGTATACCTGCAAGTCAGCTGTCTCCTTATTCCATGCTTCCTCAAGAAATGCTCAAAAGCTTTTGAGGTGTATTCACCACCTCCATCTGTCCTCAGACATTTAATCCAACAGCCATACTGCTTTTCTGCAAAAGCTTTGAAATCCATGAATTTTTCCAATACTTCACTCTTCTCCCTGAGAAAATATATCCATGTCATCCTGCTAAAGTCATCAATGAATGTAACATAGTATAAGCTGCCTTTGATAGATGGATTTTGTGCAGGACCCCATACATCACTGTGTACTATCTCAAGTGGCTTGTTACTCATATTTCCTTCTCTAGGAAATCTCAACCTTGCCTGCTTCCCAAACTGACAGGCTTCACAAACATGCATATGTCCATCATATTTGAACCTAGGCAATCCATTGACAATGCCTCTTGTTTGCATGTTCTTTAATCTCTGTATATTTACATGGCCAATCCTCTTGTGCCACATATCAATATCCTGTACCACATTCCTGCTATTTGAGAACATGGCTGATTTTAGCTCAGGAATTCCAGCATCCAGCTTAAACAGTCTTCCTTCTTTCTTGCCTTTAGCAATCACTCTACATCCATGTTTAAAGTCTTCAACGAAGCATCCATGCTCATTGAATCGAACCTGTAATCCCTGTTCCACCATTTGACCAACTAAGGCCAAGCTTTTAGTGATTGAAGGCACATACAGCACATCTGACATAGACTTTGTCTGACCATTATGCATGACCAATGGTACACTTCCAACATGTGTAATGACACGCTGGGTATTATCACCTGTTTCCACATAGCCTTTGACATCCATTGGCTTCATGTGCTCAAACCATTCACCATGGCATGTCATATGATTTGATGCTCCTGAGTCCATATACCATGTATTATCATTCTCAGCATTTGTCGTCATAGAACCCACAACATGCTTCATGGCAAACAAATGATTTGCAGTTCCATCATTGCTACTTGATGCATAGTTGCCACCATGTTGTGCATAGTTTCCACCATAATGACCACCACGTTGTGCTCTTCCCCCTCTCAAATCATTCTGTTTGCGAAAGCAATCTCTCGCCATATGACCATATTTGCCACAATAATGGCATTCAACATCTTGCATAGAATTTTGTTGGCCTTGCCAACGTCCTCGACCACGGGGGGTACCTCTGCCTCGCTGAGGTGCATAACCACGACCACCTCGAGCACCATAAGAAGGCTGAAAATTCTGTTGTGGAGGTCTATCCTGCCATCCACGACCATTACCACCACGTCCACGTGATGCAAATCTCCCCCTGCCTCTAAAACCTCTCTGCGAGTAAAATGCCTGATTTCTGCCATCATCATGGCTAGTAGATGCATCCAAAAATGAATCACTGAGCTTGATTTCCTCAACCAATAAGAGTGAAACCAACTCATCAAAGTCGGGTAGACCTGTACTCCTCACTGAGATAGATGTATCAAAGGATTTGTATTCCTTGCCAAGACCACGCAAGGTAATATCCACCAAATCATCATCAGGCATGGGGGCATTTATTGTGGCCAATGCATCTGCAAACTTCTTGATTTCTTGCACATAATCATGTATGCTCCTTTTATTCCTTTTCACATTGTGTATCTGCTGTCGCAATTGAGACTTGCGAGCACTCGTATCTGTATCAAACATCTTGACCAAAGTATCCCATGCATCTTTGGGATTCTCAGCATCCTGAATGTGTATGAGCATAGCATCAGAAATGCATATAGACAAATAATGCAGCACTTTGAATGCTCTCTCTGACCATTGCTTATGAGCAATAAGCTGCTGCTGTGTAGGTTGCCGAGGTAGCTCAGGCTCGGGCTCAGCACCTGTAATGAGATTCCAAAATCCTTTTCCTTTCAAGAAACTCTTTATCCTGTACTTCCATGCTTGGAAGTTCTTCCTATCCAGCTTTTCACCAACAATCTGAACTGGATTGTCCGACATGTTGCTCAATGCATACACCTTCCGCACACTTCAAATCTGTAAATGAGCCTTCCTCAGCTCAACCACACTCCAATTAATGTTCCAGATACTCCAAGATAGCCAACAAACTCCAAATTTGATGTAGAAAATCAACCTGTAATCATCCAAGATGAACTGTCTCACTCAGTGCGGGATACCCTGTATTGACACGCCTTCCAAGGCTCCAGATCGCAATGTAATGGTGCAATCAAGTATAGGCAACTTGCATTTACACCTAATGAACCTCAATGTTGAGTATCAACTCCATTTGACATGTGTAATTATCAATTTTTGAAAACCCCTTTCTCTGTTTTTGAAAAAACCAGAAAAACCAGTAGAAAATTTGCTCTAATTTCTTCAATATTTCACCAAATTGAGCAACCAGGCATTCATTGGCTTAGCAATAGTGTCCATCAACTCCATGTAAGAGGAATTTGTCCAATTATAAAACACCAAAGATTAATTGCTCGATTAAAATGCTGTGTTTCTCTGCAACCAGTGGACAGCCTGTTTTAATCAGCTCATTCCCAGCTCAATTAGGCATCATTGACCAAACAAATCATATAGCCCTCTTCTCCAATGTATAAAGCATCCAATTGCTAAAACAAACTTGAAATATGTCAAGCATCCAATGAGTAAATGGCCTCCTCGTAGTCAAAATGACCAAAATGTGCTCTGTTTCTCTGTTGCAGTCTGCGCCGCCTGCTGTAGAGCCCTTTGGGAAGCTTTATGATGCTAATTGATTAGTGCTACAAGTGCCCAAGACACCTAGGCATGTGTGCAATCCACCAATGCTTTGATTTTCACCAAAAATAGGCTCCAAATGCATCAATTTTTGACTTTCTTTTCTTTGTTTTGTGAGAGCTCAAAAAACCAGTAATTTCACTCAATTAAATGCATGTAAATTGCTCCAAAATCACAGTAGGGCTTGCATAGAAGTTGCCAATACATCTCTCATTGTCAGATACATGTTTGCTTTGCCAGAATCACACATATTTCCACCATACATCAATGTTCCCAAGCTTTAATGGAAAGCTTCAAAACCCAGAATTTTGCTTTACTTTGATTTGCTCTAAAATGCTTTGCTTTTGCCTGTTTCACCTGCAATCCGCTCAAGGATGTTTAGAAGACCTTACCCGATAGGCCTAGCTTTCAGATCTGATAGTATTTGGTGTGCTCCAAGCTTCACAGCTCCAATGGCAGCTTCACAGCTTCTTTTCACAGCTTCTTCTTCTCCCTCTTCACTCACTCCCTCATAAACCCTAATAGACAGCACAAGGCTCTGATACCATGTTGAAAGAACGGTAGAGGAGGAGGAGACACACACACAGGAGCAAACCCTAATGTATATTCCAAACCCTAACCATAGAGGGAAGCCATGTCCACTCTCACACAAAGCATAATGCACTAATCCATAATCCACACTACACACAATGAGTTGTGTCCACACTCTACTAACCCTAGCTAATGTCCACACACTATGACCAGCTGGACACGCGGTCATTTATGTCTCACACATGTTCCTACCTAATCTGCCAGCACATAGCATAGCTGGCTCATACTGACATCGAGCTTGAATCTCAACAGGCTTCTCATCTTCTGGGCAACGATTAATGTACTGCTTCATCCTATTTACACAATCTCTAACACTCTCAGTCTCGCCTTGCTTGAAAGAGTAGATGTTTGCTACTGTGTCATGCTGAATCCCCATCAAGGAAAAAGCAGCAATGAATCTCTCTTCCAAAACTCGTAAAGAAGATTTGTCTGAAGCCTCTAGTGCCTGAAACCAAGCAAGGGCCTTTCCCTCAAGAGTGAGCCCAAATCCTTCGATTTGCATATGCTTGTCACTTGCTCAGCTCGAACTGCTTGCCTAAATGCTGCGACATGGTCATATGGATCTCTCGATCCTTCGTACTTCTTTACCAGTTTCTAAAGAGTTGATGGCCTTACTCGTCTTGAATACTCATCATCATCGGGCCTACGGCCTCTCACTCTCAGTGGGAACTGTTCCTCTCTTTGGTAAGATGGTCCACATGCATCCCAAATTGGTGTGGGTCCACTATTACCTGCCTCACCAACCCCCTCCAAAGATCTTGTTACCCACATTTCAAGAGGTGCATTTATGGGAGGCCGAGTTGGCTCCCCTACCCTCCGATTGTCATAGTGAGAGAAACGTTGTTGTGGTGTGGTCTGTGGTCGCACTTTTGGTGTAAGATAATATCTTGGTGCTAGAGTTGGACTACTTGCAGTGGTCCACTTTGATGTTGAGGGTCCCTCTCTAGTGAACTCTCGTAGGGGAGGAGCAACAATTTCTCCAAGAAAGGCTGTCTCTCCTGGTTTAGCTGTATTAGTTGAGAACACTTCCATGAATAATGGTTGTCCTCTCCACGTGAGCTCACGAATTTCCTTCCAATCTAAGGTTCGGTATTCATTGGCCCATTTATCAACAACGATTCGGTTCTTGTATCCTGCAAGCTTCTCGACTACCACCACAAGTGCTAGAGGAAGATCTAGCTCTGGCAATCTAGTTGTGGCATAATATCCTTCTAAAGAGTCCTTATAGACCTCTTGAAGTGGGTCATCCTGAAAGACCTTTGTCACTGGAATTTGTTGTACAAACTCCCATTGGTTCTCAGCCCCCTGATCCATTTTGCTCTTGCCTTTCCTGTCCCTTTCCAAATTTAGATCTACAAAAAGTAAATCATTTATGGATGGCTTTAAGGACTGGGCATTGGATGGTCCAGGCATGTCCGGCTCAATGAGCCAATCATCTCTAGACTCCCTTGCTCTGGAAGGCTTTGATAAGTCTAAGAACTCACTTTTAGAGAGCTCCCCTAATTTGTCTACATTCTCTGGAAGAGAGGTGACTTCGTAGTAGCGAACACCATCTCCACCCATGTACATGTTACCCTGGTCATTGACTAGAGGTGCTCTATCAAGCTCTGAGAAAAAGTCTGCGATCTTAACGAGATACCGTTGTTGTGGATCCCTAAAGATCTCAGCTCCTTGAGCATTCGTGTAGACATATTGAAGTCTCACATTGAGTGGTAACCCCATGGTGTCGGCTTCAAATGGATTAAAAGATCTTGTGGGTGTCCTATTTGGGGCTAAGGGATGACTATTTGACGGCCCTAGATTGTTCATAGACAATGAGCTAGTTGTCCTGGAAAGGGTATCAGATTGGGATTCGGAAAAGGTTTCAGCAATATCTGCCAAATTTCCTACCGATTGGGTCCCACTTTCCTGCGTAGGTACTCTAGAAGGTGCCCTAGACCCTATGGCAGTGTCTATATGACGTCCCGACGGCAAGTGCATAAGGTCAAATTTTAAGGTTTTTTTAAATTTTTTCAAAAAAATCCAAAAATTTTCAAGTTGGCTCAAACTTTGCCAGAACCCATTTTGAACCCCCTCAAACACATTAGGCCAAAAAAATAGCGTATTTTTTCGGATCAAAATAGCCTAAAATTTACCAGTTTCCCATACTGACTCACTATGGGAAAATGGTTCCGGGACCGAAATTTCGACGATGGGTGTTTTCTAACTCCTCTCGAAAAGTTAGATAACCTCCCAATTTTTTGCAGTAGAGAATGAAAAATTTTCCACTCTTTTTTTTTGGCACCCCTTTATCTGGTACGGTGGCGGTCTTTATGGTGCGGTGTGTGGGTCTCTTCGCGCAGTGCGCTGTTCATGCACAGCCGCCTTCTTTTATTATTATTATTATTTTTCTTTTTTGAAGTGTGTGTGCAGTGAACTCAATGCATGTGCAGCTGTGAGATTTGCAACGAATTCAATGCGTGTGTGCAGGGAACTCAACGCGTGTGTATAGATTTCAGTTTCTCTACAAGTGCAGGTTTAACACAGAACTAAAATGCAGGTTTAACAGAGAACTAAAATGCACAAAATTTAAGATGCAGAAAACTAAACTAAGCTAAGAACAGAAAATAAAATGAACATGCAGAAAATTAAAACTGTAAAAATTATCCTCAAACAGAATGATAGACAGAATGACAGAAATGCAAAACAGGTCTCTCTCTTTCACACACTAATTGAAATTGGCAGGTTTAGCTCCTACCTCCAATCCTTCCCGTGTGTTGAATCCTTGTCTTGACCTCAAGGGAGAAGCGTAGCTAGCCAATCACACTCGAATTGCAAGACAATTAAAGAGAATTTACCAACAGATTAGTCTTAAATAAGTACCAAAATTAGTCCCAAATCCTGCTCTCCTATCCAACAGTTTTGCAACCGATTAACAAGGAGTGGTAGTGTGTGTATGGTGCTCAACTAATGTAGGCACTCGGTCCCTGACAGCGGCGCCATTGTAGAGCGGTTCTCTCTACCGTGCAATATAGTGCTCATAGAGTACTATCGATCAACAAATGTGTTAAGAAACACATTGTCAATCCGAGGACTCGACCCGATTAGTGCATGAAGGCTTATCCCATGAGGGAGAGCTCACATACACGAACCACCACTTGACGATTCAACCATTCAACACCTCAATCAATCTCTCAATCTCTTAAATCCACTACACTAATCAAGAGAATAAGCAATGCATGGCAATCTCTTAATTCCATTCAAACATTGATTAAATCTTAGCTTTCCCTAATGCGTGCAAATCCATAAGCTTGCATCTACTAACCCACAAGCTTAAGCAAGCATAGAATGTAACATTCACAAACCCACAAGCTCATAGAGAGAGTCTATCCATGAATAACTCATTGCCAATGAAGTGGGCAAGAGCTTGCATCAATGGAGACTACACACACACACTACAAGCATGCAGCATACACAAGAGAAAGAAAGAAGCAATTAACTAATCATAGATTAATCTACTTCAATGATGCAAAAATAGATTAAGAGAAAGAAGTGGAGCTATACTCATTGGAGCTTGATGCTCATTAGAGTACAATAGAGAGAGTTAGAGAGTTGCCATAGCTTGAGAGCTCAAGAGCTTCACTCAAGAGCTTCACTCAATAGCTTATGAGAATGGCCAAAAACGTCCACTTTCTTTAGCTAACATCTCTTTTGTAGAGATGTCACTAACCCTAGGCCTCTTTCACACATGGGCGGACAACCCCATAAGTGAGCCTTGCTTAATACACTTAGAACTCTCATTTAGAACCCACATTGGCCTAAAACGATTTACATTGCACTTCGGCACAAAAATATGGAAAAATTATGTGCGTCTTTATGTTCCCATGGCTATAATTCCGGTTGTGTCTCAATTTCTTTCTACAAGGAGTACGGCTCAACAATTATGGCACGCTATACAAATGCAATATGGAAGACTTTCAACGGTTAAGATGGCTAAGTTGGAAGAAGATTTGGATAAGCTTTCTATCTTCGAATCTGACAACATAGTGGAGAAGCTTGGAGAATTTAATCGAATCAAGCGGGATTTTTTTTTTTGGGTGCATTCTCGGGCGCGGTAGAAGCAAAAGCTACAAAAAACAATGGAAGACAAGTAAAGCCTTTTATTGAAAAAAAAACCAGCAATGATAATCTCACACGTGAGCATGCAAGTGAAAGGCCGATTAGAGTTTTAAAGAGTGATAAAAGAAGTGAGTAAAGACTAGACAAAGTGAGACTAAGTGGTAGATAGTGCTATGCAAAGGCAAGTGTGCTTGTACACGGTAGGTTATGACCGTAGTCTCAATGTCCTATAAGTGTTTAAGTTATTCCTAAGTGGCAACCCTACTCCTAAATATGAGCAATGGTGATTGGACCTTTCTTTCTTTCTTTCTTTCTTTCTTTCTTTCTTTTGTGTGTGTGTGTGTGTGTGTGTGTGTGTGTAAAAGATGATAAAGAGGAAGGTTCCATCCTAATGAGACCCAAGCAATGGCCAAGAGTCCTCCGCCAAGAGAATCTAGAAGTCGCTAAGTATCTCAAGGGTGACAGACCCTTTTCTTTCTTTCTGACATAAGGAGTACCCCATGAAGATGAGGGCATCGGTCTCGAGGGCCCATAATGTACCCCAGAGTCCTACCAGCATCTATCAAGGCGATAGAGTCCTTGAAGGTCTTCTTCTTAATCTTTTAGATGTCAGTGTTCACCCCATGGAAACCAAGTCATCGGCCCCAAGGTGCTAAGGCAACCCAAGGTCCTACCAAGCATTCCACATGGCTGTAGACACGTCATGTCTCGATTCACTTGTATATATTTTTTAGGGCATGATTTTCGTAATTTTTTTATTAATCGTAGCACCTAGCCCATACCTAAGAGGTAGCTACCACTAGGGATAACTAATATACTTCGAGAGAGCATAAGAACTTAGCATACTCTGTTGGCATATATCTTACACCGTCTTTAAATAGAAATACCTTCTACTAAGTCCTCTAAGAATCTAGAAATCACTCACCACATGGTAACAACTAATTTAAAACTTAAACCAGCCAACTGTGTGTGAACATGCAAACAATATATGCAAAAGTGAAAAGCACATAAAGAACAAAAGAGTATGATTTAAATACACCTGTTGTAGTGCTCGTTGATGTTTTCGTTTGTCTTGATGCATTGCTGATGTGCAGATTGCTTCTGTTTGCTCTTTGTAGGCATTGCATGTCTCCCCCCTTCCTAATTTGTGTGCACGGTAGGTGGACTATTGGGGCGTGTCTGTATGCTCTTGTTTAGCTGAGATCTCTGCAAAATGTCTTATTAACAAACAAGAAAAGAAAAGAATAAAAATTTATTATTGGTGCCAATCACCGAATATAGCCGAGGGGAAAAACCCAGTGGGAGAAAAGTGCCCTGGCTTGTTGCTCTTATTGTGGAGTTGATGAGCTTACCCTTGCACTGGCGGTGGATCCGTGTCCACTTCTGCTGGAAAGATGGTATCAATCACTTCAGGATGCAAGGACAACCCTGTGGCCTGGAGAAGGTGGTAGAGGAAGGAGTGCTTTCTTGCTAAAATATGGCATTGGTTCTATGGGAAGGTTAAGCAGACAATTTCGATTTTGGAATTGCTCAATATAGGTGCTCATAGTGATCCAAAATTGACATGTTGAGGCTGGGGGAAGAAGGGCTTGCAAGATAGGTGGTTGCAAGTCTTTATGCATGTATCCCTCCATTGTGCTTGAACCTCCTCAGGTAATCTACGTTGATTTGGTCCTCTCTCTGGTACTCTCACATCAAGAAGGTTATGGTGTTGGGGTGTAATTCCCACAATTTGTTTCATTAGGCCCATGCCATATCGTCGAAAGTAAGAGCGGCATAGCCAACAAATGTGTGAAGCTTCCCCTAATACGAGTCGTGCACACTCTTGACAATGTGGAAATGGATAATGCTAGTGGTTGACAGGCTTAGAGCTTTTGATGATCTAGCCTTCTCCATTAACTTTGTTATTATAGGGCCCACCTTCGTGATATTTGCCTTGCATGAATGCATGCTTCTTTGTGGATTGCAAGAGGGCATTAGCGAGATCTGAAACAATAGCATCATATAAACTGATAGTTCCCTTGAAGCCCTCTCCTGCCAACTTGCATGAATGCATGCTTCTTTGTGGATTGCAAGAGGGTATTAGCGAGATCTGAAACAATAACATCATATAAACTGATAGTTCCCTTGAAACCCTCTCCTGCCAACTCATTTGCATGTTTTATTCCAGCTAAATTGGTGGTTGGCATGTGTGACAAAGTGGCATCGTCCACATTCTATAACAAGAGATTAAATTAACTTATGGAGAATCCAAGTTGTAAGCTCCAACCACAACCCATAATAAAAGATTAACTTAACAATTGAGAATCCAAAGTGCAAGCTATGAGTTTTGAAAACCCAGAGAGTAATACTTACCCCTACAAGGTGCTTCCTCCAATGGGGATATCTAGTATGTCACCAACTAAGCTAGCAATCTATAGCTGGCAAGTTCACATCAATGACTTTACCGTTCATCCCCCCATGATCTAATGTGTCTCTACTTTAAAAGTGCCTCTTCTTCACTCAATGCAATGCCACAAATGGCAAAGTCACTTGTGCTCTTCTTAAAAATTCTTAACTACGTATTGGATTGTATGGATGTTCAAGCTTTATTCCCAAATAAAAAAGACTCGACCACTCAAGACCTTCCAATATATTCTCCGGTCCATTGTTATAGACTGTCCTTAATGCCCTCTAATTAGTTCCTGCCTCATGAGCCATAAAGCCATAAAAATCTTGTTTGGGAAAGCCTTAATGCACCACAACATCGTTAATCATCTCCTAGAATAGAACTTGTGACACTCTGTCTTCTTTTATCATTTTACAAGAAGTAACTGTCATAAGCTTTTGCAAGCTGCATGCCACCATATGGTAGTTGTAAAACAAATGCAATGAAGTTCACAATTTTTAGGAATTTTACAAGATCATATTGTACCTTGGATTATATACATGTGCAACAATTGTTGTCTATCCCTGTACACGCGTGATGTTGTGAGAGGAGCCTAGAGCAGAAAACAAACATGGTATGTGGGAAGCAAAAACAGAAGGTGTATAGGTGATTGAGGGAAGCTGGTGACACAACAATCTAGAGGCTGCACTTTGGCACAAAAATATGGAAAAATTATGTGCGTCTTTATGTTCCCATGGCTACAATCCTGCTCTCTCGCGTTAATTGCTTCCGGCCTCCTTCCATAATCCATGTTCCCGTGAGTGTTCCCGTGGAACAAGAAATTAAGAAGATTTTCATAGTAGTAGACGAGGATAGTTGAAAGAGCATAGAAGAGAGACGCAAGAGAGTGAAGAGTGGAAGAAGTGAGTGACTACAGTGAAGAGACTACTTGTAGATTGAAGGTCTTACAGAATTCGATGGTTGCAGAGTGAAGTTCTATGCAGCGGAGGCAAATTTGAATAAATCAAAGCAGGGAATGCACCGAGGGCCATGGAATCATACTAGAAGATGATTCCCTTTCTTTTCTATGTGTGGCGACTCTGTTAGAAACATGGTTTAGTCCAATTCTTCCTTTGTTGTTGCTATTATGAGTCAGTTGAGTGCTGAATTGGATCTATTTAGGGAAGGCCTACAGTTTGTGGTTGTAAATTCATTGTAGCTTGAATAGTCATTGGGTTCTATCAGTGGAAAATCCCCAAGTTTTTAGTGTGATGTTCTAATATGTTTGGACTCATTGTCTCAAGGGTGTTGAGATAGAGTTAGTCTTTATTTTCGTGAAGAAAGCTGAGAGTTCAAAGCTTGAATTTATGTTAAGATTGATGAGAATTTGTGATATGGAGCTTGATATGTGTTGTGCTGATTGACTTTGTTGAGATAAAACAATTATGAAGGTATGTCTAATGTCCTAGGAGTCAGAGCTGTCTCATAGTTGAAGTAGTCATCTTCTGTCAAGAGAATATAGTCAGATAGGGTCAGAAGAGTGTCAGCTATAGGCAATTGTGCTTCTAGGGGGTCAGCTCTATTGAGGTAAAAGGGTTGTTTTGATCTTTTTGGATTCAAGGGAAGTTGTTTTGAGTTGAGTCTAGCAGTCAAAAGTTTGACAAAAGTCTGCAGTTATACAACCAGGTTTATGGGTTGGTTGGTTATTCAGAGTTAGTTGTGAGTTGATTGTAATCAGCTAGATGTCTATAGAGTTGAATCTTTGTGTGGTTTGAGTGTTTAAAGTGTTTAGAGGGTTTAGAGGTGTAGGACACAGGGCTAAGGAAGTCTGATCCAATTAAGTCAGCAATCAGGAATCAACAATCAAATCAGCCAGATCAGCCGCGATAGTAAGTCGACTGTGGATAGCAAAGTGTCTTTGGTATCATATCTTGGGGTAGTCTAAGGGTTAGGAGGATTCAATGGACAAGTAAGAGAAAGTTCCTAATCCAAGTAAGGCTTCTGAGTTGGTTGGTTTTGTCTCTATTGAAATCAGTAGTCGTCAAGTCCCATCGGATTGATGTCATAGAGCAGAAGATCCGCAAAGCATAAGGGGAATGTTTAGCGTGGACCTGGGTTTGAGAGATTGAGGTTAGCGGAACCTGGAGGACAATAAGAGAGCTGGGAGGATGCATTTTGGATCGGATTATGCATTAGTCTTTCAAGTTAGTTTGAGAGATTGAGGTTAGCGGAACCTGGAGGACAATAAGAGAGCTGGGAGGACGCATTTTGGATCGGATTATGCATTAGTATTTCAAGTTAGTTTACAAAACAACTAGATGAGACTTGTATCGACATGGTGTCAGCAAAAGAGGACTGATAGATTATGAGAAGTTCTAGGTCAAGTATTTGTAGTTGGCTGATGTGGAGGACATTCTGGAGTCAGGCGAACGTGTTTTTTTCTAGAATTTGTTGCAAGCATCCGTTCTAGACTACAATCAGGATTAGATCATTTATGTGTCAGCTACCTGTGAGGGTTTCAGATTATCTTTTTATATCAGAGGAAGTCAGCCAAGGCATTTAGGTTAAAAATCAGAGGTCTTGGTAGTTTGATCTGACCTGAGAGGATAGTTGGATGAAACAACCGCCGAGTTGAGTTGGGGGTGTAGAGGTGTCTGTTTGTGTCAGTCTCGAAGGTCAGAGGATTGATTCATAGTTGATTAGTGCATTTTGGTCTGGGATCCTAGTGTCCCCAAATTTTGATCCTTATACATTTTCTTCTTGTGTGCATGCTGGGTGGTGTAGTAGAGGCCATCACCCAACCACCACACATGCTTTGGTGCCCCACTGAGGATCAGAATGATCTTGCTTAATGCTTTGATTTGCATGTTAGAAACCACTTGTAGATCAACTCGAGACTTATGGTTAATCTTGCATATGATATTTTCAAAGGTGAGAGAGGGGAACATGTCACCTAGTTCCAACGAGGAGGGTTGAGTTGACAGCGTTGAGAAATAGTAGGGATGATGATGCATATAAAGCTCGGATAATGGGACTGATTTCAGAGGGAGTAGCTAGGGAATGGTATGAAGATGTCTGATAGAGGAACAAAGGGGAAATTGGGATTATTTAAGAAATGCATTAAGGAGGAAGTATGGGAGGACTAAAGTCCAGAGGAGCTTTGGAAGGAGCTTAGTAGGTTGTACCAAGGGAAGGAAGAGGAGATTGTTGCTTTTATGAATAGATTTTAAGGAGTTTGGAGGAAGATTGTGAGGGTGTTAGGGGAAAATCAGGTATCACCTAATTTTTTAAAGAAGGATAGGTTTATAGGATTGCTACATGGAGTTATAAAGGATAAGGTGGAGCCCAAAGACCCAGATACCTATGCCGAGATAGTCAAACTGGTAAACAGAACACAATGGAGGAAGAAGCTATGGAAACAAGAGCTGGCCCAAAAAGAATGGAGTTAGGTTTGTCAGCCAGATATGATCATGGTACTTGTGGACATGTTGTTGAGCCATTGTCAGTTGAAGTTCATGTAGAAAGAGATCGTCATGCTAAAATTCCAAGGCTTGCTGAGTGTGCACATCAAAGATTCAGAGGCTGATTGAGCAGGTTGGGAATTTGAATCTTGTTGTGCAGGTCATAAGAAATTAGGTCAAAAGACCACAGGGGGAAAGACCACAGAGAAATAGAATGGAGAACTTCCAGTGCTTTAACTATGGGGAGAGAGGGCATATAGCTCCACACTGTACCTAGTCAAGGAGGGAGCTAGGAGGAGTATACCCAATAATTAAGCATGAAGGGAATAGAGGAGTCAAAAGCAGGGAAGTGAATAATGGAAATCAGAACTGGTACAAGGGCAGGTACCGCCTCAAGGCCCTTTGGGGAATGTACACATGCTTGAGGCCATTGAAGAAGAGGAGGAAGATGAAGTGGACATGTTGGCTAATAAAAGAACCAGGCTGTAGAGGTTGGAGTCAAAAGGTGATGGAAAGGAAACAAGGGCTAAGAAGAAGAGAGAAAAAGGTGATGGAAAGGAAACAAGGGCTAAGAAGAAGAGAGAAAAAGGAAAGTCAGCTATGGAGAAACCAGAGTCTAGCAAACAAGGGAGAGCTAGAGCCAGAAGAAGGAAAATAGGTATGGATGACTTTCAAGTGGGTGACAGGGAAACCCCTTGTAGTCTCCTGTTAAATGTGAAGCGTAAGAAGGCAGATGTTACATTGTTGAGATTTCGTGGTGCTCATTCTAGATTCGAGAAGTGTGGAGGAGAGAGACACAAGATACAAGAAAAAATCTTGCTTATTGAGTTGCTTACACATACAACTTGGCTATAAACACCTTCGCTTTTGCCTTTAAATAGGTGAGCTAGTGGACCATAGGTCCATTCACACACACACCCTTCTCCTACCCTTTAACTTGACCTTAGTCTCTTAATAGCCCCCCTCAATACCAACTATGAAAAAAATTAGAATAGGTGGTATTGGTCATAGGTTGCCTTTGTAACATTAGGCTTATAAGGCTAGGAATATAGGTGTTGTTACATTGAGATTTAAAACAATTTCTCAGTAGAGTTAGAGGCTGATGCAAAGCTAGCCTCTGACTCTTTGTTAGGACATTTAGAAGTGATATGCCCCATTTGTTTACACTTATTACATTTCATCTTGTTGGGATATTTGATCCAACACTTATTTTGCCAAATGATCCATCTTTTTGCAATGGGCACGCCTTACTTTGCTCACTTGATGTGACAAAGCTTGTTCGATATTCGATGAAGTGGTTGCACTTGAAGATTCAACCCCTCCCTTTGGCCTCTTTTCTTCATCTCAAGACAAGATTGAATGACTCCTTCAAGGGTGGGATTAGGTATGTTCTTCAGGAGGGTGGTGACTAAGGTGGGGTACACCTTCTTGATTGCTTTTAACAAAACAGCCACTGCATCATCTTCATCCACTCTTGCATTCACTGATGCAAGTTGAGCCATAAGGCCCTTCAAATGAGAGATGAAAGCTCCAATGCCCTCTTCCTCTTTGAGCTCCAAGCTGAAAAATTCAATTTTAAGAGAGATCTTGGAGTTCTTACCATGAGCTCCATAGAGCTTATCAAGCTCATCCCATTTCTCCTTTGTAGTCTCAGAAGCTGGTCCACATGATGAATAAGAGCCTTATCAAGATGGAGCATGATGATGGCTTGTGCCCTCTCATCATCTTCAATGTCTTCAGCCTTAGTGAGATGAATAAACTTAGTGCCAAAAATGAATGGCCAAAAACCTTTGGACATCATCTTGTGCTTGACAAGCTTGAACTTGCCAAGTGTGGAAGCCCTCTCCTGAGAACTTCTTAATTTGGGTGTTTTCCTTTGACATTGGGTATTGAAGAGGGATTATATGATTATTAATGGGCTAATTTGGGTGTTTTCCTTTGACATTGGGTATTGAAGAGAGATTATATGATTATTAATGGGCTGATTTATGAAGAAGAAAACCAAATTTTTTTTGAGATTTTGGCTTAAGTAGAAAAGGAATGGCTTATGAGAGTGCAGCAACCCTTAATCAAGCCAAGGATGTCGCATAAAAGATGATTATGTTGGTGAAGCTTATGGTGTGACACTTATGGTGTGTGCTCGTCCTCAAATTCTGAAGAAGATGTGCTTCATTAGTGTCAAAGAACACTTTCTTTGGTGATTATGATCACCATTAGTGTTTAAGAACACTATTAGTGCTTAAGAGCACCTTTTTTTAGTGTCAAATGACACTTTCATTGGTGATTAGGTGCACCATTAGTGTTTAAGAACACTCTTAGAGCACCTGTGAGAAATCTCCACCACTCAGCCTCAGACCCGTCACATTACACGGCTTCCAGCTTATCGAGCAGAACACCTTGTCCACTATGACCAAGGCTTCACACCCACAAGCTTGCTTGGTATGGTGGGCTTTAATGATATAGTCTGCTGCTTATCCTTCAAGCTCGTACATGGTAGAAGGCGAATAAGATGCGACAGAGAAAAAACTGCCACCGCTTGGCTCCACAGTCGCAAAGACTTTAGTCGGTGCTATTTTCTCAAAGGAAGGGATTGACTCACAGATGAGCTCCACCTCATAGATTTGCTTAGATTTTCCCTTCACGACTAGCTGTTTAAACTCAGCTGAGGTGATAGCAACCACTTGGCATTGAGCAAAGAAAATCATAGTGCACCAAGAGTTCCATGCAAAAAAGGCAGTGACCTAGAGACCCTCACCCAGAGCTGTGATACCATGTTGAGATTTTGTGGTGCTCATTCTAGATTCAAAAAGTGTGGAGGAGAGAGACACAAAATACAAGAAAAAATATTGCTTATTGAGTTGCTTACACACACAACTTGGCTACAAACACCTTCTAGCTTTTGCCTTTAAATAGGTGAGCTAGTGGACCATAGGTCCATTCACACACACACACCCTTCTCCTACCCTTTTACTTGATCTTAGTCTCTTAATATACATATGGTCAGCTTTTGTAGTTGAACTCACGCATAAGAAGACAGTGGCATAAGTTGGCTAGTGTCAGACGGGTCAAGGTTAAGACACCTTAAGCTAATGTAGTTGAGCTGAGTAGAGTGTCTACATTCTGCCTATAGTAGATGTCTGGATTTAGGGCAGGAAAGTAAGCAAGGAGTATATAAATGGTGGGGCTCAAGTGTGTGTTATGACATAGGAAGCAATTCATGACTTGGGTTTGAAAGTGATAAGAAAATCCATATTCAGTGTTAAGATGGCCAACTAGATTCAAATGCCTGGGTGTGATTGAGGCCATGGAGTTGAATGTACTTGGGCAAAAGGTAGTGATTGGCATGCATGTAATGCTAGCAGGGGTTGGGGCATATCCCATCATACAGGGAAGGCCTTGGCTTATTTATTGCAATGAGGGTGTATAGACTTGTTTGTTGATAGACCCAAGGAAAGGATAATATATGATCTGAAAACAGATAAGATTCTAGAGATTGGAGAGAAGTTGGAAATAGAGAGAGGAGCTGATTCAGCTTCTATTGACAGTTATGATGATTATTCTATTAGTTCATCTGAAAAAGATGGGGAATTAGGATTGGACCAGAGTTTGTTAGAGTTAGAGGTAGATATTTGTGGTGTACAGATGATTAACCATACAACAGAGTCAGCTTGTGCTCAAGCTATGAAGCCAAATGTTCCAAAGGATGAATTAATGTAGATACTAGCAAAAGATTTGACCAAAGAGGAAAAAGAGCAATATGAAGAGCTGCTTGACAGGTATCTCAAGCTTTTTACGAAGGATTATACTTAGATGAGGGGTACCACTAGTGTTATTCATGAGATCAAGTTGAAGGAAGGAGCTAAGCCAATAGCTCAAAAACTAAGGAGATTAGGTACAATACAGAGGTAGATTTTAGAGATTAGGTACAATACAGAGGCAGATTTTAGAGATAGAGGTTACCAAGCTGCTCTACAGGCTGGTTTTATTTATCCAATTGATGATGCTTAGTGGGTGTCTCCTATTGTTATTTTTCCTAAGAAGGGTAATAAGTAGAGAATCTGTGTAGATTATAAACCACTGAATGCTGCAACAAAAAGGCATCACTACCCTCTTCCCTTTTAGGATGAAATTTTGGATCAAGTGCATGGCATGAAAGGTACTCAGTTTGTGATGGTTTTAGTGGATACTATCAGATTAGAATAGCTCTTGAGGACCAGAAGAAGACTAGTTTTATTACTCCATGGGGAGTGTTCTGCTACAGAGTGATGCCTTTTGGATTTCTTAATGCATATGCCAGTTTTCAAAGCTGGGTGGATAAGATCCTTTCACCATATTTGGAAACTTTTACACAATATTCATGGATGATTTCTATGCTTATAGAGTGATAGGTTGTTGCATGTAGAGGGGCTCAAGATCCTTTTAAGTGGAGTCAGGTATAAGAGGATGATTTTGAAAGCCTTAAAGATAAGTTGTCTACCCTACCAACAATAATGCCCCCAGATTGGGGCTAACCCTTTTATATAAGTCCCAGTGTTGGGAAGCATGTAGTGGGAACAATGTTGACACAAAAAGGCGCAAAGCAATCATATATGAGTTGGTTTTTTACATCAGTAGGGTAAACGACGGTGAGATTGAGAAGGCCTGGCATGAGGTTGAGCTGCTGGTCTGGACACTTGTATATGCCACAAAAAGGCTGAAGTCCTATTTGATTTATAGACCTTTTGTTGTGCTTACCTCTTGTAATCTTCTACCTCATGTGATAAAATATCCTAGGGACAACCCAAAGCTCATATCAAACTCTTATAATGCCCGTATGGCAGACATGCCCGTTTGATATGAGCTTTATTAAGGAAGACAGTGTGAGGGCCCGTATGGCAGACATGCTAACCTATAAAGAGGTTTAGGTTAAACCTCTTTATAGGTTAGCAGACATGCTAACCTATAAAGACAGTGTGAGGGCCCGTATGGCAGACATGCTAACCTATAAAGAGGTTTAGGTTAAACCTAAGCCCATTAGAGATGTTGAAAAGTGGTTCTTGATCATAGGTTGCATGAAGAATTGCAGGATGTAGATGGGATTCTATTCTTTGATGGTACTTTTAAAAGAAATCTGGGATGCTGGGTTTGTTTTTGTGAGCAAACAAGGTCGAGCTATGGTCTGGCAGTCAGGGGTTAAAAGCAACAATGAGGCTGAGTATTCTAGCCTCAATTTGGGTCTTGAGGAGTGTAAACAAAGAAAGGTTAGAAGACTGGTTATAAAGGGTGACTCTCTACTTGTTATAAGGTAGGTATAAGGTACTTGGAAATTTAGCAAAGATGAGATGAAGACCTGGTTTTTTAAGGTTAGAAGACTGGTTATAACGGGTGACTCTCTACTTGTTATAAGGTAGGTATAAGGTACTTGGAAAGTTATAAGGTAGGTATAAAGTACTTGGAAAGTTAACAAAGATGAGATGAAGACCTGGTTTTTTAAGGTGAGGAGGCTCCTAAATTGTTTCCAGGCCTTTCAGATATGGCATGTATCCAAGGAAGACAACATGAGAGCCCATGAATTGGTAGAGTAGGTTTTCTTCAAGGATTTACATGCTATGACAATCCAAGGACTATTATATCAAGGTAGAGAAACCCTCTATGAGGAAGTGTAGGTCCTTTTTTGCAAAAAGAGAGTTGGATGCTTCAAAAAGGAGGGAAGTTGTCAGAAGAGCTTTGAAATATGTATTGATTGGAGACATATTGTATCATAAAGGAAATGATGCTATTTTGTGAGAAGAGTTTTGTATTAAGATGAGATTCCCCAATATGCAATGGACTGGTTGAAAGCTTTAATGGAATTTTGCAGAAGTTGTTATTCAAATTAGTGGAAGACCATCCCAATGATTGGGACATGTACCTAGAAAGAGCAGTATGGGCATTCAGGGTGTCTGAAAAGAATGCTATTGGGTATACCCCATATCATTTGGTGTATGGAGAAGACTGTGTATTGCCAGTGAATGTGATGCTACTATCACCTAATTTTTTGTTACAACATAATATGACCCGAGGAACAAGAGAGAAAGAGGTGGAGTCATTTGTGAAGTGGCCAGGGCAATGCTCAATGAAAAGAGCATGCCAGATTATTATTGGGCAGAAGCATGTGCTACTGCAGTGTATATACTTAATAAGACACCCACGGCAGCCATACATGGAAGTACGCCACAGATGCGGCAAGAGCACGTGGCTGACATCTTTACAAAGCCACTTAGCAGCAGGGATAAGTTTGAGTACTTCCGTACCATGTTGGGAGTATGTGGGATGAGCTTGAGGGGGAGTGTTGAGAGCTTTGATAGCCCAAGCTCATCTACATCTTCATCTATGGCAGTACATCATGAGCTTGAGAGGGGCTATTGAGATTCAAGCTTGATGTCAGTGTGTGCCAGCTGTGCTATGTGCTGGCATGTTAGGTAGGAACATGTGTGAGACATAAATGACCGCGTCTAGCTGGTCATAGTGTGTGGACATTAGCTAGGGTTAGCAGTGTGTGGACACAACACATAGTGTGTCTTGTGTATTATGGATTATGGCTTTATGCATTGTGTGAGAAGGGAGATGGCTTCCCTCTATGGTTAGGGTTTGTAATATACATTAGGGTTTGCTCCTGTGTGTGTGTGTCTCTTCTCCCTCTACCTGTTTTTCATCTATACCCACATCTACAACATAGAGACTTATGAGCGCATCAAGGACAAAATAACAATGCTTTTGTCACCCCTCTAGATGTGAGAAATAATTGCATAAGAAGCAGTTGCTCGCAAGTCATGACCTAGCTGACCAAAAAAATAAAAATCAAGGTCAAAGCATGCACCTCATGAGGTCAAAACCTGCAAATTCATGGATTCCATCTCACAGAATTACAATTCATGGAGTTCCATCTCACGGCTTAAGAACCTGCACTTTCATGATTTAAGCCTCATCTCGGATTAAGCCATATCACGCAATAGCCATTATATATTTGTTAAGTTTATTGCTTACTATTCTTTTGGTTGAATTAATGTAGCGGCTGCTCCATGAGTACATATCCATACTCATGCACTGGAGAACATTTGCACCAAAGCCTCACCATCAACAACTTCCAAGTACATCTCTGGTGGATGGAGGAGCCATGGTGGATGAAAGCCTGGTCAATGGTACAACCCATCGCTTAGAATTTTCCTTCAAATTACAAACCTCTCCAAATGACACCACCATCTTCACAAATCAATGATCTTCAATCCTTAGTGAAGATATCTATATTAGCCTCGCAAGTCACGTAATTCTTTCAATCCTCACCAACAAGTGGCTACTTCAACACAGAGCAGTTCAATAAGAGTCTATATGACTCAATTCTTGTACTTCATGTAAATCTGCTTCATAAGAGCACTTAAATATGCATTAAAACATAAAAATCACATGGAAAAAAGAAGACAAGATCAGGTCCTACTCAACAACATTTCACAAGAATCTTGCCACACAAAGGGACATCATCACAAGCCAATTACTTCAAATGATGAATGTCGCTTCAATGAATCAAATGAGAAACTGAGAATCACCATCTCGTTTTGATGATTAAGTCTATGTTCCTCCGGATCCTTCTCTCTCTTCTCTCCCATTATTAACATCTCTTAGTGTCCCCACTAACAAAAATCACATGTAACCTTGACGATGATTACCAAAAACAAATGGAGCGCCCAAAAAAAGGGGGGACTCACACAAATGTAAAAATGCAATCATTCGTAAAAAAATCCACCCACCACCCCGTGAGGAATTTCCAATAAACCACTAACCTCCTTAGGAATTTCCAATAAACCACTAACCTCTTCATTCATTAACTAGCTTTTCGTATTTCTTCCAGAGGAACAAAGACCATTGAACGTCATTCAACATTAAAGCCATCGCCAAAGCTTGTTCGTTCTCCCCACACAAAGATCTTCAATGCGATCACAAGGACACGATCGCCATCAGGAAGGGGGGAACGTTAATCCAATTCTAGGATTAACAAGAGCTAGTGCCATTATCTTACATCAAGGAGTCATGGTAGATACATCAAAGGGTCATACATTCAAGATATGAAGCAATAGCACCCAAAGCTACAACTTGGAGGACAGGTGCCCGTAATGGTGTGACGGAGTATTTATGGCGATTCCTAATTCAAGAGCAAGTGGTAGCAAGATAGGATGAAGTCCTAAGTGATGTACTTCATGGATATATTATGAGAGTAGTCATTGTAATAGCATTAGGCCTCTTATGAGAGTAGTCATTGTAATAGCATTAGGCCTCTTATGAGCCTAAAGCGCCTGACCGACCACAGTTTAAGTGAGTGTGAACACTTATGGTCATGTATATAAGTGAATTTCTCTCATAATACAACATACTCTCCCATTGTGCAATTGAGTCTTGCTCTTGCTAATCTCTCTCCCTAATGCATGCTAATAATGAGTGTGTGTGAGTGAAGTGAGGTGAGAGGAGGGATGAGGATCCGTAGTGCAACACGGTAATGTGACAACGCTCGTGCAGGAGACGCGGTGGAATTGCTTCTCAAGGAGTTGTAGAGCTTGGAGACCTCAAGGGTTATGAGCTCGGCCATTGGAAAGATCCTCATGACAGTTGCTGTTCACCACGTAATCTCTTTTTAGATATGTTTCAAGGAGGGTTAGGGTGAGCCATAAAACAGAAGCAAAATTTTGAGATGAAGGATTTGGGTGAGCTGAAGTATTTCTTGGGCATAGAGATGGTGAGATCACTTCATGGCATTTTGTTATTGCAGAGGAAATATGGCTTGGACATGCTATCCAAGTATGGTATGACAGGTTATAAGCCTATTTCAGTGCCATTGAAGCAGAACACAATCCGCGAACTTTTGGAGGACCCGACTACATATACATGCACATAGTGGGTAGCTTGATCTACATGACCATTACTAGGCCAGACTTGAGTTATGTTGTTGGACTTGTGAGTCAATTTATGCAGACCCCTAGGAAGACACACTTGGATGTGGCTAGATGGATTCTCAAGTACATAAAGTCCATAGTTGATTATGGACTTTTCTATGAGGCTAGTATAGCGATACACCTACATGGATACACAGATGCTAATTGGGTTGGTAGTGTTGCAGACAAGAGATCTACCAGTGGTTTTATGTTCTCATTTGGGAGTGTTGTTGTGAATTGGAGTAGTAAGAAGTAACCAATAATTGCCTTGTCCGAGTACAGAGGTAGAGTACAGGGGTGCTGCTATGGCAGCTTGTGAGGTAGATTGGTTTCAAGAGCTACTTGGTGATATGGGTGACCCCATGGATAGGACAATTGTCATTTATTGTAACTAGTTGGCCAATAACCTAGTATACCATGCCAGAATAAAGCAAATTGAGCTGCACTATCACTTTATTAGGGAGAAGATTCTAGCACGTGATGTAGATCTAGTATATGTTAGCATAGAGGATCAAGTGGCTGACATATTCACGAAGGCATTAGGCATAGAGAAGCTCCACAGGTTTACGAGTTTGCTTGGGGTGCAGTGTGTGGAGTTGAGCTCGAGGGGGAGTGTTAAGATGAGGTTAAGATATTGAGCTCAACTAGTGCTAACGGACATTGATGACCCGCCTCGGTGAAAGCTTCTACACTTATGTCATTGTTATGGTTGGTGAGATTATGGTTGATATGCCACTAGTGGATGACAAGCTATGTGACAGCCACTTTAGAGTACTAGAGTTATGGCATAGTTATAGCGCCAGCTCATAAAGTCAGGTTCACAATATAGACCGACCACTTTGTATGTTGTAGGATATTACTTTCCCTTTATTTATGTACTCTTATCTTTTAGTTATGTTGTTGTAGAGAAGAGAAGAAGATAGAAGAAAATTCAGCCATCCATCTCTCTTGTGTTAAATTGCACTCTTTTGTGTGTGTGTGTTTGCTTGCAAGGAACTCAAGCTCTCTTTCTCCCCCACATTCTCTTTACATCATCCCAGAACAAATAGAGCCACATGCTTTTGCAGTGGGTATGGCCATCAATGTAATGGAAAGGGCTAGAAAAAGGTATCCATATGCCAAGCCCATTGATGTGCAATTCCATCATGCAGATGAGAAGACTAGGCTTGGGCATGCTGGGTAAGTAGCAAGAAGAGGGCTTACAAGCCTAGATATGCCCAGGACAAGCCCATAAAGTTTGTTTCACGAGGTCTTGCCCCCACAGAGGGAGACTAGAATAGAGGCCTTAGATGATTGGACTACAGAGTTTGGATCCGGATTCTGAATACAAAAACATTTTGATCATTCAAAAAGGAAGTGGTTCTAATAGCATAGGATTAAGGCTAGGATCATTCATCTCCTCACTCAAACTTCAGGATTAGAGAATCTTCAAAGTGGATAGCAATGACAATATGCCATTATGGGCTTTGTTGCTCTGGTGCAACGTCCACCGTGATCGCCAGGTGTTGGTGGCCATCCAACCGTTGGCCCCGCTGCCCAGCCTTATCGCTGCGCCTAGTGTATCCATTGGTGGGCAACAAACTCTCGGGCATGAATCTTCTTTCTTGTAAATAACCTTGTAACTAATCTTGCCAACGAGCAGTACCTGGGTAGATGTAAAAGAGGAAAGGGAAATTATCCAAAGTTAAAGAGATACGGGAGATGAAGAAGAGAGAAGTGAGTGACAAGTAAGGTGGTACTACATTGTACTATTGGGCTAAGCCTCCACTCTAGTGATACAAAAATATATCTGTGAAATTATCCATTTTCAATACTGTATAAGTCTATTTGTTTCCTAGTCTATGTTAAGTACCTTCTTGTCGAAATATGTCTTCTAACTAGAATCTGGATCCAGAGTCATTCCTATCTAGACGTGAAACTTGGAGGTTCACCTCTAAGAAATTTTATGTATCACGTGCATTGAAGGGCTATTTAAAACCCCCCTTACACTTACATACTTTTATGAATAAAATGACCCCATTTTCTTCATGAACTTTCGATTTTTTTTTTCAAAATTGGTTTAAAAACCCCTCCTATAAATGTAATTCTGTAACTTTTTTGAATTAATATACCCCACTTGATGAACTCACGTGCTACACTTACATATTTTTAGGGGAACCCCTCGAGGTCAGGAATCATGTCAAACATAGGAACTAACTTCTGCGCTGTCATGGTGGCTGACTCCCCTAGCTTAGGCAAATCAGCAGCACGATGCACTAGCGTTAGCTTATCGCATTGGGCACAGTTACATTAGTAGCATCTCCTCTGGAACTCACTAGGTGGTCTGGAACCACGTAATTGTCGGGTATCGACCGGACACCAACAATTAACTGAGAAGGGAGCTTCATAGGGATGCATAACAACACGATACAAATGAGCCTATACAATAGTATCACTTTGTATATAGCATTGATGATGAGGAGAAAAAATGAATCTATATCTAAGAATAAGTTGACTGAAAAGGGAGCCTCATAGGATGCATAACAACGTGATATGGACAAACCTATATAAACAAAATAATTGTATCGCTTTGTATTGCATGGATGAGGAGAAAACATGTATCTATATTTAAGAATAAGGTGACCAAGAAGGGAGGGAGCTTCACAAGGATGCATAACAATGTGATATGGAAGAACTTATATAAATAAAACAATAGTATCACTTTGTATTGCACTAATGAGGAAAAAACATGTATCTATATTTAAGATTAAGTTGACCGAGAAGGGAGCTTCATAGGGATATGCATAACAACGTCATGTGAATGAACCTATATAAATGAAACAACGGTATCACATTGTATTACATTGATGAGGAGAAAAAATGAATCTATATCTAAGAATGAGTTGACTGAAAAGGGAGGCTCACATGGATGTATAGCAACGCGATATGGACGAATCTATATAAATGAAACAATGGTATTGATTTGTATTGAAACATGCATGATAACAAACTTAAATTGAAAGCCTAACAAAGTTTTGCTATCAATGGCAATGAAGAGATTGAAAGCCATATGGCATGTACTTGCATGCTTTAGAATGCTAAAGCAGACTTTCAATTAGCAAATGCGAGTGCGGAGTAGAGTTTTAAGGAAAAAATGGAAAGGTCAAAACTCGAGTGTGGCGTGATATCTGTGAGATCAAGTATTTGAAGACGGCCAAAACGAATGGAATATTCGAAATATCAAGGGAAAAATGGGCAAAAATGATGGGTAAAAAGTGCGTGTGAAATCACACAAAATGATTTCTATTATCAAGGTGGTTACTATCAACGAGGACGGTTCTTGAGAAATGGGTGTACATCCGAATTAGCGACTGCCAGTTGAATCAACGAAAGCCACATGGAAAGGAGGCCATTAATTCACATATTGTCACACCACTTTTTCTCGAAGAGTGCACCACTAATGAATTGTAACCCTTACTAATCATTCACATCATCTCCTAATCTCGTGTAAGGGTATCCACCCTCGAGCATTAATTTTAGCAAACTCTGTGTCACATCTTCTTTTCAGTTTTCCACTGTGCCCAGTATCAATTTCAACGAGTTGTGTGAGGTATATTGCATCTTGTGATTAGTTTTCCACCATCTTGTGCATCAGTTTCAACAACCTTTGTGAGGTATCACATCCTCCCCTGAGACACGATACATTGTGTTGCTTATGTCTACACCATGCATCACTTTCTATGGGACATATTCTAGTTTTTGTATGCACTATGTCCTTTGCTTACTTTACTCTAATCTAGGCAATGTTTTTTAAAATGATTTGTGTTCCCTGAAATGCAATACGATTCTCTCTCTCTCTCTCTCTCTCTCTCTCTCTCTCTCTCTCTATGGTTTCCTCTCTCTATGCTCCCTATAGTTCATTGTTTTGTATTGCATCTGGATTATGAGTTGTAATACAACTCATTGTGTTGTATTACATCTAGATTCTGAGTTATATTACATTTGATTCTTTTTCATGTCATGGCATGATACAACGCAATGTCTCTCATTAAAGTTATATATGGTCTGTATAACATAGTGTGTTGCTCATATCATCTATTTGTTGAGAAGTATGGAACGAGCTCTCTTGATTACAAGATATCTACCTAATCATTAACTAATATTACACTAATAATAATATTAATCTAAGGTGGATAAAATTAAAGAAGCTCATAATAAGTGTGATGCACTCAAGTATAATTAGACACCAAGATGAATTAGCTTCGATACATATAAAGACTTCAAATAAGTGCAAGTGATTAAGTTCATTACTTGAAATGGCCCCCTTTTATATGAGGAGGTATTCCTTGTGCTCTATGGCGCAAGGATATGGCACCACGTTTCTCAACACCCCCCTTGGTGCCAATTTCTTAGGCTATTGCAAGGTGGTCAAAACGTGAGTTTCACAACATATTTTCACCCCTTCTAATTTCTAACTTGGTTGGGTAACTCAGAGGCTCTTTAGCTTTGTCACTCTCTAGCTTAGAGGATATTTTAGAGATAGTCAAGTTGATTTTCACTCCCCTAGGGTGTTGCTTTGGCTACTCTCTCGTGGTCGAGAGTTTTACATTTGCAGCACTTCCCCTAGGTGCTATGAGTAACTTTGGCACTTCCCCCCCTTAATGGTACTTTGGCCATAGGTGAGGGATGAATTTCTAGCTTAGGTATGTTAGCGGTCCCAGAGGCTAGTTACAAGTACTTTTAAAGGAAGTATGATTTTTTACAACAAATTTTTGTTTAAGAAATGGGTAGTGGTTTTGGTAGCTCGTTTGTTGCTTCTTTTCGATGTGTGTCGATGTCATGGTAGCCTCTTGGTTGCTATGACCTTGACTCCACTTTTTGTTTTTCTTGTCAATGATGTCTTCTTCATCATTTTTGGCTTCTTTGGTCCGCTTGAACATTGGTTTAATTACTACTTTGTGAAGGATTTTGCAAATGTTTGATTTTGGTGAAGATTTTGTTGATGATAACTTGTGAAAAAGGATGAAGATCCAATCATGGAAGCCCATATGATTGCCTCTCGAAAGGTTGATAAGGCTCATGAGACGATAATCACCATGTGAACACCTGCTTAGAGGGGATAAGGTTTTCAAACTTTGAAAATTCTTTTTTTTAATTTTTTCAAAACAGAAAATATCCACTTAACACATGGAGGTCGACGCCTTTCAGGTTTTGGCATTTGTGCTAAAGGCTGCTCCCAAAGCTTTCTCTCACAGCTGTGTCAAGAGTTAGTTGTTTTCTCCTCTTCTCTGCAGGTAGCCTTTCTCTGGTCTCCGTAGTGATGAACTCGACAATACTTTGTCTTTCGAGCAGTGGCAGGCACTACTGCTCTCCCCTTTCGCTCTCCATGCTTGTTCTAAAACTAGTTATGTTCATGAAATGCAAGATTCTGAATTGTTAACCTCTTGAAATGGCAATAGTTTCTACTACCCTGCTGAAGAAAAGAACTTGAAGCCTTCAGACAATCCTTACATTACTACACCTAATGGCAATCCAGAAGCATCAGTACTATACCCAATGGCAATCCAGAAGCACCAGCTATATCATTGGATGAATTGAAAGAGGCAACTAAAAAGTTTGGAGCAAATGCATTGATAGGCGAAGGTTCATATGGGCGGTTTACATTGCAAGGGTGATTAATGCATTTCCTAATTACCTAAAATAATACAAAACTAATTTCCTAAACCCTAATGAAGTGAAGAAAAAAATACTAAGCTAAGAGAACAATACCTAAGCTCTGATACCAAGTTGAGAAGTATGGATCAAGCTTTCCTAATTATAAGACATCTACCTAATCATTAACTAATCCTACAATAATAACAACACTAATATAAGTTAGATATAAATAAATAAAACTCATAATGAGTGTGTGCTAATTAAGACGCACTCAAGTATAATTAGACACCAAGATGAATTAGCTTGGATAGAGACTTGAGATAAGTGCAAGTGATTGTGTTCATTACTTGAAATGGCCCCCTTTTATATGAGCAAGTACACCCTTGGGCTTGTACATCAATGTGGGATAATTCCCTTGCTGATGGCTTCATGCTAGATTTTGCACTTTCTTGGCTACTTATTCTCACTCCCTATCTCTTATGCTCTATATGGCACCACATTTCCTAACACTATTCGAAATCAATTTTTATTTTCATTCATCACAACGTGATATGGTTGATTCATCTCATGTCTGTCAAATATATCACATTGTATTACATGCAATTCTTTTCCATGTACTAGTTCATCACACAACGTGATGAACTAGTTCATCACAACGTGATATGATTGATGCATCTCATGTTTGTCAAACATATCGCATTGTATTTCATGTGATTCTTTTACATGTGCTATTTTGTCACAACATAGTATGGACGATGTATCTATTGTATGTTCACCTCATCGTGTTTTATTGCATCTGATTCTACTTCATGTGTTAGTTGTATTGCTTCTGATTTTGTTTCATGTCATGGCACGATACAATGTGATGTCACTCATTAAAGCTATATCTGGTCTGTAAATCTCAATGAGTTTCTCCTATCATCCATTCAAAATCAATTTTCATTTTTGTTCATCACAACATGAAATGGTTGATTCATCTTATGCCTATCAAACATATCATGTTTTATTGCTTATGATTCGTTTCCATGTGCTAGTTCATCATAACATGATATGGTTGATGCATCTCATGTTTGTCGACCATATCGCATTGTAATGCATGTGATTCTTTCCCATATGCTATTTCATCACAACGAAAATGGTTGATGCATCTTATGTCTATCCAACTAATCGCATTATATTGCATCTAATGGAGATAGCACGTACCAAGAGAACTATAGGAAAAGTTAATGGGGACCCAAAGGTTGCTAAGAAGATGACATCCATGAGAAAGTTATCGAAGACACCTAGGAAAGGAAAGTAGGAAAGGAGAAATCAATGGATAGCCTTAATTCAAGAAGGAATTGAAGACTCTCAAAAGAGCCTAGAAATGCACAAATATGGCTATGCCGAAGCTTCCTTTCCAGATACCGGTCAGGTAAATTTGCAAGCAGTACAACATAGCAATGAGGTGGCAATCATCAGCATGCTTGCATGAGGCTGTGGAAGACTCACACGTTGAATTTTTTCAAGATAGATTTATCTTGGTGGCCCATGCACATAGAGTTACTATCATGGACAAGGATATGCATTCTTTGTGCCGCATTAGATATCACAGAGATTCAACACTAGAGCTTGCATACATTAGAGATCAAAAAATGCATGAAATCTTAGAAGCCCCCTGCTCGAAAGCCTAAAGGCAAAGTTAAGATGGAATAATTAACTCATAAAAGACAAACTCGATTATGTGATGCAAAGAAGGAGAAAAAAATACAGACCATGGCTAACAAGAAAAAGGCACAAGAAAAAGAGCAAAGAGATCGGAGAGGCAAATGTTTTATAAGGAAGTAGGTCATGCAAACAGTACTACTCTACAATAACTTAGACCCCAATTTATTGTGAGGGTAGTTTTTCATAGTGAACCACAACAATTTAGTCTACATGAAAGATAAATTGACATTTTCCAAAACTCAAGGAGTGAAATGAATGACACAATTATGATTACTCTTCTTAGGTAAGTTTTGACTTTAGTGTTATGTTATACATATATTGACATATTTTGTATTTCCTTGTGACTTACATGTGTATATGGTGTTTAGTATGATCATAAGTGGCCTTCCAAAATATATGCAACAAAAGATCTTTATTCTTGACCCTACCATCTCCAGTTTTTTGCACCATAAGGATAAGAGCTTCCTAGAGATCCTAAATCGAGTGGACTTTGACACAGCATTATTTTTTCCCTTGGCTTATAATGAAAGGTAAGTTAAATGTCTCTATATACTCGTTGTCATAAGTTAAGCAATCATACTATTGTCTAATGAAAGATAGGTTTTTGTAGCTTGCATTGGAGATTGGTAATTATTGATATGATCACCAAAAATTGCTACTACACTAATTATGATATGGGATTTCATGGAACTATGAAATTGTAAGCGGTTTAATCTTTGTAATATTAATAATATGAATATTCTATGTAGATACTTAGCTGCAATATTGTAGATACAGGTCTGTTAAGAAAGTTTAAGTGCTGTGGAGGTAATTACACAATATGCTGAAAAGATGCAGGGGGGAAGAGAGCTTGAGCTCTTGCAAGCACACACACACACTCACAAAACCCTAATAGAGAACACACAAGGTGAGAGGCTGAAAATCTTCTTCTTCTCTTCTCAACACTCAACACACCATATACAAGAATAAGAGTACACACAATATGAAAGGTACTCAACCAAATACATACACGGGTTCTCTATAGTGTGAACCCGACTAAATGAGCTGGCGCTATAACTATGCCAGTCTCTAGAGTGGCTGTCACACAGCCTCTCATCCCACTGGCCGCATATCTCCCATGATCTCACCAACCATGCCAGTGGTGTAAGTGTGGGGCCTATCCCCCAGGCGGGTCATCAGTGTCCACCGCCTCACTAGAGCTCGATATCTCAACACTCCCCCTCGAGCTCAACTCCATCTCATGTACACCAAGCGAAGCCCTGAATCTGCGGAGCTTCTCTGTACCCAATGCTTTGGTGAAGATGTCAGCTACCTGATCCTCTGTGCTGACATAAACAAGGTCAAGGTCTCCTGCCAAGACCCTCTCTCTGACGAAGTGGTAGTGGACCTCTATGTGCTTTGTACGAGCATGAAAGACTGGGTTCCTGGCCAACTGTATACTGCTAATGTTGTCACAGAAAATGACAACTTGTCTATCCACTGATAGACCCAAATCTGCAAGTAGCTTTCTCAACCAAGCTACCTCACATGCTGCCATAGCAGCTCCTCTGTACTCGGCCTCTGTACTCGATAGAGCAACCGTAGGCTGCTTCTTAATGCTCCAAGTCACAGCAGCACTCCCCAAAGAAAACATGAATCCACTGGTAGATCTTCTGTCTGAGATACTACCAGCCCAATCAGCATCTGTGTACCCATGTACACATATCTCTATCCCAGTCTCATAGAATAGTCCACAATGTAAAGTAGACTTCACATACCTCAGTATGCGTCTCACAGCATCCAAATGCGGTTTCCGTGGAACCTGCATAAACTGACTCACCAACCCAACAGCATAGCTCAAATCTGGTCTGGTGATCGTCATGTAGATCAAAACTTCCTACTATGCTCCTGTACATAGTAGGATCCTCCAAGATCGCTCCTGAATCTGCACTCAACTTGCCATTTTGATCCAATGGCACAGAAATAGGCTTGCAGCCTGTCATACCATACTTGGACAACATGTCCAAGCCATACTGTCTCTGCAGTAACCCAATACCATGTGGTGACCTAATCACCTCAATGCCCAAGAAATATCTGAGCTCCCCCAGATCCTTCATCTCAAACTTCTGTCTTAGCAAGATCTTTACATCAAAGATCTCTGCATCATGGTCCCCCGTAATGATCAAGTCATCTACATAGATGACAACAAGCACAACTCCTCTATCACCATGTCTCACATACAGCGAGAAATCTGCATTGGCTACATGAAAGCCAATAGTGACAAGATATTTAGAAATCTTGTCAGACCATGCTCTTGGTGCTTGTTTTAAGCCATACAAGGCTTTCTTCAACCTGCAAACATGCTCGGGGTGACCCACATCCTCATATCCAGGTGGCTGCAACATATACACCTCTTCTTGCAAATCCCCATGCAAGAATGCATTCTTTACATCCATCTGATGTAAAGACCATTTCTTTGACGCAGCCACTGCTATCACAACTCTCACCGTTGCCATCTTGGCAACTGGTAGGAGCTTTGAAGATACTCAATGCATGTAAAATGTGTCTATCTCCCTTCTTATATTATATAGAAGCTTCTAAAGTCATGGACAAGAAGTATTGGAATAAGGCTCTTGTTAGACACCTCAAGGATCTTGACTATAAGTAGGTATTTAATATTCCTCTTAAAAGGGTCCACATTTGCATCCTGCATGTTTTATGTAGAATCATAGAGAATCTTGTGTATCTCTCTATAGGATTTGCAAGGAAGTTGAAGCTAAAGAAAGAAGGGGTGAAAACTATCAAAATCATAGAGAAAGTACTATCTGATATGGGACTTCATGGAAACAATGTGCATATAGAGATAGACACAAAAAAGTCTACCAATGGAAAAGATGTTCCAACCAAATCATCAGTTGGTGGAGTAAAAGCCAAAAGGTTTCTATTATTTCATTTGAACGATATAGATCTTTCGATGCTTGATGAATTTGACATTTGATAAGTAATTCACACTCTATTCTTTCTGGTACATATTTGTAAAATCCACTCCGGAGATGGATACTTGTAAGAGGTTTGGTACGACATGGAAAACTTCGTATAAAGAGAACTCGCCCTTTATTTCAAGTTCTTGAAAAGCCATGCTCCACGATACAATTGTTCCCTTGCCGCTAAAGGTGCTACAATCTTACTACTTGGGATAAAACATCTAAGAAGTCTTAAAAATATGGTTCGAATCCCGTTACTCGCCAAAGACACATCATCCCAAGCCTCTACCACCCTGTCGTTGAGTATAGAAATATACCTTTTAGATTCTATACTTATTATATGACAGTAGCAGAGCCAGTGAGGATTTAAGCTCTTAGGAAGAGCCATGTGAGGCCTATAGCTAGGCTTCAAATTCTCGATTTGGGCCTTCTTCTCTCCAAGGCTCTTCGTGCTTCATCCTCAACCTCCAGCTTCTTGTAAACCTCCATGCGTTGTCTTTGGCGTTCAGCAGACAACGCCCAGAGCAGCTCATCCGCTGAGAGCTGAAGTCTCTAGAGAGATGCCAGGTTCATCCCCATTGGCTCATACTTCTATTCCGTCGGGACTTGGAATCATTAGTTATATCGTCTCCACTCTCCCCAAAAAACCTGTCTCCAGTTATTCAGGCATGGTGTATGCCATTATCAGTATTGAAATATATATATATATATAAGTAGTATGGTATAGAAGAGTAGTAGAAGGAGAGAAGAAAGGAGATGCTGCTATGTTGAGCATCTAGGAGCGGTGTAAATTACATTCGGGGATTTGGGAGGTTACTTTTGGGCAGTGTAAAAAAGTCCAACTTAGTATAGAGAGAGAGTATGTGAAACATAAAAAATAGTAAAGAACACTAATATAAATAGATAAATAATAATAAAATAATACAATTCTTATAATCGTTTACGAAATAGCTAGTATCAAAGAATGGCCGTGTCATTAATATATCAATTTTCAAGGACGTATATAAACTAAGTCATTATTTTATAAATTTTGAATAAGAACGTACATAGAATAAGTCGTTATGAATTTAGATATATTCTTTGTATGAATCACTATAAGATGATTATTTTTTTGCACCAATCATCTTCTTTGTAGAGCATTCTAAGTCTCATTTCAAAAAGTAGAAACATAAGAACTATGGTGAGCAAAGTATAAACTTTCGCGCCAATCATCTTCTTTGTATTTTCTACATAGTATCTAAGTCTCATTTTGAAAAGTAGAAACATAGAAACTACAGTGAGCAATAGAAGATATTTCTATAATTATCATGTAGAGATTGATAGAGAATACTAGACACTTAAGAAATGAAACAAGGTGAGTACTTTGACTCCATTAGAGGCAACCAATATGAGAATGCAAGGAAAGAAGATCATGGATCTATGGATATATATCGAGAAGGAATTATCCAAAGGATCCTATTACAAATTCTATACCTCCATTCTCAAATGTCACAAGTCTTCTTTGATTTACGGGTGATGGAATAAATGGCCTCCATGGATATACGATGTATCTTCATGCAAGAAATAATGTCCTAAAGTTTGGAGAAACATCTCAGCATATCTGAATTCTAGATATTAATGGCAAAAAATGAGAAGCTTATACAAAAGCTAAGGTAAAACACAAAAACATTTGGAAAGAGTCTTATTGAAGCAAGGTGAAAGAATTTTGTACTAGTGTTCATTTAAGAAAGAATAAACTCAATAATATAGATAATCTCTAGATTAGTGGTGGAATCCTTAAAAAAAGAGTTCAAGATGCGAGGTATTTTTTTATACTAACTATTTGTTATTTTTTTAAGATTTATTTACAGTCTCTTTAAATAAATTATATTTTTAATTACAGGAGAATACTTCACCATGTAAAGAAAACATTGATATGCAAAGATACTGATGGATATAGTAAGCTTATTGATGCTTTGATTATGTAAAATATGTGTGAGAAAAAATGATTAAAAAACTTAAGAACAAATTCATTGAAGAGTTTTTACAAAGAAATACCATAGACACAAATATATTTCAAGAAACACTTGATAATGTGGGTATAAGCCGTGACAGGTATTTTTAAGTTTACAAAACATTACAAGGCAAGCTAAGAGAAAAAAATATCAAAGCAAATATTCTACCTAAACCTATATTTCTAAGACAAGAACATCATGCAATGAATACTAGTGAGAACTGATGCAATATCTTGGAGAGCCATATCATATAGAGGATATCTACCATGGAAAGAAGAAAAACCTTATTTTTAATAAATCCACTAATATATATTTTTCGATGTTGTGGTGATTGAGACTTCAATGGTTAAATATTTTGATATTACTCACGTGATGAAGTTAAAGGTGTTCTTAAATCTGTGATCAAGCTTGACGAATGTGACATTGTCAAAGGAAAGAAACAAGAGCGTGTTTTAGTGACACTTATGAACATGGCTCTTGATCCCTATATAACAATTGCAGACACATGTTATGTTAGTGTGTTAACATTTGGTGGTTAGCCGCATTTGAGGTATGCAAAGCATTTCTTTAATTTTAAGTTCTGTGTTTATCAATATGATTATCTAACATAATGAATATTGAAGTCTTATCCTAAAAGTATATTCTTTTGATTGGTGGACAATGAAGACTTTGATATCTTATACTAGATTTTTTATTATACTTCTATCCTTGCTTACAATATCAGATCAAACAAATGGTAAAAAACTTCATATAGATGGGATAGGAGAATTCAATGTGGAGTTGCACATGGCAGGAGATTTGAAGACACTCAATGCATGTACAATGTGTCTATCTCCATGCTTATATTATACAGAAGCTTCTAAAGTCATGGACAAGAAGTATTAGAATAAGGCTCCTCTTAGACACCTCAAGGATCTTGACTTTAAGTAGGTATTTAACATGCCTCTTAAAAGGGTCCACATTTGCATCTTGCATGCTTGATGTAGAATCATGGAGAAGCTTGTGTACTTCTATATAGGATTTTCAAGGAAGTTGAAACTAAAGAAAGAAGGGGTGAAAGCTATCAAAATCATAGAGAAAGTACTATCTAATATGGGACTTCATGGTAACAATGTGCATATAGAGACAGACACAAAAAAAGTCTACCAATGGAAAAGATGTTCCAACCAAACCATTAGTTGGTGGAGTAAAATCCAGAAGGTTTCTATTATTTCCTGGTGAGGAACAAAAGAGAAGAGCACAGAGGCCATCAAACAGCCCAAGACCCAAGTTGACAATTAGATATGAAGTATGGAAGAAACTTCATAATGTAGTGAAGAATGATGCAGATGATGAAAAAGCCAGAAAGAATAAAGAAAATGTTTGGAAAGAATTAGACAAGATATTTGGACATTGCGACAAAAGGAAGTGAAATAAGCAAGACTTTCAAGAATTCAAAAACTGTTTATAATCTTTTAGGTCATCTGTGAGAAGGATACGTGGATGGATCAACATTTCACGCATTATATAGTAATATCATTTCTATTATATTTTCTTTCTTCCTCGTAAATCACATTTTTCTAACTCTTCTTTTTGTGTTTTCCTAGCATATCATATAGAACCATATTCCTTACTTTATCAATGAGTATGGAAGTCCATCCATTTGGTCCACACAAGGCATGGAGAAGTCTCATTACCAAGCACGTACTGCATTTTTTAGACATACTGCAAGCCATGGAGGAGGAAGGAATAGAGAAAACAATTTACTTGAAGTTTTTGAATGATTCTATAGAATAATTTACTTTAACTTGAAAAAAAGTCATCAATACAAGTCATCACACGTAACAAGAACAATTTTCCTTCTTCAAAAACAAAGGAGACCAAAAGCGTGGAAACATTCAATAGCACATCATAAGATGATGCAATGGCTCTAAGGAAAACAACGTGTGAGAAGAAACTGGATTCCATTAGAGCAAATTCATAGTCAAACATCTATGTAAAATTCAATACCATAAGAAGTAATAGATTGCTTCTTATGTTTTGTTGCTTATATAATAACTTTTCCTTGTGTCCTCTTTCTCAATACATATAATTGAATATTTACAATACTAAGGGGGCTATACACTACTCTACCGAAAAGCATCATTGGGCTCTTGTCTCAATGCCTTACATTGTTAAATATCATTGTGATCATTTCTTTGTAAAATACCTCCACATCCAATGAAGTGTAGGTTGCTAGCTGGCTTTGCTACAAAATAGGACCAAATATGTTTGATTTGAAAAGATTTAAAAGTTACTATAAAGAAAGTAAATGAAATAAGTGGATCTCTACCTCCTTAGATATTGATCTTAGGAGTGAACTTAACATGAGTTTTGCATTGAGTTAAACCCTCTAGCCACAAGTATGACCATCAACTTGCTTTGCAAATCTGACCCTTATGAAATTTGTTTGGTCGACATAAGTGGCATATGTTGAGATATCGAGCTCTAGTGAGGCGGTGGACACTGATGACCCGCCTGGGGGATAGGCCCCACACTTACACCACTGGCATGGTTGGTGAGATCATGGGAGATATGCGGCCAGTGGGATGACAGGCTGTGTGACAGCCACTCTAGATACTGGCATAGTTATAGCGCCAGCTCATTTAGTCGGGTTCACACTATAGAGAACCCGTGTATGTATTTGGTTGAGTACCTTTCATATTGTGTGTACTCTTATTCTCGTATATGGTGTGTTGAGTGTTGAGAAGAGAAGAAGAAGATTTTCAGCCTCTCACCTTGTGTGTTCTCTATTAGGGTTTTGTGAGTGTGTGTGTGTGCTTGCAAGAGCTCAAGCTCTCTTCCCCCCTGCATCTTTTCCTGGTATCAGAGCCTGGTTCGTGCTAAGGGCTGAGCTGCAAGCAACTCCACATTGAATTCTCCTATCCCATCTATTATATGATATGGCTCTCCAAGCTATTGCATCAATTCACTAGTATTCATTGTATGTTCTTGTCGTAGAAATATATGTTTAGGTAGAATATTTGCTTTGATATTTTTTTCTCTTAGCTGGCCTTGTAATTTTTTGTGAACTTGAGAATATCTATCACGGCTTATACCCACATTATCAAGTGTTTCTTGAAATATATTTGTGTCTATGGTATTTCTTTGTAAAAACTCTTCAATGAATTTGTTCTTAAGTTTTTTTACCATTTTTTCTCACACATATGTTACATATTGAAGCATCAATAAGCTTACTATATCCATCAATAGCTTTGCATGGATCAATGTGTTCTTTACATGGATGACGTATTCTCTTGTAATAAAAAATATAATTTATTTAAAGAGACTGTAAATAAATCTACACAAAAATAACAAATAGTTAGTGTCAAAAAATACCTCGCATCTTGAACTCTTTTTTTAAGGCTTCCACCACTAATCGAGAGATTCTCTATATTACTAAGTTTCTTCTTTCTTAAACGAACACCAGTACAATATTCTTTCTCCTTGCTTCAATAAGGTTCTTTTCTAATGTGGCGACTGTTTTTGTGTTTTACCCCATCTTTTGTATAAGCTTCTCATTTTTTGCCATTAATCTTTGGAATTATGATGTGTTGATATGTTTCTCCAAATTGTAGGACTTTATTTTCTGCTTGAAGATACATCGTATATCCATGGAGGCCATTTATTCCATCACCTATAAATCAAAGAAGACTTGTGACATTTAAGAATGGACGCATAGAATTTGTAATAGGATCCTTTGGATAATCCCTTCTAGATATCTGTCCATAGATCCATGGTCTTCTTTCCTTGCATTCTCATATCGGTCGCCTCTACTCACCTTGTTTCGTTTCTTAAGTGTCTACTATTCTCTATCAATCTCTATATGATAATTATGAAAATCTCTTCTATTGCTCACCGTAGTTTCTACGTTTCCACTTTTCAAAATGAGACTTAGATACTATGTAGAAAATACAAAGAAGATGATTGGCGCGAAAGTTTATACTTTGCTCACCATAGTTTTTATGTTTCTACTTTTTTAAATGAGACTTAGATACTATACAAAGAAGATGATTGGCACAAAAGTTTATACTTCAAAAAATAATCATCTTATAGTGATTCATACAAAGAATATATCTAAATTCATAATGACTTATTTGATGTACGTTCTTATTCTAAATTTATAACGACTTGGTCTATATACGTCCTTGAAAACTGATATATTAATGACATGGCCATTCTTAGATACTAGATATTTCGTAAACGATTTGGTCTATATACGTCCTTGAAAAATAATATATTAATGACATGGCCATTCTTCGATACTAGATATTTCTTATTCTAAATTTATAACGACTTGGTCTATATACGTCCTTGAAAACTGATATATTAATGACATGGCCATTCTTCGATACTAGATATTTCGTAAATGATTATAAGAATTATATTATTATATTATTTTTATTCTATTTATATTAGTGTTCTTTACTATTTTTTGTGTTTCACATACTCTCTCTCTATGCTAAGTTGGACTTTTTTACACGGCCCAAAAGTAATCTCCCAAATCCCCTAATGTAATATATATATATGTAGTATGGTATAGAAGAGTAGTAGAAGGAGAGAAGAAAGTAGGAGCTGCTATGTTGAGCATCTAGGAGCTACCATGTGGCAACTTGCAAATAAGATATACACAACACAAGACGAGACGAGACAACACAAGAGGAGAAGAAGAAGAACAAAAGGCTCCTAATGCCTATTTATAGTAGCAAAACCGGAAAACGATACATAATATAAACTAGTTCGTTGCACTGCCCCCATCCGTGCACAGTCTGTCCCACCTTTACATTCTGGCACGTGGCTAAAGAGAAGAGATATAGTTTTTTGCCTCGTGGTTGTAGCTTTCAAGTAGTGTGAGTTATAGTGTAGAGATGTGTGTAATGAGAACATAGGCTACAAAGCATGGCCTCACTTGCATGATGTCCATGATATTTTGTTATGAAAATGAGAGTAATGCTTAATGACACTTGTTTGTGTTTTATTGTTTCTTGTGCTAAGCAATGAACAATGAAATGGATGATGCTGCTTGCTGTTTTATTTGGATCCCATTTGGATGGTGATCACGATTTACTCATAGCTTATTTGGATCCCTTGGATGGTCACGTTAACGTGGTGAGCATGAGGCTTCACGACGATGGTGATGACCACCCTCTCATCATTCTGTATGCCGATGCGCCGTAGGTTGTCGCCAATCTCGAATTTCACGTTGACGAAGAGGTGCTTATCCTTGCCTGATGAGGGAATGATGTTGAACGTGCCCACGTATTCGGCGCCGCTAGCTTGGGTGTTCTCGTCAGCGTCCGGCAGATTGACAAACACCAGCAGCTGCACAAAGCTATCCCTCGCCACCTCCACGCCCTGAATAAGCAGCACCTCCTCCTTATCATCGGGCTTCTCGCCGGACGGCCGCCTCACCAGTGCAGTGAGCTTATCTCCCAAATCAATGCTTCCGTTCTGCGGTGCAGCTCCTATCTCCGAAACGCCCATTACGGCAGCGTCGGCGGCTGCGCTGCCGTTGGATGCCGGCTGTGGTGAGTAGTTCAGCCATAGTTCATCTGCACTTACTTTCTCGTAGCTCACCCCTAATTTCGTGTTGTCCAGAGCGTCCCGGACCTTCACTGTCACCAGGTTTGCGTTCTCGTCGTAGAAGACGAACTCCGCGTCCAGGAAGTCGGGGTCGGAGTGGTCCTGGCGCCGGCCGCCGGGGATGGATTTCCACACCTGCCACAGTCTGTCTAGGTTGCTGTGGTGGGCGAAAAAAATGGGATCTCGGGCAGCCGTACTGAAGGTGCCCATGTCTTCGTACAGGGGCTGCGTGGGGTCACCCGTCCAGTGGTGGACGGCGTCGTGTTGGACGTTCTCGAGGCTGCCACCTAGAGGCGCGTCCAGGACCGTGGAGTTGGAGAGGTCGGTGCCAATCCTGCATGTGAAGGCCTAATTGTAATTAATTCAATAAGGGCAAGATTAAGCGCAATTTAGCTACGATTGTATGAGTGTTAATACCTGTAGGCGCCCCCCATGAAGAGCTTAGCCGTCGAAGCTTTAACTAGAGACTTGTACATGGAGTTGAGGTTCTCGTTCACGATATCGGAATCAATCGTGGCATTGGACAGAGGAATTAGGTTCACAATCGCCGGAGGAAGGTGGGACTGGTCTCGATAGGCGTCGTAGAGCGAGGTGCCGTTGCGAACGAACATGGCCGGCATCACGTTGCCTCCGTCCCGCTGGTCGTCCCAGTTCCAGAACAGTAAGGAGAAACTGGGGTCGCCCAGCAGGCTGCCCAGAATGCGCTCGTGGAAATAGAGGTACCAGCGATGCCAAGGCAGAAAGAGCCAGGAGAAGTGCACCTCCATGAGCACGTCGCCGCTGGCGCCCGCCTGTTTGTAAGCGCCATTGCAGAAGGCGCAGTGGACGTTGGCTTGCACCGCCATGCTGCGCGGATCGTCGGCCGGCAGAGCACGCATAAGCTCGTAAGCTCTGGCGTACTTGGCGATGTATTCCTCGCTAGCGCGGTGGGCGGGCTTCCGGACATGCTTCTGTGAGGGCGGGAAGGCCTTGAAGGAGAAGTTAACACCAGCATTGTTCTTGGGCAACGGCAAGCAGCAGTTGAGGGTGAGCGTGAGCGGGGGGCCTAATAGGGAGCTGTCCCTTGCAAGCCCGCACTGGCTGAGGTCGGGCGCCCGGACAGGCGCGGCCCGCCCAAGCTGTACAATAAGCAGCAGTGCGGTTAAGAAGGAGAGGTAGAGCAGCTTATGCATGGTCACACTCATGGTTTCGTGGATAGATTTTGGTCCTACCAAGACAGGAGAGATTTGCAATGGGTTGCTAGATTGACAGCCTCTACATGCTTATATACACACATGTATGATGTCACATGTGCCACAAGCGTGCCAGCTACACAGCACTCAAGCATACTCCTGCGTCACCTAACTGGCTTTATTTTTCTAAAATTTGCAGGTCTCTGAGCTCAAAGTTGACTGGCATGATGCCCTGACTCATGAGGATTTTTTTTTTAGAGGCTTTTTTTCCCCCCCTAAAATTTGCCGGTAGCTTCAAAGGTTTAGAGGGTTTTTAATGCAAATATTTTAGCTAGAATTTGACTGAGGAATTTTTAGAATTGAGAAATTAAATTTTACTAGTTAAACTAAAAATATTTTCTGTGGTTTATTTCATCCAACCTAGGTTACCAAAAGTCAAGCTCATATTATATGTCAACCACTAGTAGTTTAGCCCGTGCACGTATATAATTCCCAGCTTGATATTTTTCAAATTCTTAGAGTAATAGGAGCCTACCTTTCCTTGTCTCAAACTTTCAAATTCTTGCTACGTGGCAGTTTTCAAAAACTCATAAAATTAATATATATAATATAATATATATATATATATAGACAATTAGATAGACTAGTGAGCAAGCCATGCTTCAAGTCTTTTGAGACTCTAAATTCAAATTCCACCTAAACCTCTTCTTTCCCTTCTCCAACCTCCAAATTCTTGTCACATGGCAGCTTTGTGAAACTCTTCCTTAAGATAATATAATATATGGAGAGGAGAAAA